>NW_006798010.1:812408-826388 GCF_000442215.2 Lipotes vexillifer | reverse complement strand
TTTTTGTGGTACGCGGGCCTCTCACTGTTGTGGCCTCTCCCATTGCGGAACACAGGCTCCAGATGCGCAGGCTCAGCGGCCATGGCTCACGGACCTAGCCACTCCGCGGCATGTGGGATCTTCCCGAACTGGCGCACGAGCCCGTGTCCCCTGCATCGGCAGGCAGACTCTCAACCACTGCGCCACCAGGGAAGCCCCTTTGCCCCATTTTAATTGGGTTATTTTTCTTTTTCCTTTCTTGTTGTTGTTGAATTGTTAGAGTTCTTTATATATTCTATACAATTCTCTTATCAGATAAATGATTTGCAAATATTTCCTTCCATTCTGTGGGTTATCTTTTCACCTTCTTGATGGTGTCCTTTGAAGCACAAAGAGGTTTAATCTTGATGTAGTCCAATTTACCTGTTTTTGTTTTGTTGCTTGTACTTTTGGTGTCATAGCTAAGAAGGCTTTACCTAACTGAAGTCCACCTCCGTGCTTTCACTGCCTAGGGTGTGGGTTCCACCCCTGGTCAGGCAACTAAGATCCCACAAGCCATGTGACGTGGCCAAACCAACCCCCCCAAAAAAAACAAAAAAATAACAACTTAAGTCCACATAGATTTTCTTCTAATATTTTTACAGTTTAAGCTCTTACATTTTGGCCTTTGATACATTTTGAGTTAACGTTTTGTGTATGGTATGAGGAAAGGGTCCAACTTTATTATTTTGCATGTGGATATTGAGTTGTCCCAGCACCATTTGTTGATTTGTACCATTTGTTGAAAAGTATACTTTCCGCATTGAATTGTCATGGCACCCTTGTTGAAAATCAGTTGACTATAAATGTGAAGGTGGATTTCTGAATTCTATATTCTATTCCATTCATCTATATGTCTATCCTATGCCAGTATCACTTTGTCCTCATTACTGTAGTGTAGGTTTATAGTATGTTTTGAAATCAAGAAGTGTGGTCCTCCAACTTCGGTCTTTTTCAAGATTGTTTAATCTATCCTGGGTCTTTGGAAGTTTCATAGTAATTTTAGACCAGTTTGTTAATTTCTGCCAAAATGCCAGCTAGGATTTTGATAGAGATTATGTTGACCGATAGATCAATTTGGCTATCCTTTTTTTAAAAAGTTTTTTTTAATTAATTAATTTATTTATCCCTGGCTGCATTGGGTCTTCGTTGCTGTGCGTGGGCCTTCTCCAGTTGTGGTGAGCGGGGGCTACTCTTCATTGCAGTGTGTGAGCCTCTCATTGCGGTGTCTTCTCTTATTACAGAGCACTGTCTCTAGGCACGTGGGCTTCAGTAGTTGTGGCGCATGGGCTCAGTAGTTGTGGTTTGCAGGCTCTAGAGCACAGGCTCAGTAGTTGTGGTGCACGGGCTTAGCTGCTTCACGGCATGTGGGATCCTCCCGGACCAGAGCTCAAACCCACGTCCCCTGCATTGGCAGGCAGATTCCCAACGACTGCACCATCAGGGAATACCCAATTTGGCTATCTTAACAATATTATTATTGCCATCTTAACAATATTAAGTCTTTTGATCTTGAGATGCCTTTGCATTTGCTTAGTTCTTTGTTAATTTCTTTCAACAATGTTTCATTCTGTTCAATTAAAAAATCTTTTTTCTCTCTAGTATTTGGATTAAATAATTTCTATTATTCTGTCTTCATGTGTATGAACTTTTTTTTGGGGGGGGGTAGTTTCCAATTTGCTGTTAAGCTCATCTGATGAATTTTTCATTTCAGAGATTGTACTTTTCTTATACTTTCTATTTTTATGTTGCAATTCTCCATCTGTTCATCATTTATCATTTTTTTCTTTAAATTATCAAACATGTTAGTAGCTGTTTTAAAGCCTTTGTATATTTATTCTAACATCTGTGTCATACCTGAGTTGTTTCTATTGGCTGTTTTCTTCCCCTTGATTTTGGCTCACATTTCCTGCTTTTTAAGATGTCTGATCATTTTTTTTGTTATATGTTGGATACTGTGATATGTCAGGAGTATGCTGATTTGAAGAATTTAAAAATACATGTGCATTAAACTAGTGTCTCAACCACAATGCTCTGCCTTTCTGAGCCAGTTGCTCCTAAGAAAACCCATGTTGCTGAAGTGTGTGGAGAGGCATAAGGAGCTTCAGAGAGCCTCACCCAATTTTAGGCAGAGCATATGGTGGTTCAGAACATAAAATCTGGAATCAGATTGCCTGGATTTGAATCCCAACTATTCCAATTACAAGCTGTATAACCTTCAGCAAGTTACTTCATCTCTTTGTCCTTCCATTTCCAATCAGATGGGGGATTCTAATTTAGTACCTACTTTATAAGATGGTTGAGATAAGTAAATAAGTTAACACATGTAACGCAATTGGAACAGCACATGGCACATACTAATTGCTCAGTAAATGTTAGTTCTCACTTTTAAAAAAGTGAAACCATGTTCCCCTAAAAGGCTCCCACAGCGCTGTGCCTCCACCTCGTGACCCCCTTGCCTGCCGTGCTCACAGATACCTCTCCTGTACACAGGCCATGTATGTGCCTCTCTCCTTCACCCTCCTCTTTAGACTGTGGGCTCCTCTAGGGCAGGGACCAAGTCTGGGAGCCAACATTCATATGCTGCAGGGACACGACACCCCTGTTGGTAGAAGTCTAACTCCCAGCTTTGCCCCCAACCTGGCACAATGAAGTTCCTCTGGCCAAGGAGTGGGCAGTATTCTTCCTTCCTCTCATCTCCTTAGTAGAAACATGGAAAACCACCTATCAACAGAGCTGGGACTTAGAGACTATCCCTTCCACCCCTTCATTTTATAGATGGAGTAGATGAAGTCCTAACAGGAGAAGTGTGCCCAAAGTCATGGCAAGTGATGGGAGATGGCAATTTTCTAGGAGTCTTTGCTTTGTGTTGGAATTATGTCAACTCCAAGCTTCATACTGCTCTCCCAATGATGATTCAAAACACCATTTGACAGTTATCTGTGTCTGTCATCAATACAACATAAGAAAATGGTTTGATGCTTTAAACCTTGGCTATATCCAACATTTTTCAAAATTTTTTAAGAAGGGCATAAAGAAGGGTCTAATGATGAATGATTGGAAGCAGGAGTTTAGAGGACCATGGGATGCCCACCTTTCTACACCTCCCGCCCTTTTGCCCCTGCCCCACCCACTCGAGTCACCCAGTAGACCTGAGATTATTGAGGTATAGCATAAACACTGAAGCCCACTTGCGCAAATTTGCGTCCTACTCTGCTAACTGAAAGACCTTGAGCAAGTTACATAATCCCCTTGTACTTCAGTTTCCTCATCTGTAAAGTGGGGATAGTGAGAGGAATTACCTTATGGGGCTGTTGTGAGGATTAAATGTGTTAATATACGTGTAAGGTGCACAGAACATTGCCTGGTGCACAGTTATTGCTGCATACCTGTTAGCTATTAGCCATTACTATCGTTATTCTTGCCTTGTTTTCCCCCGGCTCCTCAGGCCTGGGAGCCTAGTAACACCCAACCTCGTAGCCTTGTCTCTGCCTGGTGCAGCAGAATTCCAGCTCAGGCCCCCAAATCACCAGTCATAGACAGAAAACTGGAAGGCCCTCTGTCTGTGACTTATCTGAGGAAACTGAGTCCCAGAGAGGACCAGGGACTTGCCCAAGTTTACCCAACTAAGGCAGAACCTGGGCTAGAATCCAGATGTCCCAGTGCCCAGGGACCTGTCTTGGGCATGACCAGACTCCTTCCAGGCTTTGCACGGGAGCTCAGTGTGACCGTGCAGACTGTGTGATTAGCTAGACAGGGTTAAACACTGAGCCACTGCCAACTGGGTTAGAAGTCAGCTGGCTGGCGGGACGGCCCCACCACCATGGATGGTGGGAGCCAAGGTGAAGCTGGGACTAGTCTTTGGCCTCTCAGCAAACACTCTGCTGTTGGGCCCTTAGACTGGGGACTCAGTCACAGTCAAGGGCCCCTTAGTGCCTGCCCCAAATATGCTCCTTCTGGTGGATCTGGGGGGATATGTCTTAGACCACCCTTGCCCCGTCCTCACGCTTTCCAAGAGACCATGGATCCCCAAAAGATCTCTGCATTGGCCAAGGTCCCCCTGTGAGCTGGGGGACCAAGGCCGGGGACGGTCCACAGCCTGAGTCTATGACCAGGGCCCTGTATCCTGTTCTGTCTGCACCAGCGTCCCCCGCTGCACCATTGCCTGGGACGCTTACCCTCTGCCTCTCATAAAATAAACCTTCCCCCCTATCCGACTTTCTCCCTTTAATTTCGCTGTACCCCCTACCCCAGCCTGGGTCTGGTGACCCCCACAGTGACCTTGAATGCATCTTTTTTTTTGACTGTCAGTCCCATCATCTCCAAGCCTTCCAGGCAGGGAGCAGGCTCACTGGGCTCAGCTCTGCCCCCAGGCCCCCTGCAATGTCTGCAGAGGAGCCACTCAGTCAATAATCATCGTAGGAAGAAGGAGAGTCGCGGGGCGGGGAGACGTCATTTCCAGCTCTGAGAATATGGGCTTAAGGTCTTCATCTCGTGGTGGACAATTATGTTTTAAAAAGTAACACCCGGACTCTCAATGTTAAGTGCTCTGGGATGGGCTCAGCCAGGGCAGCTCCAGGAAGAAACATGAGAGCTGGGGGTCCCTCCCAGAGGGCTTCCGGGAGGAGGAAGGGTCTGAAGAACAGTTCTGCCAGGGGGAGGCAACCCTGTGGCTTTTCTGTTTTGTTTTGTTTTTTTTTTAACATCTTTATTGGAGTGTAATTGCTTGACAATGCTGTGTCAGTTTCTGCTTTATAACAAAGTGAGTCCGTTATACATATACATACGTCCCCATCTCTCTTCCCTCTTGCGTCTCCCTCCCTCCCACCCTCCCTATCCCACCCCTCTAGGTGGTCACAAAGCACCGAGCTGATCTCCCTGCGCTAGGGGATAGAAAGGGAAGATGACACATTTCCCAAGCCCTCCTACCTAGAATAAGCCCATTTGCCCAGCCTCCTCGTCAGTTTGGGAACTCTACATCCGGAGTGGCTGTCGAGCTGCCCGGGAGGGGCTGAGGGATCTGGGCACGTGTTCCTGCTAGCCCCCCGAAGTGAGGACCCTTCTCCCGCCATGCCCACCCGCATCCACCCCCAGTGCCAACTCCAATCATCAACAGCAATGCTCTGTCCTCACTAGGAAAGCGGGAGAAGAGGGGCAGCCCATATTCTCTTCAGGACAGAGGGAGAGTCCTCATTCCCTTCTGGGGTTCACTGGGTTGGTTGTTAATATAGCATGGGCTTCCCAAGCCCCCTGCGTGCCCTGAAACTGCAAGAGAGCATCTGGAAACATTGATGGCGGGGCAAGGGGAGGGCTTCCAGCAGTTTCTCAAAGGGCTCATAACTCATGGGAGGCTCAGGACCAACATCCCGAACCCAAATTGTCAGGGTGCCCTGAGGTGGCAGTGGGCAAGGATCACTGGGGGAAAAGGCCATTAAGAAACTGGAATTTGGGACTTCCCTGGCGGTCCAGTGGTTAAGACTCTGCGTTTCCAATGCAGGGGGCACAGGTTCAATCCCTGGTTGCGGAACTAAGACCTCATGTGCTACGCAGTGCAGCCAAAAATCAAACTGGAATTTGAAAGGGAAGAATTCTCTTGAAGTGGATGTGCTGGTAGTGACATGCCAGCTTAGTGTAGCAATCTGGAAGTCATCTGCCATCTGACTGGTGGAGGGCCTTGGAATAACTCCTGCCCCATCCTGCTGCTATGCCCTGACTCTTAGCCTTCAAATTAGGACTTAAGTTCCCCCTAACACCCAGTGGGACTGCCTCCATTTTTTTTACTTCATCCAATTCCCACTCACCCCAAGGCAGTTGGCAGGTGAAAACTAAGGTGGGGAGGTAACTCTGGGGTGATGGGAGTGGGAGGTGAAACAGCACAGTGGTTGGGAGGGGGGCTTCTAGAGAGCATGGCCCAGGTTTTAGAAGATGCAGGTTTACTGCCACAAACCTGAGAGTCTCTGGAATGAGGTGCAAGTGGAGGGGGTGTTTGGGGACAAGAGGGCAACGTGCAGAGATATTGTTACCGTGGAAGAGGGGCTTGCCAGAGGCAATGTGAGATGAAGCTGTTGGCTGATTTTTTTTTTTTTTTCGGTACGCCCCCACAACAGTGAGCGGGCCTCTCACTGTTGCGGCCTCTCCCGTTGCGGAGCACAGGCTCCAGACGCGCAGGCTCAGCGGCCATGGCTCACGGGCCCAGCCGCTCCGCGGCATGTGGGATCTTCCCGGACCGGGGCACGAACCCGTGTCCCCTGCATCGGCAGGCGGACTCTCAACCACTGTGCCACCAGGGAAGCCCTGTCTGAATTTTATGATGCAAATAATGGTTAGATCTAGCTTATGTGGTGTCCTGGATTCAGGGACAGTTATGGAGACCTGGATTTCGAATGCCATCTCTGCCTCTTGCTGGGTGTGTGACACTGAACAAGTCTAAAACTCTCTGGGCCTCTGTCACCTCACCTGCAAAATGAGACTATTACTACATTCCATATTAGGTTGTTGGGAGAATGCAGAGAGCTAACGCACATAAAGCACTTGGCACAATACGTGCGTTTAGTAAAGAAAAGTTAAAAAAAAAAAAAAAAAGGTCAACCCCCCTGCCCAGCCCCTGGGGCCCAGGGCTGGCTCCAGGTGGAGGGCCCAGTGGCAGGAACAGTGTCCTTGTGTGGCTCTACCAAGGATGACAGCCAACACACCCACCTGCACTGGCGTCTAGACCCCTCCCCTGCCTCCTGCCCTCTTTATGTAAGCCTCACAGGTGAGCAGCTAGGACCTGCGCCAGATGGGTCAGAGGTATCTGGGGCCACACCCCACCCGCAGGCCCAAGGCAGGATGGGGCGGGTCCCCACTGACGCCCAGCCCCACTGCATCATCACCTGGAACCAGGGGACCCGGCAGCGCTGGCTCCGACACCCATGATGCTTTAGCTGAAGGAGCACAGGGGATGTTGAGCTCTGTGCCTGCCAGCCCCAAGGAGGAAGGTGAGTGCCCCGCAGCAGCCAGACCCTCTCGGCATGCAGTCCTCTCTAAGTCCTCGGTGGGCGTCTTCCGGCTGGGAGTCAGGAATCACAAGAGAGGTTTCAGGGGCACTGATCTTTGAGGTGAGACAGGCAGGTCACGTAGACTAAAGAGCAGTGGGGGGCGTGGGGTCCACCGTGCAGGGGAATATGGGGAAACCAGTGGGAAGCAGCGCTGCAGACCAGGTCACTGTTGAGAGCTCCAGCCTGTGCCGAGGGACCAGCCTGTGTGGCCAGGACCGTGGGATTTGGAGGAGGCACTGTTCCTCTCCCTACTTGGGGTTTTTAGGATTTGGGAAAGTATTTGGGCAACGCCCTCCACTGAAAACATCCTGTGGCGTATAGGAGTAGGGTTCTCCCTTTGCCCCCAGAGCAGAGAGAGGTGAGAACCAGAACAAGAAACGGGGGTGTGGGGCCAGACGGTTGCCAATAGTGGGCAAGAGTCTTTGCAAAGCAGGAGGCCCAAGAATTTGATGTATTTGCTCATCCTGGTGACCGATTGGCCCTGGGGACTAGAGAGCCCGGAGCCCGAAGGCAGCCACCTCCTGCAATGCTGCGTTGTTCCTGATGCGATCAGAGCATGTGGGCTTAGGAGATGGTAAATTGCAGTCTGGTACCAAGGCCGGGAGCCACTGAGTCGTGTCCAGGAAGGAGGGCAGGTGCCCCCTAGCCCAGCCAGGCCGCAAGGTGACTCATGCTGTGTCTCTATTGCAGGATGGTTTTGTGGTGCTGGACCTCTCTGGGGCTGATGCGGCTCTCCCGGGGAATGCTGGGACAAGCTCTCTGAGGTTCTCGCTCTCTCCCCAGTGAGCTCGCAGGGTGTGGCCACCCCTCAGGGACCATGCCAGAGGCACTCCTGCTCAGGTCTGCCAGCTCCACCCTGAGGACCATGTAAGGAGCAAGGATCCCACCCTCTTCCCACCTCCCGGCCCCCACACTGCCTCCCAGGGAGAGTACCCAGGCTTGGCAGGGTGCCTGGACCCCCAGACTTGGATTGGGTCTTTTCACCCTACTTAGTCACCATCCTATTCTCACCAAAGAATTTCCTGCTACTTATTCCCCAAAAGATCCATGAGAGTTCACCAATAAGGATGAGAGCTGTTGATCTACTAAGCACTTTACATGTATCCTGTTATCCTCACAACAGCCATAGGATTTAGGCAGAAAACCTAGGCTCAGAGAGGTACAGTGACTTGCCCAAGGTCGTACGGCAAGTAAAGTGACTTGAACAGGCCGACTCTGGTAAATCTCAACGCTCTATTGTTTCAAGAAAGCATTTATTGTACACCTACTGCACACAGAGCAGAGGGTTGATTGGGAAGAAAGAGCCACAGAAATAAAGAGGAGGTGGATCCCCATCCATGAAGGGTTCACATGGAAAACGAAGGCTCCCCTCGACTTACGTGTCACACGCATAGTGACAACTTGGGAACAATTAGATCCAGCCAACATTTACTGAGCTCCAACTGCATGCCAGAGAGTACTTAGGGACAGAGGTCAGGGTTGAATCAGACATGACCCGTACTCTCAAGGAGCTTCCCAAGCCACGTGTGGCCTTCAAAGCCCAAACCTGAGTGTTTGAGGGCTACAAGGGTGAGAGGTATTGGGGATAATCCGGGAGGACTTCCTGGAGGAGATGAAGGAAGCTTTTGGCAGGCTGTGTCTCTAAATGGTTCCCATCAGCTCTTCTGCCAAGATTGGAGGAGAAAGGAGAGCCAGTTCAGAGAGAGGCGAGTACGGGCTCTCCCAGACTGCTCTGCCTGCCCCACACACCTCACAATATGTCTGCTCATACATGCCCTTCAAGTGTTTTCTTGCTCCCTGTGCGACTGGGCAGGTGCTGAAGAAGTTTTTGCTTCTGTGAAAGTGAGTAAAAGGCAAGATGCTCATTGTGTGCGTGTGTGTGTGTGTGTGTGGAGTGTGTGTGTAGAGTGTGAGCTGGGGTTGAGAGCAATGTGTGTGTGGAGTGTGTGTGTAGAGTGTGAGCTGGGGTTGAGAGCAATGTGTGTGTGTGTGTGTGTGTAGAGTGTGAGCTGGGGTTGAGAGCAATGTGTGTGTGTGTGTGTGTGTAGTGTGAGCTGGGGTTGAGAGCAATGTGTGTGTGTGTGTGTGTGTGGAGCGTGAGCTGGGGTTGAGAGCAGTGTGTGTGTGTGTGTGTGTGGAGTGTGAGCTGGGGGTGAGAGCAATGTGTGTGTGTGTGTGGAGTGTGCGGTGGGGGTGAGCGCTGTGTGTGTGTGTGTGTGTAGTGTGCGCGGGGGGTGAGAGCAATGTGTGTGTGTGTGTGGAGTGTGCGGTGGGGGTGAGCGCTGTGTGTGTGTGTGTGTGTAGTGTGCGCGGGGGGTGAGAGCAATGTGTGTGTGTGTGTGGAGTGTGCGGTGGGGGTGAGCGCTGTGTGTGTGTGTGTGTGTAGTGTGCGCGGGGGGTGAGAGCAATGTGTGTGTGTGTGTGGAGTGTGAGATGGGGGTGAGAGCAACGTGTGTGTGTGTGTGTGTGTGGAGTGTGAGCTGGGGTTGAGAGCAATGTGTGTGTGTGTGTGGAGCGTGAGCTGGGGTTGAGAGCAGTGTGTGTGTGTGTGTGTGTGGAGTGTGAGCTGGGGTTGAGAGCAGTGTGTGTGTGTGTGTGTGTGGAGTGTGAGCTGGGGTTGAGAGCAATGTGTGTGTGTGTGTGTGTGGAGTGTGAGCTGGGGTTGAGAGCAATGTGTGTGTGTGTGTGTGTGGAGTGTGAGCTGGGGTTGAGAGCAATGTGTGTGTGTGTGTGTGTGGAGTGTGAGCTGGGGTTGAGAGCAATTCCCGTCCTCACCAGGGATACTTTTTGGATCTTCTTCGTCCTAGGAATGAGTAAAGCAGAGGCAAGTCAGCCTCGTTGGGCCGTTTTCCCACCATTACTGTTATTCTGCTGCTTAGGAACTTCCGCCTCTGGGACTGAGCCAAGTTCTGGAGTGCTGTATTCCAGGAGGAGTCTAAGATTCCAGAATGACGGGTTTACCGTGTCAATCACCTTTGACAGGCTCATCGTGTTGACTATAATAGTCGTACCTCACTTGCTGGGGTCATTTACCAGCCACTTGTACCTTCTGGAACAGCAGCAAGAATTAGAAGGGGCCCAAAATGCTTTTGAGGAGTCAAAACTGAAGGGATTGCTCCCCAAATCTCTTTTCTTTGAGGAAAACATTATAAATTCCACTTTGGAAGCCATCTCCTCTGAGTTAACTGACAATTCTAACAAGCTTGGATATTTTATTTCCTAGTCTGCTACCCAAAAACCCTGTAAAGTAGGAGGGAGGTGAGCTGCTAGAGGCCAGCACAGTGACAGTGGCGAGACGTGACCACTAGTAATGCAGGTGAGGATTAAAAACTAAAGATGACCACGGCCAATAAAGACATGTGAGGCAGCAGCCACCTTGGGAAGGGACAGATGGCCCTCGACGCGATGCAGTTTCGCTCATTTTTGTGTTACAAGCCAGACCTGTAGAGTTTGTTACTAGTATGACCTTGAGTGAAGTGAGCAGGAAAAAGTTATAGGGGGGTCCAGCAAATTCTGTTTCAGATGATGGACAAGGATACCCTCCCCCTAAGGGGACTAAATCTTGAAGGTTCAAACCAAGAGGAAGAGCATACTTTACTCATTTGGATAATTAGGTGTTTTTTCTTAATTTATTTTATATTTGGCTGCATTGGGTCTTCGTTGCTGTGCGGGCTTTCTCTAGTTGCGGCGAGCAGGGGCTACTCTTTCTTGCGGTGCGCGGGCTTCTCATTGCGGTGGCTTCTCTTGTTGCAGAGCACGGGCTCCAGGCATGCGGGCTTCAGTAGTTGTGGCACGTGGGCACAGTAGTTGTGGCTCACGGCTCTAGAGCACAGGCTCAGTAGTTGTGGCGCACGGGCTTAGTTGCTCCACAGCATGTGGGATCTTCCCGGATCAGGGCTCGAACCCGTGTCCCCTGCATTGGCAGGCGGATTCTTAACCACTGCACCACCAGGGAAACCCGTTTAGCTATTTTAAAACCAGAACCAGTTTATGCAAATGTTATTAGGTGGCAGAAATGCTGCCTGTACCTTTTGATGGTGAGGATTTAAAAACAGGCTTGTTTGCGAGGAAGCAGTTAAGATGGTGGGAGATTACAAGCCAGTGATTGCCTTGGCTAATTTGGGGGTGGCTGCCCACAGGTGGTGATTTCAAAAGCTGATTGGCTTTAAGCACTGGGTTTACCCTGTGGGCAGCCCTACCTTTTGAGGACAGGGGCCGAGTTAGAGCATGGATGTTACACCAAGTTCACAGTCCTCCCCCGGACTCTCAGTGTGGGACCCTCTGCCTAGTTATGTGCATGTCCCCCCCATTTGCTCTGTAATTGTCTGAGCCCAGAGTGCAGGAGCCATTTGATAACATTATAGTCTTCTTTGTCCCAAGGTGGAGGCAGCTTTTACTCAACAACGCAAGAGAGTAATGGCAGTAACCGATGATCCAAAATCAGCAGGACAAGTCCCACGGTGTTCAGAACCCTCTGTTTCCCTCTGCCTGGCACAGCAGGCCTCACCCCAGAAGCATGCTTTGTCATCTTTTCAGTCCTTCCGGCAGCCTCCCTGGAGCAGGTCACCATAGCAACACAAGGGCTGCTTCAGCCCCGTGGCCCAGCCTTGTTCACAAAGTTCCCAAGAAGGGGACCAGCTTGGCACCCCACTCATCCCCCTCCTCCTCACTGCCCTCCCTTCATAACCTCATGATATCTTTTGCTTTAAAACCTATCTCAGGTTCTTAAACAGACTGGCACCAGGTGGGCCTGAATGTGTTTGCAAACTTAATTTGAACCTGTGGTACCAGCAAGGAGTAAGGACGAATGTGAGAAGCAGGTAACTGAGCAAGCTGCCTGGGGACTAGGTAGGGATGGAACCAGCCCCACCCTGACAGAAGGTGGGATTCCCTGGAGCCAGGGTCCTGCCCTCAGGGCTGCCAAGACCAGCTGCACAGGTTGCACACTGCACAACTCCAGTAGGCTCTGTTTACATACCCGATGACTGTGAAAGGTGTCCCCGGAGTTGAGCAATCCTGCTTGACCCTGAGATGTATACTGAACCCCATCTGCTCATCCACCCAGGAGATTGAGGTCTGGCCAGTTGAACCCTGAGGAGGAATCATGTCAAGGAGCAGTGAGGCTGAGTTGATAATGGAGGCCCAGTAACCCCGTGGGCTGTGTTGACCAGAAGAGGAGATTCATTGTCCAGAGCCGCCAAGCCTGGGAGGCAAGGGGGATCTGGGCCAGGAGTGAAGACAGATGACAAGAGCCCCAGATTTCCCTGGTCCAATGCCTGTTCTGTCCATCAGGGCATGGACATAGGGCACACTCACAGACACCGTTGCAGGGGAGAGGACCTCACTTGGGGACCTGCTTAGGACTCGTGAGAGCTGTAGGAGTGTCCTCAGCTCCACTCTGAGTTTCTAAGCATGGCTATTCCCAAAGCCTGAGGGCTGGTGGGTGTGGAGAGAAAGGGGGTGGGGGCACCTCCCAACCCTCAAAGTTTTCATGCCACTGGAGTGGTGCTCAGAATCCTCCAGTGCCAGACCCCAAGGCTTTCTTTGTCCAGATGGGGACACTTGAGCCCAGAGAGAGGCATGCATTTGCCCAGAATCTCACAGCAAATTAAAGCAGAGCAGGACTTGATTTTTCTTTCTACTGAGTCCTTAGAACCTGAAGGGGGAGGGTGGCATGGGAGTGAGGTTAACTCCTGCAACTACTAAAGTCTTGTCCCCTGACTCACCCGGGAGGCAGAGATGCCAGTGTCACCCCCGGGGCTGCTGAGATGTGTTCTGGGCCAGCATCGGGAGCCCAGGCCAGTCTGCCATCTTCTAACACTTGTTTTCCCCCTCCCCTACCAGCTCCCTGACTGATGGGCGCACACTCTCCAAAGAGCCCCTAAGCCATGCTCTCAAGCTCTCATCCCCAGCAAAGGTGAAAGATGCCCAGTTGAATTCTCCAGGTGAGCCAGGTGGGAGGCTGCTGGGCAAAGCAGGGTGGTCCAGGGCAGGGATGGAGCTGTACTGGGTATGCTGGAGGGGGTTGACGGGACACTAACGAAGCAAGCCAGGGGACCCACACAGGACAGAACTTTGGGGGACTGGGAAGGCGGAAATCCTGATCTCCATGCCCACAGGGACCCCGCCACGCCCCTACCCTCTCTGCCGCCATCAGGGCCAAGCCTGATGGAAGGAAGAGGGAGGAAGTTTTTTTCTTCAAGAAGTTTGGGAAGGAGAGAGGTCAGAGGTAGAAAGACAGCTGGGGCCTCATCCAGGGCAAGCCGTCGATACCTGGGATCTCGGCTCGGGGTTGCTGAAGGATGGGAGGAGGCCCAGATAAGCAAGGCCTTGGAGAGTCCAAGCGAGTTGACTGGGCCCAGGGGCAGGCTGGCCGGCCCAAGCTGGCAGAGTTGTTTCTGGAAGCTTGGGAGGCCACATGCTCTTTTAAGGACGTTCACTTCCAGATAATTGCACCTTGTGAGAGGCAGAGTTATCATTTACCCTGACGAGTCATCAAAATGATAATAACACAGCTTTTGTTCATTTTTATTGGCTGTACAACAATATTGTAGCAACAACAGACGTTTAAAAAAAAAATACAAGGACTCGGTGCCTGGCACAGAGGGTCACTGCCTCCCGGGTTCAGTGCTGTCCTTGGGATGGTACATTGTTGCTGTCTTGTCGCTGGTCTGTGTCACCTCTCAGGGGTGAAGAGCTTCGTCTGAGGTGCTGGTTTTCTCAGTTGTGATTCGCCCAGCTTCAGGCTCCTCAGAGAAGCCAGGTGGTGATACTGAGGCCATTCCAGCTCCCTTGGGCGTTCGTTTGGGTGGGAGCTGGTCGGGGGAGATGACAAGCTGACTGTTGAACTGCTTGTATATATATATATATATATATATATATATATATTTTTTTTTTTTTTTTTTTTTTTTTTTGGGGTTCGGGG
>NW_006798010.1:779210-812184 GCF_000442215.2 Lipotes vexillifer | reverse complement strand
CCCCTGCATCGGCAGGCGGACTCTCAACCACTGCGCCACCAGGGAAGCCCTGCTTGTGTATTTCGTAGAATGTTCTTCGATGTGGGTATATCCGGGGTCTTCCACGTGGCTAGACAGGGATTGTGGGTTTAGGGGAGTGGGTGGTAGCATCTGAAGTGGGACTAGCTGGGGAGGCCAGTTCCAAGGGTCCCCAAATGGGGCAGTAAAGAGGCCAGTGAAGGCGGAGAGGACTGGAGCCTTTGTTCTGAAGACTCTTCCCTCAGAGTTTCTTCTGACTTGACTTTACCGGTCAGAGGACAGGCCTGATGTGAGGGCAGGAACAGAGTTGGGACCTCTCTGCTCTGTCACAAGCACTGTCGTGGGCTGGAGGGCAGAAAACTGGGCCACAGTCACCATGCCCATGGTCTGTGAGGAAGCTGAGACGTAAAAGGTTTAACAAGGGGAGACACCAGACCAGGGCTTCAGATACCCTGCTCCCCAGGCTGCCTGGTCCTTTGGAGATCAAACGCCAATCCCCTCACCGCAGCAGGGCTCACTGCTGCCATCAAACAAGCTGCCCCTCTCCCAGGCTGGGTGTCTTGGGGCGGCCTCGGCAGGGATCTGGCCTGAGGTGTGCACTTTCCTGGAGTGGACTCCGCTTCTCTACTCTTCCTTAGAGATGAAAAGGGACACGGACCAAGGAAAGGATTGACCGATTTCGGAGGGGAAGTGTTTGAAAGGCACCGAGAGAGCCCAGGAGAGGGGCCAGCTGGGCCCAGGCAACTGCCACACTCTCTTCCCGAGGGCCAGGGCAGCTCACTGACTTGCTGTGTTGCTGCGTCACCTCTGGCAGGTCCCATCAGCTTGCTCAGGCTTTCTTTCCTTGGACTGGATAATTCCTTCTCTGCAGCGCTTAAAGAGCAGCTGTCAGCACCCAGGGACTGTGCACAGCAAAGCCCTGGAGCTCAGAAGTCCTGACTGTGAGTGATGGCATTGGTGTTTTGCAACTCGAGGGACAGGAAGGGAGCCAATGTGGTGCAAGTTCAGCGTCCCGTGGAGCATTCCGTGTCGGGAGTGTTTCCAAGGAGGAACAAGTAATCCGAGCCCCTTGGGCCTCAGTTGCTTAATCTTAGTTGGCATCTGGCAGCACTGCAGCAGTGGGGCACAGAGAATAGACAGGTTTCAAGCAAGCGGGCAGGGAATCCCAGAGAGGGACCCATCAGAGAGGGCTGGCAGCCAGGGGCCAGGCAAGGGCCGAGGGTGGGAAGGGGGGCACCAACTTTAAAGGAGGGGTGGGGAAGGAGTAGTCAACTGTAGGGGTGGCAGCAGAGCCATTCTGGTTTATCAGGACTTCGGGAACCTGGTAGGGACAGCCAGGCTGGGGGCGAACCTGGACTCTCCAACCTCTGCGCAGGGCTGGGCTGCTGGGGATACTGAGATGGACAGTATCCTGCCCTCAGAGAACTCCTAGTCTGAGGGCAGACAGGCTCTGGGTGAAAGGCACACAGAGGCTGAGGAAGGAAGGCCTGCTACCTGGGAACTGGGTGATCAGGGTGCTTCCTGGATGAGGAGGACCTCTAGCTGGCCTCAGACGTTTAAGCTCCCTTCGGGCCTGGGCCTGAGCTGAGTGGTCTGCCCTTGGGAGTTTAGCATCTAGGGCTGGTGATAAGAAGAAGGGGACAATTTGGGAGGGGCTGAGGAGGCTTCTCAGCACCATTGCCCAAGGGACCCCAGGCACTGCCCAGGGCAGTGCCAGGCAGACCTCATTGGCTCCCACAGGCCTGCCCTGTGGGTCACACTCCCCCGAACCCCAACTCGTGTAGCCTCCAGGGTTTTGAAGGGTTGGGGGGGGCTCTGGAATGCAGCTGCAGTAAGATCCATATTCACCATGGCTTGAGTGCCCACTGTGTGCTGGCCTGGCCCTGGGGCTTATTTGCACGATTCCCCAGCAGCTCCAAGAGTCCTGGCTCCAGACTCTGTATGGGAGAGGATATTGGAGCAGCCACATGTGGGAAGGGGCCTCAAAGCTGCCATTTCCATAAAATTGAGGAAAGGCAACTATCTGTACCAAAGACTGTTTGGGGAGAGGGGCTTCAGCGGATTACAAGAGGGGTTAAATCGTTCTTCCCCACACATCTGCCCCCTTAATAAGAGCAACTTTTACTGAACACTTACCGTATGCTAGGCTCTGTGCTCAGGGATAAACTTTCATCTTTCATCTTCTCTTCATGGCAGCAGTGGGGTAGGCACTTTTATCATTCTCATGTGGTAGGGCAAACTGAGCTCAGACAAGTTCAGTGAGTTCTCAGAATGACACAGCTAGTAAGATGTGGAAGTCTTAACTGGCACACTGCCTCTTTGGGACCGTTTAGGTGTGGTACCCTCCCCTCCTGCATGCCCTGGCCAGCCCCTGCCTCCTAACTGCCAAGCTGCAAGTCCCTCTGGAGGGCTCTTAGAGACTTGCCTGCAGGAATCAGAGTTCACCTGGGTCTCCTTGAGTTCCCAAGAAGCTGGAGGGTCCTCAAGCTCTGGTCCCCAGGCTGGGCTCTGAGCTGCCCAGATGGCTGTTCTCCCGGGGACAGCTCCACTGAGTTGGGCCACAGAGCAGCTGGCATCTGACCTCCACACAAAGGCAGCCTTGTGCTGGGCCTAGACATACATTTTTTTCTAGCCCTTTCTGGGTTAAGCGTGAACCCCAGCTGGATCAAGGCAACGTCAAGACCACAGGGAAGAGGAGGGGATCTAAGGCAAGCAGCTGCCGGCGATGGGTCTGGTGGAGGTGCTGGCCAGACCTGTTCCCTGCACTCACTCTCCCTAGGAAACTCTCACACCCACTGGGGAGTTTTGAGCTGGAGGTCAGGAGGCTGGGAGCTCAGCCCAGCTTGTTCACCAGACCTCCCTCTGTCCCACGCTCCTACCCTTTCCCAAATGTCTCAAGGGCATGCGTGGTGTTTCGTCTGGAAGGAGACAGGTACTACCCTTGTCCTCAGGGAGCTCAGAGCCTGCAGCTGGGGGGCAGGGAGGGGCCCTGGGCACAGTGTGAGGCAGAGGATCACTGTCATTTCAGCTTCTGGTGGGAGTGGGGGTAGGGGAAGGTAGGAAGGACTTCCCAGAGGTCAGAGGAAATGGGAACAGGTGGTAATTTCAGCCATGACAGCTGAAAAAAGCAGAGCCTCTGGGGATCATTGTAAAAACTCTTCCCTAATCAAAATGTCCAGTTCTGTCAAGCCACAGGTGTGCCAAGGGCTGGACAAACTGTTCTGGCCTAGGCAGGCCTTGACCCTAATCTCTCATCATGTCCTGAAGCCACCGTGGCCTCTTGCCCTCATATATCCCCAGAGTGCCTGGCATGGGGCTAAGCAGGTTCCAAAGACCCTTAGCAAAGAGTCCCTGTATGAAGAGGGAGCCCCTGGTGCTCGTCCCAGGCAGACCTTTGCAGCAGGGGCTGCAGGAGGCCGTGCCCTGAAGAGAGACACCTGTCCCGGCCCTAGAACCACATTTACCCAGGATCAGTGTCTCCCTCCTTCTTAATCAGCTTCATTCCGAGGCCGTTCCCACAGGCTGCAGAAAACACCCCGGGCTTCTCCTCTCTGCTCTCGTGTTTCTCCCTTTCCCAGCTAATTGAGAGTGACTTCCTCTGCTGTTCAGGAGCCTTTATTCCAGAGCCCCAGAGAACACAGCTCCCTGCCTGCCTCACCATTCCCAGCACAATGGGTGATTGTAAGACACAGGCCGGGGTCAGGCCAAGATCAGGTGGGGCAACGTGAGAGAGAGCGGGAGAGGAGACAGAGGCAGGACAAAGTGCAAGCGGGGCCTTGGGACAGCCCACCCCCAGCACTCAGCGGACACTCTCTGGGTGTGTGCTTGGGGCTGTTGGCTGCAGGCTGCCTGCTAGCTGGGTTCTCTGTAGATCTACCCATAGATCTAACCCTCGGGTGCCTTTCGGAATCAGGTCTGGTTTGGATTTTGGGTGCCTTGCTGGGTGACAGGGACCTTGATTGGGTCCTGGGCATATTTTGGCTGTTATTGCAGCAGTGAGATGGCTGGGCATGGGATAGACCTACGCCCCTGTTGAGTTTCAAGGTGAGGGGATGGGGACAAACTTAAGGGTCTGGCAACCCATCCCGATTTCTTACATTTCTGCTATCCTCCAAGGAATCACCTGCAGGTAAGCAGGCTGAGACGTACCAGAGCAGCCCTGGACCCACTCGTGTTGCCTCCCACCTGCTCAGTTCTGAGCAGCCTACTTTGTGGCAGAGGGTCAGGGGACTCAGGTACCACACTCCTCTTCCGCCAACACCATCCCCAAAGGAATAGACCATGGACCCCTGAGCCTAAACCTCATTCACTGACCAGCCCCCTAGCCACTGGATGCAAGGCAGCTGCCAGTCAGAGGTCTTGTCCTAGTCAGTCCCAGCTCTGTCCCTAACTTGCTGTGACCTTGGCCATTCCTTCCCCCTCTGAGACTCAGTTTCTTCTCCCTCTGTTGGTACTATGTGTAGGAATGCCCTGCCTCCACTGCTCAAGGATTCCCTACCCCCCACCACTCCCCCACCACTGAGGTCTCAGTCTATATCCCTGATGGGCGTCACATGTTTAGTTTTATTTATTCTTTTGGCAAACATTTATTGCAAGTCCAGTGCTTGCATCAGAAGTTCAGAGTCTAGTCAGAAAGGACGGAGAGAGATTTCTTGAGCACCCACCATGTGCTAAGCTTTTTAACAATATTACTTTGATGCAGATCTTTTTAGTTTTCTCTCTGCATTTTTATATGCACTTTTGTTTGTTCCCTTTTTTTCTATTGAGGGTATACTCTGGACATCTCCTTGTGTCATTAAATATTTTTTAAATACTATTTTGATGACTGCCTATGAATCCATGATATGGCTGTACCCTAATGAATTCATCATGTCCCCCTATTGGACACTGGGTTTTTTTCCAATGGTTTTGTTAATAGAAACAGAGCTGCTAAGATATCCATCTCCCTGTTCTCGCTCTATGTGTCTCTGATTGTTTCCCATGTGTACTTTCTAGAAGTGTGATTGCCGCGTCAGAAGTTACTACTTTTTTTTTTTCATTCATCATGTCCCCCTATTGGACACTGGGTTTTTTTCCAATGGTTTTGTTAATAGAAACAGAGCTGCTAAGATATCCATCTCCCTGTTCTCGCTCTATG
This sequence comes from Lipotes vexillifer, assembly GCF_000442215.2. Lineage (NCBI taxonomy): Eukaryota > Metazoa > Chordata > Mammalia > Artiodactyla > Lipotidae > Lipotes > Lipotes vexillifer. The sequence continues at coordinate 807,029 of NW_006798010.1, read as the reverse complement.
TGTCTCTGATTGTTTCCCATGTGTACTTTCTAGAAGTGTGATTGCCGCGTCAGAAGTTACTACTTTTTTTTTTTCCGTTACGCGGGCCTCTCACTGTTGTGGCCTCTCCTGTTGCGGAGCACAGGCTCCGGACACGCAGGCCCAGCGGCCATGGCTCACGGGCCCAGCCGCTCTGCAGCATGTGGGATCTTCCCGGACCGGGGCACGAACCCGTGTTCCCTGCATCGGCAGGCGGACTCTCAACCACTGCGCCACCAGGGAAGCCCAGAAGTTACTACTTTTTTAAGCCCTTTGATATTTATTGCTAAGTTGCTCCCAGGAAAGTCATACCAGTTCACACTTCCAAATGGCACAGCACCCTTGCCAACAGTGGGTGTTGTCTGTTTGTCTAATCCCATCTTTGCTACCTCATGTTCTTTGATTTTAGGAGAAACCCAGGTAGGTAGGTAGGAAAGCAGGTAAGTAGGTAGGTACATAGGTAGCTAGGTAAGTTCAGAAGGCTTTGGTTGATGGAGGTTATCATGAGGACAGGCAGGGAAGAAAGGACGCTTAGAAAGCGTCCAGTGGGGATGGGAAGAAATAGACCTCCGTGGTTCCCCACTCTGGTGACAACCACTGCTGCTCAAACCCAGCCCCTCTCTGCTGCACTGCCACTGCCTGCTTCTCTCTGCTCCCCACACTGTGCTAGGACTCCTACCACCCCCTGATCTCGGTGGATCTGTCATGATCTCTGCAAGTCACTGTCCAACTCTGCAAGAGAGAGGCTCTGAGCGGATCAGTCACTGCCCACAAGGAGCGCTCCCTCGGGGCAAGGCCCAGCACGGCGACCCCATGACCCCTGTGCAGGGCATGGGGTTCTGGGTCCATTGCTGTGGCCAGGGGAGCAGGGCCAATATCCAGTGCTCTGTGGGCAGAGGACCCCTTCTGACTGCTCTGCCCACCTTGCTGATAGCTAAAACCTGGTCTTCTACCTCGCTGCCCAGAGATTTCTCTTCCGACAGAGATGAGATTGGGAGAGAGAACGGTGTGAGCAAAGGCCCAGAGGTGGGGATACATGGACATGAGAAGCAGGAGAGGACGAGGCACTGCAGCCAGGGAGGCTCATCTGTCTTCGCTTCCATCAGTCCCTAAGCCTGAGGCCACTGAGCTGTGGTGGACTCAGGTCAGGAGGGCACTGAGCGGGGCTGGGTCTTGCCAGGCCCTACCTGGGGGCTCTCAAGAGTGCAGGACGGAGGTTCAGCCCGCCGTGGCCCACATGGGCAGGCATCTGCTCTGGGGGCCCACCTCTCTCTGTACTTGGGCAGCAATGTGTCCTACACCACCCTCATGCCATCCTGGCGGGAAGGGAGGAGGGGAGAGAGGGAAAGGCCCAGGTCCCCTGGACACACAGTCATTTAGTCCAGCCTCTGGGACTGGGGTGGGACAGAGACTGACCTGTGCTTCCGCTAAGGCCCCCTGCCCTCTTCTCGGGTCCAGGTTTCTGTGCTCAGGACCCAGGGAGGAGTCAGACCTGCCTTTTAGAGCCTCCAGCCTGGTGGGAGAGGCAGACCCAACCAGGACTTGGCCCACAGTGAGGCTCAGGCACTAAAGTCCCCAGTGAGGGGGTGGCACTTGGGGCGTGAAAGGTGGGAGAGGTGGATGTGATGGGGGAAGGGTGTTTTAGGTAGAGTCAAGCATGGGCAAAGGCCCGGGGGTGGGTGGGAATTAAGGGAACCGGGAGCAGCTCAGGTTGGCTGTGCTGAGGTGGGCAGAGACTGGCGAGCCCTTTTGGGGAGGGCCTTCCTGAGAGGCCACAGTGAGGGCATCACCCTGTGGTCAGGGGGAGATGTGGGAGGCTTTCGAACAGGTCAGATATGGGTTCAGAAAGGTTGCTCTGGGAGCCTCTGGAATGTAGGAAGAGGCAGTGGCCGGAGGTCCTGGCTGCCCAAGGTCACCGAGCCAGAGCCCCAGCGCAGGACTTGGGCAGGAGGCATGACAGTCCTTTCCCAGGGGAGATGTGCGTTCTGGGGTCGGCCTACAACCCCACCGTGACCCCAGCATGGCCAACTGGAACTGTGTGGATTTGGGAGTCAGACTGTGGGTTGGGATCCTAGCTCTGCCAGCGGTGACTTAGCCTCTGTGAGTCTCACAGGATGGAAGGTTGTTAAACACGAGGTCATAGAACAAGATGGCATGCAGCCCTCCTGGCACAAGTAGGGTGCTCAGTAAATGGGAGCTGTGCCCATTCTAATTCCTTCAAGGGAAGGAGAATGATTGGGCCTCTGGGAGGCCAAGGGCAGGGGCAGGCCCCTTCCCACCAAAGTCTTCCCTTCTGGCTAGTCCGGGGTTCAGACAGCTGAGCCTGTGCAGTAAATGTAGAGAGAAAGGGCTGGGCCGGAGCTGCACTGCCTGGTCACCCTTCCCGAAGGGCGTGGGTCCACCAGGGACCGGGCTTCTCATCCCCGTCACAAAGCAGCTGGGCTAAGAGGAGCCTGATCTCACGGACCAACTGCCTTTCCTTCCCTTGTCCATTCCTTCATTCCTCCTTCTGAGAAGGATGTGAGATGACTTAACCCCAAAGCAAAGGCACCATGAGATAAAAAACTAACACAGGGAAAAGGCAGAACCATGTAGTTAGTGGGAGAGAAGAAATCAGGTGAAGGAACTCTGTCCAAAACATCCAACAAAATTTTAAGTGCTTTTTTCTTCAGATGCAGTAAACCCACTTCTAGAAATCTATCCTTTGGAAAGCCTAAGGGCTAAAAGCTGGAAATCATCTGAGTGTCTTTCAGTGGGGAAGTGGTTGTGATATGTACATTATGATATGAAATTATGATGTGGCCAACGGAGCCGTATCAACACAGCCACACACACCACACACACACACACACACACACACAATGAGAGAGATACATTAATGTCACGGAAGTTAAAAATGGATGATTTGGCTAATGGCTGTCTGAATGTAGGAGCCAACATTTAAAAATCAGATGATCACACATAAACACCCAGATTTCAGGTAGCCCTCGGTTTCCTTTTTCCTCCTGGGCACTAAATCCTAGAGCCAAGGAGCAGCCACCCCTTTAGATGAAGCGTGTGCTCCCCCCACCCCACAGTCCCCACCACTCCATGTTGCCTCCCTGACACTGAGGCTGGGGTCAGGGCAGTGATCACTACCCTTGTATTGCAGCTTTCCTTAGTAAAACGTTGCACTATTCTGCCTTTATCAAAAAACAGAGAAGCAAAAGGTGGACTACAAGGGCCACGTGTCTCAAGGAAAATGAGAGGGAGCCTATTTCTTTGTGAAAATGAAGACTGTGCCTCTGTGTTTCACATGCAAATTCTGGGGCACTTCATTCACTTATTGTTTACTTTTATATATTATTTATTATGATGCTGGTACATTACCTACCTATCCCTTATGGGCATTTTGGGCATTTGGGTAATACAATAGTAGCATGATTCTTTTTTTTTTCCCTTTGGATAAAAAAACAACAGCAACAGAATTAAAAAGAATTCCTTATATGTATATCTGTATAAGCATGACATACACCAAATGTGAACAGTGGTTACTTAGACAGGCAGCATTAAGAAAGCTCTATCCCATTTTATATCATGTACTTCTAAATTGTTTTCTATTTCTTAGAACAAACATGTATTGTTTTGTGATTTTTTAAAAAAGGTTATAACTTAAAAGATGATAAGTTAAAGTTAAAACTTTTGGCTGAGGGAAGTTTTCACAGCAGATCGTAAGCCTTACCTGTGATGATCTTGGCAACCCTGGGGGAACAGGTAAATGCAGTGCAGCATGAGCGTCTAGCAGTGCCCACAGGAGAAATTTGCCTTTTCTGGTCTAAGCACGAAGAGGAATCTACCAGGGAAAGGAAGAGAGCTACCAGCTACTGGGAGGTGGCTCTGCCAGGCTCTGGGCACGCAGGCCGGGCTACCTCATGGAAATCTTGTCGCAATTTGGGTGAGGAGGTTGTGTGTCAGCGTTCCATTCTTCCTCCCTTTTTTTTTTTGGCTGTGCCACGCACCTTGTGGGATCTTAATTCCCCGAACAGGGACCGAACCCAGGCCCTCAGCAGTGAAAGTGCGGAGTCCTAACCACTGCACCACCAGGGAATTCCCCTTCCTCGCATTTCTAAAAGCAGTTTTATTGAAGTGTACTTTATATGCCATCGAATTTGCCCATTTTAAGTGTAACGATTTGTCACTTTTTCATTGAAAAAAGTCACTTTTTCTATGATTTTTAGCAAATTTTCAGTTGTACAAACATCACAGCAATCCAATTTTAGAACTTCTCCATCACCCCAAAAAGATCCTTGGTGTCCATTTGTAGTCACTCCCCATTCCCACCCCAAGCCTCAGGCAACCACTAATCTGCTTTCTCTCATTTCTACATTTTCTGGACATTCCATGTAAATGGAATCAGACAATACACGGTCCTTTGCTTTTGGCTTCTTTCACCGAACATGTTTTTGAGTTTCATCCATGGTGTTGCCTGTATCAGTACTTTGTTCCTTTTTAGTGCTAAATAGCATTCCGCTGTGTGGAGAGGCCACATTTAGTTTTCACTTACCAGTTGATGGACATTTGGTTGTTCCCGCTTTTTGACTACTATAAATAATGCTGCTATGAACATTCATGTACAAGTCTTTGTGGGGATGTGTGTTTTCATTTCTCTTGGGTAGATACCTAAGAGTGGAATTGCTGGGTTGTATAGTAGATTTATGTTCAATTTTTTAAGAAACTGCCAAACTGGCTTCCAATATGGCTGTACCATTTTACATTCCCGCCACCTGTATGAGGGCTACAGTCTCTCCATAACCTCGCCAACCCTTTGCGCTTGACGATGATTAAAATGGAGCTAGGAGGAGAAAGACTTTCCTAGGTCACACAGCAGGGAGTGGCAGAACGGAATTGGAACCCAGGTCGACCTGACTCCACAGCCTGTGTCTTTGCCCTGGTCTGCTCATGTGAATGGACTTTCACCTTGTACAGGGGCTGGAGACCCTAAGGAGGTTGATCACTGGGATCTGCCAGGCTGGGGTCCCGGGATATGGGAAAGGGGCTTAGAGATGTCTGAGAAGTGATTGGAGAGGGGTCCTCAGCGGCCCTGGCTCACGCCTCCACCTGGGGATGTGGGTCTCAGTCTGGGGAGGTGGTGGACGCCAGCCAGCATGGTTCTGACTTCTGTCAGTACATAAGGCCTGGCACTGGGTGACCTTCTCTCTGCCCCAGCCCACATTCCCAGGCTGACATTCCCCTGCCTCAGACATTCCCTTCTTCTGCTTGGGCCGGAATATGTCCCCTTGTCCCCCATCCTTGGCCTCCATGGGAGGAAGGATGGGCTCTCCTGTCCCAGCCCCAGGACCTTTACCTCTTTCTGCCAACTTCAGGGTCCACATGAAACCTTAGAGTGTTGAACAGGAGAGACAAGGTCATCAGTCCATCTGCTGCCTCGGGAAAGGGCTGGTCACAGGACCCCTGTTGGTCCCGCCTCGAGATGGACATCCAAGGAGGTGGGACCTCTCCATCTCAGCATGGGTCTGGCTAGCAGGTGGCAGGGTAGCCCCTGTGGTCCTAGTCAGCACTCACTCCCCCACCCTTGGGTCACCTTTTTAGAATGACCGCCATGGCCCCAAAAAGTGGCCTCATGGACAAAAGGATCTAGACCACCCATCCAAGCCTCCTTTGCAAATGATCTGGAGAACTTAGAAAAAGGAGGAAGAACAAAAGTGTGCATTTATTGAGCCATATGCCAAGGCTATATGCCATAACTTGGCATAACTATATGCCAAGGCTTTTTCATTTTTTTGACCCTCATATCATCCATGAGAACTAAACCCTCACCTTTCTCCTGAGAAAACAGACTCAGAGGTTCAACGGCTCACCTCACATCTCATATACTAAATGTTAAAGCTCTGTTCCCACCTACCGCACACAGTAAAAAAGGCTAGGTTGTGCCTGGGACACTGTCCCAAGTGTGAGCATTGGCATCAGCCATACCTTTCCCACTGTGTGACCTTGGGGAAATGACTGAACCTCTCTGAGCTGCAGCTGCCCCATCTGTAAAATGGGGCTACCAGACCCATGTTGTGCAGACTAGATGAGATCCCCATGTGAGGGATTCACATGGGGCTTGGCACTAGGCAAGAATGAGCAGAGATGGTTAGATTATTTCCTGGGACTGGGAAATTTTCCACGCTAGTGATCAGAGCCTGCTGGTTTTCAGTCTCCTCTAACCCCTTGGAAGGGGCTATTTTTGATGCTTTGACCTTCTGTCAATTGGGTCTGTCCCCAACCCATTCTCAGGAGGCAGAGGAAGGGTAGAAACCCCAAAGGATCTGATAGTCCCACTCTTCTGGGGCAGCCACAAATCCACTGCAGACTGCCCACCCTCAGGGGGCAAATCCCAGCTGGCATGAAAGCAGGAAAATGTCTATAGGGTCCCCAAGGCCTCCTCCTCCCCTCCAGCTATTCTCTCTCCTCTTCCTTGCTGCATCCCTAGAGGCTTGCCCATCCTTCAAGGCTGTCAGACCTCCCCCTCCAGGGAGCCTCCTGGTGTGTCTGCCAGCCCCCTTGGCCCAGTGCCCAAGGCATTGTTGGGACCAGAGGCCTGGGAGCTCTGCTTAAGGTAGGACCAAGGGTCCCCTGGGGACAACCCTGGGCTGGCACGATCCAAGCTGTGGTCTCCCGGACCCTGCAGAGGAGGCACTGTGGACAACTCGGGCCGATGGGCGCGTCCACCTGCGCATAGACCCCAGCTGCCCACAGACTCCCTACACTGTGCATCGGATGTTCTGCGAGGCTCTGGACAAGTACGGGGACCTCAGCGCTCTGGGCTTCAAGCGACAGGGCATGTGGGAGCACATCTCCTACAACCAATACTACCTGCTGGCCCGCAAAGCCGCCAAGGGCTTCCTAAAGGTGAGGGAGCCCCTCAAGGCACAGCCTCTTCCCTCCCCAGCCCTGCCTTCCAGCTCTGGCCCTCACAGGCCTCCTTCCGACGCCCCACTGGGCAAGCCCTTAGAAAGGATAACAGTAAAAACCAGCCCATTTATTGAGCTAATTGTCCACTCTGGCCTGGTGCTGAGGGTTTACGTTCACTGGGCCCTTGCCATGTGCCAGGATGTGACACGAGCTTCTCATTTTTTGTCCCATTCAAGGGGCCTGGGAAGCCTGGTGCACTGGGTTGAGGGCTGGGCTCCCCAGGAAGGCCCTGGGAGGGGGAGCAAGGGCTGTTGAGTGACTCGTCCCCCAGGGCACTCTCTAATGAGGGAGGCTGGGAGGGTGGTCCCTCAGGTGGGCGGCAGGGTCCCTGCAGTTTGGAAGGGGGGCTTGGTGAGAATGAGAGGCTGACCCAGCCTGTCTGCCTTTGGCCTGGAGCTCGGCCTGGAGCGGGCCCACAGTGTGGCCATCCTCGGCTTCAACTCCCCGGAGTGGTTCTTCTCGGCAGTGGGCACAGTATTCGCAGGGTGAGTGGCTGAGGGAGGGCCCGGGTCTCCAGTGGGTTGGAGGTGGGCAGAGAGCGGAGTAAGGGTCGTTATCTCTTTTTAGGGGCCCCCAACCCCGTCCCCAACATCCCATCTCTTCCCCGGGGCCCTCTCCAGCACCACCTTTGTCCCCGCTCTGCCTGGGGCGACTGTGCTGAGCTGCCTCTCTGGGCCACGGAGCTCTCTGGGCCTGGGGGCTGTGGGTGTGTCGGACAGGGGGCTGGGCCAAGGGGGTGGCCCACTGCACCTGCCCAGACACGCATCCTCCTGGATCTCCTGCAGTGGCATCGTCACTGGCATCTATACAACCAGCTCCCCTGAAGCCTGCCGGTACATCGCCCATGACTGCCGTGCCAACATCATCGTGGTCGACACACAGAAGCAGCTGGAAAAGATCCTGAAGGTTTGGGGGAATGGGACCAGGGCCACGGGGGTCAGGCTGGGCGTCCTCACAGACGTCCAGCTTACAAAGGGCTTTTCCACCCTCCCTGCCAGAATCCTCCATCATTCTCAACAGCAACCCGCCCCACCACACGCACACAGAGCAAGGCAGGGCAATGGCTGCCGACCCATTTGCCAGGTCTGAAAATTGAGGCCCAGAATGTCCAAGGGACATCCCCCACATCCCCCAGCCAGCCTGCTGTTCCCCATGGCTTTCCCTTCAGGGAAGGGTTGTGTGCCCTGAGGGTGGCTCAGGGCTCTGACACGTGAGCACCCAAGTCTGAGTCTCAATGGCGAGTGGGGGTATGGGCTGCCACAGGGTGGGGCTTGGGCTAAGCCACAGCAAGTGCCGCAGGGTCTTCTGAAGACAGCAGGGCACCAGAGGGGCTCAACAGTGCCTCTTGGGGCAGCTGGGTCTTTTCTGGAGCATTGATGCCTCCTGATTCAGTTAAGGTCCCTCCCTGATTGGCTCTGCCCCCATGGGCACCACGCTGGCATGCAGTGGCCTGAGGGCACCCCTGTGCCCCAGCTACACCCAGTAGCCTGCAAGATCCTCCAAGGCTCCCTGCATCTCAAAGGAGGCTCCCGGGTTAACTTGTTGGCTTGGCCCTAGTTCTGGAGATATCACCTGGACCTCAGGTCCCCACCTGTACCTGAGGGCGGGAGAAGTGGTCTCCAACCTCCTAGGACTGTGGGATCTGGATCGCAGGACGGGCCTTCCCTCAGCTTGCGTGAAGTCCTTTTCTGTCTCCACTCCTTTTGAACCCTGTTGTCAGGGTTCCCTCATTCTGAGGGCCTCCATTCTGTCTGATTTGGATAAATGCTTGAGATTGGGGGAGGAGATGTGGGTGCAGATAAAGTGGCCCAAAGTGAACGGCTCTGAGAGACTGAGGTGAACCCGAGCTGTCCTCAGCACCCCCTTTCGCCCTCCCCCTCCCTCGGGCCCTTCACTTCATAGAAAGGGGACAAATATTTAGAGAAGAGTGCACAGCAGGGGTGTCCCAGGCCCCCTAGGACTCATTGGGGCCCTGATTTCCTCAGGTTTGGAGGCTTCATAGTTGCCAGAGGCCTCTGACCCAGGTGCCCCCGGGCCAGCTTTGCTTGAAGCCCCACTGGTTTAAGATTCCTTGGGAGCCTCAGCTACCAAGTAGCAATGGTGTTAGCTCTCGTCCTCAGCCTTACCCGAGGGAGTCACACACTCCTCAGCGTGGGCGCTCATGTCAGAACCCCAGGGTGGGGAGGGCAGTGGAGCTTTAAAAAGCCCCCCAATAGTTTTGCCCCATCCCTCAGGGAGACAACCCCTCTGCATAGATGGTTGATCTGATCCCAATGCCCTCCCCCTGCCCCATTTTGCCACTGAAGAAACCGAGGCCCAGACCTACTGAATCAGAAATGTCCACCCTAGGTAATTATTTAAAATTCGTATTATGAAACTTTCCAGATAAAAATAGAAGAGTGTAGTGGACCCTCATAGAGTGATCATCCAGATTTAATCATCGTCACTGTTTTTTTGTCACACTCATTTCATCAATTTACCTATTTTGCTGAAGTATTTGAAGGCAAATCTCCGACATCACAGCATTTCACCCCCCGAATATTTCAATACCTCTAAAATATATGACATTTTTCTTAATCACAGTAACTTTATCACCTTTATTTACACAAGTCAAAGAATTCTTTCATATCATCTAATACCAACGTCTTTTTACAGTTGATTCATTTGAATCAAGATCTAAACCAGGCCCATGTGTTGCATTTGGTGGTGTCTCTTAAGAGTCTTTTAATTCAAAACAAAGGCCCCACCTTTTGTTTCCCGTGCCATACACCAGTGTGGTCCAGGACCAACAGCATCCCCTGGGAACTTAGTTTCAGAACCCGCCCAGACCTACTGATTCCAGAACTCGGGGTATGGGGCCCACGCCTCCTGGTGATTCTGACACAGGCTCAAGTGTGAGAACCCCTGTCATTGACATGCTGCAGAAACTAGGTTAGCCGTCCTGAGCTGTTGTTCAGCTTGTCCCTCTAACCTCTGCACTTCCTGTTAGATGGCAAGTGTTGATGCATTTCAGATTAGACAGTGATTGGCAGGAACAACCCATAGGTGGCGCTGTGTACTTCCCATGGCACAACCTCAAGAGGCACGTGATGTCAGGTGGTACCTCGTAGTGAACTCTGAGTTTCATCCCTGGATTCCTGGGGTGGCTACCTGCTCATCCACTGTGACATTCCCCATCAGCCTTTCTCCACTGATGATCTTTGCCTGAATTAATTATTTCATGAGCCATGGGAAAATGTTTGTTTTCTAACTGATCAGCTGGGATTCTTCTCCAAAGGAAGAACTTTCTCTCATCACCTGGGACTCTTTGCTACCTGAAGCACCCCCATTTGTACACAGCAGGTGTGGTAGACAGAATAATGGTGTATGTTGGTGACTGTTCCACGCATATTTGAAAGAATGTGCATTCTGCAGTTGTTGGGTAGAATGTTTTATAAATGTTAATAATGTCAACTTGATTGATAGTGTTCTAATGTTGTTTAAGTCATCTATATCCCTGTTGATTTTCTGTCTACTTGTTCTAACAAATACTGAGAAAGGGAACGTTGAAATCTCCAGTTATTGTTGTGGATTATCTATTTATCCTTCTGGTTCTATCTTTGCTTCGTGTATTTTGAAGCTCTGTTATGTATACACATATTTAGGTTGTTATGCCCTCTGGATGAATTAATCCCCTTATCATTAAGAAGTGTCCCTCTTTATCTCTGGCAACTGTTCTTCCAAAGATACTTTGTCTTAAATTAATATAGCCACTCCAGATTTCTTATGATCAATGTTTGCATGGTATATATGTTTGCATTGTTTCACTTTTAACCTACCTGTGTCCTTATATTTAAAGCAAGACTCTTATAGATAGCATATAGCTGGGTCATGCCTTTTAATCCAGTCTGACAAAATTGTCTATAAAACTACCAGTTGGCTGTTTTGCATTTGTCCGATCCATTCTTTGATCCTTTTCTCCCCTTTCATGACTTCTTTTGGATGGAGTTTTCTGTTTTTATCTTGGTTTGTTTTTGAGTATTCCATACTATCCATTGGTTTACTAGCTCTCCCTCTAGTGTTTGCTCTAGGGCTTACACTATGAAACTTTAACTCATCGCAGTCTACTTTCAAATAATATTATAATATAATATTGTACTACTTTACATATAATGTAGGAATCTTACAGCAGTGTACTTCCTTCTCTCTCCCATACTTTGTGCTATTGTCATTTATACTTAAATTCTATGTGAGTTGTAACCCCTGCAATGCAGTATTTTAAACCGTCAAGTATCATTCAAAGAAATTTTAAAGGGAGGAAAAAATGTCTTTTTATTTACCCACGTATTTGCCATTTCTGGCACTCTTCATCCCTTTATGTCGACCCCAAGTTTTCATCTGGTTCATCTTCCTTCCTCCTTAAGAATTTTCTTTCTTTTTTTTGATTTTACTTTTTTTATTGGGGTACAGTTTTTTACAATGTTATGTTAGTTTCTACTGTACAGTGAAGTGGAGTTCCCTGTGATATACAGCATGTTCTTATTAGTTATCTATTTTATACACATTAGCATATATGTCAATCTTCAACATTTCTTGTAATACAAGTCTGAAGGCAATGCATTCTGTCAGCTTCTCTTTGTCTGAAAACTTGTTCATTTTTGCTTTCATTTTCTGAAAGATATTTTCATTTAGTTTATAGTCCTAGGTTGACAGGGTTTCTTTTTTTTCTTTCAACTCTTTAAAGACTTCATCCCAATGTTTTCTACTTTGCATAGCTTCTGATAAGAAGTCTATAATTTCTTATCTTTGTTCCTTTCCACATGCTGTATCTTGATTTTCTGGCCACTTTTAAGATTTTTTCCTTTGTCACTGGTTTTCAACAGTTGGATTATGTTGTGTCTTGGTGTGGTTTTTCTTTGTAATTATTCTGCTTGGGGTTCACCAGGAGTCTTGAATTGATGGATTTACAGTTTTAATCAAACTTGGAAATTTCTCAGACGTTTTTCAGTTAAAAAAAAAAATATTTCCTGGGACTCCAATTACACATACGTTAGACTTCTTAGTTTTCTCCTGCAGGTTAATTTTTTCCATTTTTTTTTCTCTCTTTCAATTTCATTTTGAGACTTGTGTTTAATTAAGCCTTTCAGAGCAGGTTTAGATAGCCTTTCCTCTAAGGCTAATTTAGCCCCAGACCTAAGACCTGACCCTTCTGGGGTCTCTATCTCCAGAGGTCCCTCCACTCTGGCTGACAGAGACACAAACAGTTCTGGCCCCGTACATGCTCTTATTTGTTTTCTAGCCCCAGTCATTGATCTTCCTCCAGCATTTATTCTTCATCTAGTTTCATGGAGTTTCACCTATGCCTGTGTAGGTTGATAATCCGCCAAAGAATCAAGATGACCCCTAAAGAAATTTCTAGAACTCTTTCTCTGCATAGTTCTCTCCTGTCTGATATTCTGTCCCACAAATTCTAGGCACCCCAGCTTTCCTGAACTCTGACCTCTGACACCTCAACTCAGTGAGATAACTGAGCTCTGGTTTCCCTCTACCCTTTCCTCTCTTCTCTTTTCTGCAGTCACACAGTCCCCTGTTGCACTCAGCCAGGCCCCAGGTTGTCTGGTTTTCCTTTAATAGAAGTCATTCCTTGCCCCCTGCTTATCCCACCTTTGCTGCTCCAAAGTTCTCATGATGGGGAACCATGCATGAAGGGTGGCAAGTGTCCTGCTGAGTGAAAGGTCAGAGCTGGGGACCAACAACCTTTGCCACAAGGTGCCTGCCAGGCTGACTAACACCTGGAGATGGGGCTCTTCTCAAGAGGTGACTTTTTAAAATGAAACCCCATTTATTTTTCCTGTCAATACAGATCTGGAAAAACCTGCCACATCTGAAGGCAGTAGTGATATTTCAAGAACCTCCTCCGACAAAGATGGCCAATGTGTACACGGTATGGGTAGAGGGCTCATGTGAGGTAGGTGGGGTCTGTGTGAGCCTGCCCAGCTCACCTAGGCTGCCTGCACTCTCCCACCTGGCTGCAGATGGAGGAGTTCATGGATCTGGGGAATGAGGTGACTGAGGAGGCCCTGGACACCATCATCAATGCCCAGCAGCCTAACCAGTGCTGCGTGTTGGTCTACACGTCAGGCACCACTGGGAACCCCAAGGGCGTGATGCTGAGTCAAGACAATGTAGGACAGATGCCCAGATGGGTGGGGGTGGGCTATGGGTGGATCTGGGCAGTGGCCCTGCCCTAACAACTCCCAGGGAGTTTCCTTCAGCCCCTCAGCTCAGGGAGCTGGGATAAGTAGGACAGCCCTTAAGTCTGTGGTACAGACTGAGCCCAGCAAAATGGTGGGGATTGGGAGGGGGAGGCCTGTCCCAGGGTGTTTCCTGCAGAGATGCCCAGGAGGGTGAACAACCTCTAGGGTGTTCAAAGAACACTCCAGAGAAATAGCCCAAACCCACGGGGTGGCCACAGATGTGAACACTTCCAGGGCTGGCTTTGTAGACACTGCCAGGACCCATCTGCCTGTCCACCAGATCACATGGACAGCACATTATGGCAGCCAGGCCGGTGACATCCAACCCGCAGAAGTCCAACAGGAGGTGGTGGTCAGCTACCTGCCCCTCAGCCACATTGCTGCCCAGATCTATGACCTGTGGACAGGCATCCAGTGGGGGGCTCAGGTCTGCTTTGCTGAGACTGATGCCCTGAAGGTCAGTCTGCCTCTATGCCTAAGTGGGTGTCCAAGTGTGTGTGCAAGGGCCTGCCCGAGTGTGTGCTTGTGTCTGTGGGCCCTGTGTGTGCATCATGAGCATGCCGGTTCCCCGTGTGTTTATCAGTCAGAATTCTTTCAACTGCAGTTAGCACAGCCTGACTCAGATGACCAAACAAGAAGGGAAACTGATGATATTACATAAAGGAAAGTTGAGTCAGAGTGGTCTGTGGGTCCACAGTGCCATCTAGGACGGGCCACCCTCAGAGTAAGATCACAGGATGGTCACAGATGGCCACGGCCCTGCCCTGCATCCCAGCCTCATAAACTACACCTGTGCTTGGGATCCTTCTTTTAACAATGAGGAGAACGTCCCCAGAGCCCCCTAGCAGATTTCCCCCTCCCCTACATTGGCCCAAATGTTGTCCCATGTCCATTCATCAACCAGTCACTGCTTAAGGGAATGGGATTACCATGTTTGAGTTAGACTAATAAAAAGTCACTGCCCCCAGGACTGGGAGGGGACTGAGGTACTTCTGAAGCATCTGGCCACCCTGGTACCTGAGCTACATCAAGGTCCTTTTAGCAAAGAAGAGCAGTGAGTAGATGGCTGTTGAGTCGTAGCCAACAGTATGTGACATGAGTTGCATGTGGTGTGTGCGTACACCTGTGTGAGCTACTGTATACAGGATGCCTGCGTGTGTGCACGCTGACTCTGGTTACAGGGGCCTGCTGGCTCCCGGCCGGCTCTGAACCACAGCCCTGTCTCTCACTGGCTGCGAACAGGGGAGCCTGGTGAACACGCTGAGGGAAGTGGAGCCCACATCCCACATGGGGGTGCCGCGGGTGTGGGAGAAGATCATGGAGCGGATCCAGGAGGTGGCGGCTCAGTCTGGCTTCGTCCGGCGCAAGATGCTGCTGTGGGCCATGTCGGTGACCTTGGAGCAGAACCTCACCTGCCCGAGCAGGTAGAGGGCCAGGGGGCAGGAGGCCTGGGGAGGCAGCAGGGCTGGGTCATAACCCCAGGACACAACCTAGGATCTGATAGGCCAGGTTTGTCCAAGCCCCATTGGCCAGCCTTGTCCAGACCCCTGCACAGAGGCCCCATCAGTGGCTGGGCTTGAGCCCCTGTTCTCTTGCCAGATCCCACAGGAGACCATCACCCCATCTTTGGGTCTGACTGCAAGGACTGACTTGCTCCCTCTGGGGTGGCAGTTACCTCCCTGGGAGCAGCTCCTGGCAGCCTCCTGAGGGGTCTCCTCCTGACTTCAGTAGGTGGCTATAGAGAAGGGGCCACAGTGATGGGGTTTTTCCAGCCTTCCCATAATCCAAAGTGACCACTCATCTCTCGCCCACAGCCTTTCGATTGCTTTAAAATTCCCAACCAGTGCTGTGGGAGGATCAATGGCATAAATCTGGCCTGTTCCAATTTAGAAATATTTTCCATTACTAGTGTGTCTGTGAAACGGTATCATGTCTCATGAGACATGTACACGTGTCTATGCACTTAGGGCTTCATTTGCACAGACATGAAAAGTGAATATGCATGAATGACCCATTCAAGAGCTTCAAATGGGATCAGACACATGTTTGTGTCTGTGCATATATACTTCAAGTCTCTGCAAGTGTGTATTACTGTGTGTGCGAACTTGCGTGCATCTGTGTTGTGTGTGCAAGCATACACAGCTGAATCTGGTTTTCTAACTTCCCAGCTCAAGACGTGTTTGCACATAACTATGTGTACACACCTAGGAGTGCATGCATGTTCACAGGCAGGGCCAATGTTAAAAATATTTAGCAGTGGATTCAGCATCGCCACTAACCAATCAGAAGATCATTGGAACGGCCATTCCGGGTACCCACCGAACACCCACCCTTTTAATGCAAGAGTATGTGTGTGTGTGTGTGTGTGTGTGTGTGTGTGTGTGTGTTGTCTTCTGTGAGCCATTCTCCCTCTCCCACCAGCGATCTGAAGCCCTTCACAACCCGACTGGCAGATTACCTGGTGCTAGCCAAAGTCCGCCAGGCACTGGGCTTTGCCAAGTGTCAGAAAAACTTCTACGGAGGAGCCCCCATGACCGCGGAGACACAGCACTTCTTCCTGGGCCTCAACATCCGCTTGTATGCGGGCTACGGCCTCAGCGAGACCTCGGGCCCTCACTTCATGTCCAGCCCCTACAACTACCGGCTCTACAGGTGTGGCCCAGGTTTCAGCACATATGCCGGCCCGCACGTCCTGGCTGACACCCTTCAGTGCCCCCCCCTGCTGATTAGGTCCCTGAGCCCAGGCCACTGGACTATGGGTCCCTGAGTGCCAACAGCTCTATCTTGGGCCAAGTCCCTTGGCCAGGCCTGAGTCTCGTGGGGATGGTCTCTGCGACAGTGTCACTTGGGTCTGTGGTTGCAAAGAGGCTTGCAGCCCAGGGGCTCCCTGAGCAGGGCTCTGATGGAGGAATTTCCCTTTGGCCTCTCCCTCCAGTAGGGTGGGGTGTGTTAGAGGGTGTCCCAGCATTGCTGGTAGCCCTGGTTTCATCTGGGATGGGAGCTGGGGGGACTGGGCCGGTCCTCTGGTGTGGGGTAGGGGGCAATCAGCTCTAGGGAGTGAGTTGAAGGATTCTCTGTTGTGCTTAAATACCTCCCCTCCCTGCTTGCCCATCACGGTGCTTAAAGTTGTCCCATTAGGATTTCCCCCACTGATTCATTCATTCACCTAAAAACCTTTAACTGGCCCTACCTCTCAGCTCTGAGGACCCTATTAAATTACAAAAGTCCTGGGAAAGGACTTTCTAGCCATCGGTGAAGACTAGATGGATCAGACCAGGGGCTGATCCAGGGCTTGGAGGAAACTGCTCCCTCTGACCATGCCTCCCGGCCCCTCCATCCCCCCAGCTCCGGCAAGGTGGTGCCGGGCTGCCGGGTGAAGCTGGTGAATGAGGATGCAGAGGGCATCGGAGAGATCTGCCTGTGGGGCCGCACGATCTTCATGGGCTACCTGAACATGGAGGACAAGACATGTGAGGCCATTGATGCCGACGGCTGGCTGCACACGGGCGACTCAGGCCACCTGGACGCCGACGGCTTCCTCTACATCACTGGGCGTCTCAAAGGTGAGCGCCTCTGGCTGGGTTCGAGGCTGTGCTGGGACGTCGGAGGAATTACACTGCCACCACAATTTATACCCACTACAAGTGTTGAGCCCTTATTAAGTGCCACACACCTTGAATGACATCATTTTACTTACTATTGTCTCCCATGGGAAAGATGCTATCATTACCTCCACTTATTAATGAGGACAACCAGAGAGTTTAAGTAACTTGCCCAAGGTCACCCAGCTTGTAAATGACAGAGCTGAGATACAAACTCCCTAGATAAACAAGGCAAGTCTTTCCAGAAAATTTGAGGACATAAATATGTGTTTTTATATGCAAACATGGATATGAGGCAGAGTAGAACACAAATTGGACATAAAATTTAAAATAGAGCATGAGATTTCAAAGAAATTTCCCATGAACAGCTCGGCTCTCCCAGGCAAGTACGTTGGGGACACCTCCATGGAAGAGGTGCTTTGCATTACTTTGCCCAAGTGGATACAGTGCCCTCAGCACCCCTGTGGGAATCCCATGCCCCAACTTCCCAGGGGAAACTGAAGCTCGGTGAGTGGGTAAACACCTTTCTGGAAATCACGCAGGCAGATGTGTGATCGAGCCTGGGTCCTGCTTAGAGGGTCGGCTCTCCAGGCAGAGTCTGGGTGCACTTGGCCTGAGCACCTGGACTAAAGCCTGTGCCGGGGGCCTGGCCTTGCCTCCCCAGAATTGATCATCACGGCTGGCGGGGAGAATGTGCCCCCTGTGCCCATTGAGGAGGCCGTGAAGACAGAGCTACCCATCATCAGCAATGCCGTGCTGATCGGGGACCAGAGGAAGTTCCTGTCCATGCTGCTCACCTTGAAGGTGTGTCGTGGGGGCGGTTCTGGCTCTGGAGGAGCAGCCAGTGGGTGGTCTGTGGGTCTGGCCCCAAAAGAAGCCATGTTCAGCCAGGGCATGTCTGGATCTCATGACTGTATTCTGGAATACCTAGTCAGTGCTGCCTGCCCTAAGGGGCAGCCGTAGCGCATGGAAATCCCTTCTGCCCCTGGTAATACCGTTACTAGTATGCTGCCCCGATGATCTTCTGTGTGTCCCAGTACAGTCCAGTTTACACAGCGCTGCTGCCCTCAGTCCCCTCAGCAGATAACCAATCTGGTATATGATACCAGGGTAGCAGACGGGGCCAGAATTATGGTCCCTGTTTTAAAAGATGATCTCACTGGCTGAGGTCATCTCAATCTCAGGCCTCCCTTCCTTCCACCCCACCACGGGGCCCAACGCAGTCTGAGTAGCATCCCACTCATTCTAGAACCGTCTCTTTGAAACAGAGCTCACAGCGATCCACGTCCTTGACGATCAGCCGTGCGACCTCCTCCAAGACCAGGGCACACATCTTGTGGAGTGAGGCTTGGTTTTGATCTATCTCTGGCTTTTCAGTGCACTCTGGATCCTGATACCTCTGACCCAACTGATAATCTGACCGAGCAAGCTGTGGAGTTCTGCCAGAGGGTGGGCAGCAAAGCCACCACGGTGTCGGAGGTCGTGGGGAAGAAGGGTGAGGCCGTGTATCAGGCCATTAAAGAGGGGATCCAGAGAGTCAACATGAATGCAGCTGCCCGACCCTACCACATCCAGAAGTGGGCCGTTCTCGAGAGGGACTTCTCCATTTCGGGTGGAGAGTTGGGTAGGTGTTTTCTTTACACTATTGCAGGGGCTGTGCAGGAGGGCAGAGGCCATGGCAGAGCCTGGGAGGTGCCTACTAGGAAGCAGCCATGGCAAACAGAAGGTCCCTGACGGCACTTTGGATGACACCCACCTCCTTCCTGTGGGAGGACATTGATTGCTCAGTGCTTGGGCTTGTGGTTAGGTAGGGCCTGTTCAGTATATATGTGCTGGAATTCATTAATTTGAACCTATAACATTTAACTTTGTTTTGACTAAGGAACCATTTTCCCCTGAAGTCACAATGGGACCACCAGGCAGACACCAAGTTCCTGTTAGTGTTTGGGCTGGAGTCATCTGGCTCTAGGGAGTGATACCACCATAATCTTTTGTAAAGTCAGCTCATGCAACAGGTAAAGGGTGGAAGCCCTTCTGGACCATGGTCCATAGAACCAGAAAAGGCCTCTGGTGTGGCCTCAGTTGGATGGATGAAGTCGCTCTTGGCTGTAGCATCTTGGGGTGTTCACGGCACGGCGGGGTGGGTATGCAAATGGCTCCTTCAGTGAGATTCCCTCCTACCCATCAAGGCTGAACCCAGATGCAACTATCCACAGTAATGCTGAGCTGCTATCAGAGACCCTGAGCTTATCTGGTTGTCTTGTGCCAGCATATTGAATGCAAGGTCAACCAGATACGTGTCCTCTCTAAGCAGTTTATATAAATGGCTTTGACTTTGAAGTCTCCAGTTACACAGCCAAGTATGAGCTAGCAAAAAATGGAGTTGAAGCTACCCAAATCAGAGCCCTTTTAACCTTGCATCAGAGGAGAGAACCAAGGCCAAGAAAAGTGATATGAGGAAGACCTCTCATAAAGACCATGCCAGAGGCCCTCCCTGGCCAGGGCTTTCCCCTACCCCATCACAAGCAATCAAAGCATTACATCCAACATCGTATGAACTTTCACTGAAATGCAGAGATGATTTGCCTATCAGTTATTGTCATGTAAATTATCCCACTTCCTCTGTATTCTACCGGCCACTTAGACCAACCCTGGTACAGTGTGGGAAGGAGCCACACAAGGGTGTGACCATGGAGCAGGGATCACCATGGGCCATCTTGTAGGATGGCTACTTGTTGGTCTGGCTTAATTCCAGAGTGCTGGGACTCACTGAGTCTAGATGTTTACCACACACCTTCTCAGACATCTCAGAGCCCAGCCCTCACTCATTTCTTCCAATTTCTCTTTTAGGTCCCACAATGAAGCTGAAACGGCTCACAATCCTAGAGAAGTACAAAGATATCATCGATTCCTTTTACCAAGAGCAAAAAAAGTAATCAGGGGTCGTCCTTCCCGGGTTTCTCCTGAAGACGGCAGGCTGAGTATTTTCCTGACCCCACCCCCCCCAACCCAGGTCCTCTTCAGTCTGGGCACATGGACTTCTGGCAAGTCTGTTAGGTTCTCTGGGTCAGGTACGGTCCTGGCATCTACATTTGCCAGGTCTTATGCCGAGAGGCTTCACGTGTGGATAGTTTTAAAAGTATTGCTTTTTGTTTGGGTGACAAGTGAGATCAACTCTCTTTCCAGAATTAAAGGGCTGATCCTTTGGCCTTAGTTCCAGGTAGATTTAACAGGCTGCTAGCTCACTTAACAGGAGGCTGGGTGTTGGGGGAGGGGGGAGGGGGAAGACGGCTCGGCTAACCAGTGTGCCGCAGGGAAAGCGCTCAGTTGTAACTCACCTAACACCCAACTTACTCTGGAATCTTGTTGGACACTGCCGACCCCATCATCCCATTACCAGGCACTCCACCATACACACACCCACTGACTTTGATGCTTAATAAAACTGCTGCTGCCTATTTGGTTGTATTTAATGTGTAATTTGAAATTAAACTTTTTAACAGAACTGTCAACAAGTACCTGATTTTTTGTCAATAGAGCAGCAGATCAGTCCAGAGTAGTGGTTATTTAACCCACAGGACACTGTGCAATAATAGGTATACCAATGACCTCTAGTGCCCTGGAATAAGCAAAGGTGTGGGAGGAGGTCAAGTGGAGCATTCTAATGAAAGCAGTCAATTAGGTGCTAGTCTGTCACCACCATGCCACCCTGCCCACTCTGTTGTTTGTTTTGGCTGAGCCATACAGCCTGTGGAATCTTAGTTCCCCAACCAGAGATCGAACCCGTGTCCCCTCACCCTGCCTACTCTGAATACTTGAAGCAGCCATTCTTTTTTTTTTTTTTTCTCTTTTCTGCCTGCTGTATGCAGGCCTCTCACTATTGTGGCCTCTCCCGTTGCGGAGCGCAGGCTCCGGACGCGCAGGCTCAGCGGCCATGGCTCACGGGCCCAGCCGCTCTGTGGCATGTGGGATCCTCCCGGACCGGGGCACGAACCCGTGTCCCCTGCATCGGCAGGCGGACTCTCAACCACTGCGCCACCTGGGAAGCCCTGAAGCAGCCATTCTTAGTAGCAAACTGAGCCAAAATGACCTAAGGCATCTAAATGGGGAATCGGTAGAGAAAGCATACACCTCAATTCGTTTGGGAATTCTTTGTTAGCGTAAACCCAAGGATACACTGATAATTAGCACAATTCAATAAAACAGAAGCAGCAGTTTAAACAAAGTAAAACACATATAAGGTTGTAAGTCTGGTTACCAGCCTAAAAAAAGGACCCAGACAGGGGTATTTGTGGTTGTTAAGAAATCCCTTTGTGGGTTTCCCTGGTGGCGCAGTGGTGGAGAGTCCGCCTGCCGATGCAGGGGACACGGGTTCGTGCCCTGGTCTGGGAAGACCCCACATGCCGCGGAGTGCCTCGGCCCGTGAGCCATGACTGCTGAGCCTGCGCGTCCGGAGCCTGTGCTCCGCAACGGGAGAGGCCACAACAGCGAGAGGCCCGCGTACCGCAAAAACAAAAAAAACAAAAAAAACAAAGAAATCCCCTTGTGACCAGGGTACACAATGCAAAGCCACAGGTTTGCAATGTTACACAAGGGCCAAGAAGGACATGAGTTGCCTTTGGTGTGGGACCAAAGGGTTCCCTGAAAACAGTGACTTAGTGTCTGAAGATTAAAGAAAAATCATGCTAAGGATGGGGAATGGAGGAGGGATGGGGAAGTGCCTGAAGGTCAAAAGCTAAGGCAAGCCCCAGGTGGCACGATTTTGTGACTCATCTCAGCCTGAGTCTGCAACTCATTTTTTATTGGTGGTGCTGAGGCACAGGGTGGTAATTTGGTGTTTTGGGGAAGGGGTAGCCACTGAAATATAAAGTTAATAGCCAGCACCCCAGGGTCCTCAACTGCAGTCAAATTTTATATGGTCAGGCCTTTTAGCAGTATCAGTGGGAGTGTGGTCCACTTCCAGACAGAGACAGACACGCTGGGGAAGAGTGATCGCACACAATGGTCGGCTCCCATGTCTGACCGAGGGTCTGCACAGGGGATCAAGGGCTGCGTTACACACGATGCTTGATGTATGTCCAATGAAAAGGAAGGATCACTCCTTCATTAAAAGCTCTCGCCAGGAACAATCATCTCAAGATAAAAATAACTGAACACACAATGCATTTGTGTCTTTGTACCCGATACATTACCCATATCTTATTAACAAAAACTACATCTCTCATTATATATTTCTCGGATCTGAAGTCTTTATTCATACTCAGTAATTCATGTAAAGCACAAATCAGTCTTTACTTTCCATATTGCTAAGAAATATACCATATTCGCTGTTTTTGATGTAAACTTTCCCAGGAAATTTCTCTTGTGCCCATTTAGTTTTATAAGAATATCATCTTGTGCTAATATGTCAACATTCTATTTTATTTCCATTATATTTTTCATAAACCAAGGAAATCATTGTTTTTCTTGAAAAAGTTATATGTTTTCTCGTATTAATTCTGTATCACGATATTTACAGGTAAAGAAAAACTGTTGTAACTGAAGCGTAAAATGGTTAACAATGGCAAATGATACAGTACAGTCCACTTAGAGTTTTCAAAAAATGTGTACCAGATAGACATTTAATAAATAAAATAAGCACTTGGATAAAGTCCTTTGAAAGCAGCCCCAGGGACATCACCTGCATCCTCTGCACAGACTTTGTTAAGAAAAGGCCAGGTCTAAAAATGTACTCTGTCAAGAAACAAGCAACAAATGCATAAATGCATACATAATGGGAGGTATTCTAATACAGGCTGACATGGAGTCCGTTAGGAATGACTGAGGCAAAAGCATTTGTAGAAGCCTTAATCTAAATCTTTTACTCGGCGACAGATTTCTTCCGTGAAGTCTGAGCATTTTGCATTGCCTCCCAAATCTTTTGTTAAGCTCTGAGAAAAGGAAAAAGCAAAGATAAAAAATGTATCCACACATTAAACCAAAGCAAGGATGTTTTTATTTAAAGCTCTCAGTGAGATACCAGATGAGTGAGTTACCTGACTACTCTTTCATTTAGCTCCTCATTTCAAAGTGAGACCCACTCCACTGCCATCCACCTACCCCAGGACTTAGAAAAGCTAATTCGATAGTGTACACAGAAGCACGCTGGAAGAACAAGATGCTCTCACTACAAAGGGAAGCAGGGAGGCTTTCCAAAAATTTTCCCTTTGTCCATACAATAGACCCTAAGGAAGAATTCGATTACGGACACTAAAATGACAGCAAATCTAAAACAAGAGGTTGCATAAATTCCTTGAGGATTTTTAAATTTTTTTTTTTAAAGACACATTTTGACCTACTTTTGGAGGCTAAGAAACAAATACTAAGGAAATATTTAAATCACTTAACTCTTAAATTCCCCTCTTTAAGAAAGAAATCCTCCCATATTCTCTGTTTTCTACCAGCTTATACTCTCTTTACTCCCAAACGGAACTCAATATATTTAATTCTCTGTTTTCTACCAGCTTATATTCTCTTTACTCCCAAACAGAACTCAATATATTTAATTCTCTTGTCCCATCGCATCCTAAACAATTTAAAGGGCCTACTGTGTAATTTAGGCATCTCTCTGCTGGGCTCTATGAGTAGCTTCTCAAATACAGCGTCAGAATAAAAAATGTATATAATCACATGCCCTTCAATATGACTATATCAGGCTGTTAAAAACAAGCTTGGGTTTCTTATATTTTGGCCATAAGAATTTCAAATTACAGAATTTTTTAAAAAGAAGAAGCAAACCTTGAAGATATTATCATGCTAAGTGAAATAAGCCGGTCACAATGTTACAAATAGTATATGATTCCACTTACATGAGGCACCTAGAGTAGTCAAATTCATAGAGACAGAAAGTAGATGGTGGTTGCCAGGGGCTGGGGGAATGGCAGAAAATAGGTAAATTATTGTTTAATTGGGACAGTTTCAGTTTAGGGAAAATGAAGAAGTCTGGAGATGGATGGTGGTGAAGGTCGCACAATATGAAAAGTATTAATATTTAATACCAATAGACTGTGTGCCTCAAAAATTATTAAAATGGTCGATTTTATACTATGTATATTTTATCCTTTTTTAAAACGTTAGTTTTTTAAAAAAAGGAAGAGACCTCAGACTAGGGATCAGCCTTTCAGGCCCAGCCTTGTAAAGCCATGACCTCCTCTGTTCTCCCACTTTCAGAATAACTGATCACTACCCTCCTATGAGTCACAACTCCTTATGGAAACAGTGAAGCTTGTTGGGTAAGAGCCAGACTGGGTGTGAACCCCAACTTTGCCAGTTAGGAGCTGTGAGACCTTGGATAAACTTAATCTCTCTGTGCCTCGGTTTCCTCCTCTAAAAAATGGGCTTAATTACAGTATCTATGTCACATAGGAGTAGAGATTTGCTAAGATATATATAATGAATATAAAAATCACGAAAGTATTCAATAAATATCAGCCATTATTACTTCTATAAAACTTCTACATTACTTTTATATCACAGATGCACATAGTATAACATATAGCTCCACTGTATTACAGACACATCTGCATCTGTACTACTGCTAGATTCCAAGCTCCTTGAGGCCTGAGACCATACCTTATTCCTCATTTTATTATATTCTCCATACCTTATCATGTACGCAATAGATGTTTGCCGGGAAGAGGAAAAAGCTGCCAAGAAAAATTAATGGACTTGGCCAAGATCCCACAGGTAACAACAGGGTAACTGGGTGTGCACTGCTCTGACGCCCACACCACTGCTCTTTCCATTGCACCCTGGTGCCCCTACCACAGTGCTTCTCAGCCCTTCCCTGATGAAATACGTTAATCCTCTTTTCAGAAAATGCACACACGTGTGCAGAATGCCCGAGTTCACTCAGGGAGCCCACATTAAGAATGCCTGTTCGGGGCTTCCCTGGTGGTGCAGTGGCTGAGAATCTGCCTGCCAATGCAGGGGACACAGGTTCGAGCGCTGGTCTGGAAAGATCCCACATGCCGCGGAGCAACTGGGCCCGTGAGCCACAACTACTGAGCCTGCGCGTCTGGAGCCTGTGCCCCGCAACAAGAGAGGCCGCGATAGTGAGAGGCCTGCGCACCGCGATGAAGAGTGGCCCCCGCTTGCCACAACTAGAGAAAGCCCTCACACAGAAACGAAGACCCAACACAGCCCTAAATAAATAAATCAATTAATTTAAAAAAAAAAATAAAGAATGCCTGTTCGACATCCAATCCTTTGGCCCTCTTGAGAAGAACCATCATCGGTCCTTCACGCACATAAAACCCAAGGAGGGGGCTTCCCTGGTGGCGCAGTGGTTGGGAGTCCGCCTGCCGATGCGGGGGACATGGGTTCGTGCCCCGGTCCGGGAAGATCCCACATGCCGCGGAGCAGCTGGGCCTGTGAGCCATGGCCGTTGGGCCTGCGCGTCCGGAGCCTGTGCTCCGCAACAGGAGAGGCCACAACAGTGAGAGGCCCACATACCGGAAAAAAAAAAAAAAAAAAACCCAAGGAGGAAATGTATTTTACCCAGCAAAAGTGTGGCAACGTTACCAATACCTTCCCATCCTTAATTGTAGCAAAACATGCTGTCTCAATCTTTGCAGCGTGGTCAAAAAGCCCCATGTGGCGCAGCATCATCACGGCACTGAGCAGGAGGGCCGTGGGGTTGGCCATGTCCTTGCCCGCGATGTCTGGGGCGGTCCCGTGAACCTGCCCGGGTAGGGGGAAAAGAGAGCAGTCAGGAGGGAGACAGGAGCAAACAGCCCTCTTCCAGGGAAGCTGGGCTCTTAATCAGCTTTCCTCACCGATGAAAAATAGCTACCAAATAGCTGCTCAGACATGTCTTAGAAATAAAACCTCAGAAAAATAAAGAGCTAAAGAAATTCTTTTTTAAGTGCAAAAATATGGACTAACAATCTTATCCAGTCCAACTTTCAGTAAAATATTTTAACTGAGGAAGGATACATAATAAATAATAAGGATAAAAAAGAAATAAGAGGAAAACGAATGAATAAACCAAGCTTCATTTTCTTCTGACAACTGGAAAAACTCAAGAGTTAAAATATATTTATGCAGATAAGCCCTCCCGGGTTCTCATGTCATTCTGACTTGAATTCTGCTTCAGGTGTCACCAGGATCCTTACCGACTCGAAGATTGCAACTCCATTGGCTCCAATGTTGCCACTTGGTGTCACACCAAGACCTCCAATCAGTCCTGCACACAGGTCACTGGGGGCAGAAAAGCATTTCAAAGGATATTTTGAAAAATAAAACGTCTCACCTAGCACCCAGACTTTCATCTTTAAATACCATTCTCCACTAAAAGGAACCTGGGCTACTTAGGGAAATGACTGATTCCAGGACTACAGTTAGGAAAATATAGGATGAGCCTGAAGCACCTTATTGTGCCAGAAAGCAAATGATGGGCTGTGTCAAAAGGACAGAGACAGTTCAAAGGGACTCCCACTGGCCAAGTCTGCACAACATATGCATCAATATAAAAGATGATGGTGATGGATATAACCACTAAATAAAACAGAAACCAGGAGTCCAAATTGATATAGGTAAATAAGTAAACAAATAAGAGAGAAGGAAAAGCTTATCCTTACAGTAGAATGCCAACTAATACATGTAGAAGGAATGATGGACTTACAAAAGCACCATTTGACTACCATCACGTGTATGTGTGTAGAGACAAAGAGAGAAAAAAGAAGGAGGAGGAGGAGGATGAAGGGAGGGAAAAGGATAGAAGAAGAGAGAGAGAGAGAGAGAGAGAGAGAGGGAGCAATAAAGTAAGTCTGGTAAAATGTTAACATTTGGTGAATGTGGGTGCTGAGTACACAGGAATTCTTTGTACCATTCTTGCAACTTTTCTGTAAGTCTGAAATTATGCCAAAAGTTACAAAAAATTTATAAAAATCAACACCCACCTACCTAGCTATACATGATAAAACACTGAAATCAATCAATCAACCAACCAATAAAATATCTGTAAAATGGGAAGAGGGAACTAATAGTCAGGGAGCAAGAGCCCAGAGCTGATTTGGCAAATGAATGAATAACCCAACCAGCATATCACCATTGATGTCACCACCTGAATTGTCAGAATTCAACTCGTAGCTTGTAACAAATGCTGTATTTTATAATATTTGATTAAAATTTGTAAGCCACAATTTATTTTATGACACTTATCAATAAACTGTAGGCTAAAAGGTATAGCCAGACTCACCTAAGGATGTCTCCATACAAATTTGGCATAACAAGGACATCAAACTGGGACGGATCCTGGACCATCTACAAAAAATGCATTTGTGTGTTTAGCAATCAAAAACTGTGCACCACACGGACACACTATACACCACAAAAAGTGGCAGGTAAGTGTGAATATATACTTACATTCAAACATACTGTATCAAGGTACATCTCATTAAATTTAATATCTTTACAGTTTTCTGCAACTTCCCTGCATTTTTTCAGAAAAAGCCCATCTGACATTCGCCTGTATTTAATCAAATAAAAATTGTTGAAAGCAAAGACTTGCAGAGAGAGAAAGATCAAATCAGAGAAGTAAAGTAAGTTCAAGAAATTTAAGTTGCAGATATCTGATTTCAATTACAGTAAAATTAATTTTTTTTGGCAATCAGTAAAATGCAAATTTCAATGTTTTAGGATACTTCTGGAAGCACAAAAGGGTAAAAAATGTAATATAGTTTGATCATAATAAAGAAGACTATTTTTATAGTGTTATCCAGCAATATCTATTAAGAAGAAAACATTAAAATTGCCTTAAAAGGTTAACTTATTCAATTATTTAAATGGTTTTACTATTTTACATGCTCAACACTTTCCTTAGGTTAGGAAACCTGCTTCCTAATACACTGAGTTGGCCTTTAATACACTAGGGCTGAGAAGAATTCAAACTGCTAGAATAATACATCAGATAGTATTAGCACTATGAGAAATATTTTAAGCTCCTGAGCGGGGGGCCATCTCAA
>NW_006798010.1:771717-779200 GCF_000442215.2 Lipotes vexillifer | reverse complement strand
CCTGCTACTCCCTCCTAACACAGAAACGATTGCCCTTTTGCAGACGTGGCCTTAGCTAACTGCCCACCGCACCTGGGGATCCAGACTCTCCGGCTTCCTTCCCCGATGGTTCTCAGGCCCTCCTTAAACTTCTGGGACCTGAATTCTTGCTCCCTCCAAACCTGCTCCAGTCATCCACCCAATGAAGCACATTAAATAGGATATTCTGACACAAGAGAAATGCCTGACCCTCTGACTGGCTACAAGGCCATTTTCCAGAGCTATCAGGAGTCAATGAGCAAGCTGGAGAGAGGAAAGGAAAGCCCTGTCACTGCTCCTCGCCCATAAAGCCAGACGGAGCGCTGCCCACAGGGACTCACATGATGTTGGCTTTGTGCACGGCTGTGACGTTGCTCCGGAGATTGTTCCGCGCATACTCAAAGGCAAACTCCGCGATGCGCTTGCTCGCCCCCTCAGTAATGAGCTTGATACTCTGCACAACTCCATCCACAATCTGAAACAGAGGAAGTCCTGCCTTGCTGAAAGGGTATGGCAACAACCCGGTCCTGGACTGCTGGCAGTGTGCAGACAACACCATCTGTGGCAGGCTTGCATGGCACCAGCTGCCAAGGCAAGCATCATGCATATGGTATGTCAGTGAGGTTAATCACGTTCACTCCAGTCCTAGGAGCCAGGTATTATAAGCCTCACTGCACAGATGAGGAAAACCAAGGTGCAGAGATGGTTACGTATGAAGTTGAGGATTCAAAACTCAAACAGAGGACAAGTTCCCAAGTCCATAACCTGAAGCACCACAACCCCTCGCCCAGGCATCCATTTGAGTACTGTCAGCCAGAGACCCAGGACAAGACAAACACCCACAACTCCTCACAGAATGCAAGAGAACTGTCTTTGGGAAATATTTTCAACTGGGAGTTTGAACAAAGGTCCCAAGTGCATAGAAAGCAACCCAACTAAGAATGAAAAAGTATCCAAATGAACATACCACATGCTCAATTCCACTGTATTCTCCTTCCGTGTTCTCTCGAATGGTGACAATATTTACATCACTGTAAGGGGTTTTATAGCCTTCGATTGAGACACATGGTCGGACATTTGCGTAAAGGTCAAATGTTTTACGCAGCAATAAATTCATGGATGGGTGACCCGCAGCTATGGGGGTTTTTAAAGGGCCTGTAATAAAGAAGAATACCCAGATGACAAGAGGATACAGTCTGGTCTTTTCTTTTCCTTTATAAACACAAGTACATAGTATTGACACTTGTCCCTCGGCATGGGGGTTTGGGGGGAGGGATTGATCCGGGACCCAGCAACCCAGCAGATACCAAAATCCATGGATGTTCAAGCCCCTTATTATAAAATGACATGGTATATGCATATAACCTACACACATCCTCCTGTAAACTAAATCATCTCTAGACGACTTATGATACCTAATATAATATAAACACTATGTAAATAGTTGCCAGTGAAAAAATTCAAGTTTTACTTTTTGGAACTTTGTGGATTTTTTTTTTTTTTTGCTGGTAACACCAGTTTTATTCGTTGGGGTGTCAACTATAGCCTGGCTGGGGGCAGGGCCAGCCCTCACAGTGGTTGAGCTCCAGCAGGGTCTGGTCGAGGGCCTGGTGAATCTCCACGTTCCCCTCCTTGGCACTGGCCAAGGTCTCTTCCACGTCATCAATGGTTTTCTCCAACTTTGCCACCGACCCTTTGGCAAACTGTGCTCGGGTCTCAGCCTCCTTTAGCTTCTCCTCCAGCAGTCTGATCTCCTCTTCATATATATTTATCTTCTTTGGTGGAATACTCCTCCTCTGAGGCCATCAGGGACCTGAGGGCCTGGTCCCTGGCCTGAAGATCCTCCTCCTCTCAGCCACCTCAGCTGTCTCTTCTGAGTGCTCCAGCTCTCATTCCAGGATCACTAGCTTCCGGGCCACCTCCTCATATGTGCGGTCCGAATCCTCAGTGATGTGCTTGGCCTCCTTCAGCTGCATCTCCATCTTTTCCTCATCCTTCATAGCTCGGTTTTCCATGACCTTCATTCCTCTCTCACTCTCATCAGCTGCCTGTCAGCCTCCTCCGGCTCTTGCAGGGCTGTAGCCAGGCGCTCCTGCGCCTGGTCCACTTCCTCCTCTACCAGCTGAATGCAGCCGTTCAGGGAGGCCACATCCGCCCTGGCATTGGTGGCTCTCTTCTCAGCCTGCTCCAGTTTCTCCTGGGCATCCTTCACTGATTCAGAAGACTTTTCCACCTCGTCCTCCGTCCCTTTCAGCTTCTTCTGGAGGGCCTGCTGCACCTCCTCCAGCTGCTTGCTGCTGTCCTCAGCTTGCTTCTCGTCAGCCTCAGCCTGCTCAGCGCAGTCGATAGCATTCTCCTTGTCCAGCTTTAGCATCTGCAACTTCTTGATGGCATCCATGGTTGTGGTGGGAGACCAGCTGGCCGGTGGGCAGTGCAGACCAGGCTAACTGGGCTGGCTGCACGGACTGGTGGCACCGGTGGCGAGCAAGGAGGACCAACCGGGACTGGGATGTCCCAGCCCAGAATTTTTTTTTTTAATATTTTCCATACATGATTGCGAATCCACGGATGCACATGTGGATATGGAGGGCCAACTGTATTTGAAATTCCAATTTTTATTTTTTCCAGTATTCCATCAGAGGTGTATTTAGGATCCTTTCTTTGGACATGAAGTAGCTTTGTGACACATCTACCATGCAAGCTTCGTGAATCAAGGGGCACTTTTACAACAAAGTAAGCATCATTTTTTTTTTTTTTTTTTTTTTTTTGCGCGGTACGCGGGCCTCTCACTGCCGTGGCCTCTCCCGTTGCAGAGCACAGGCTCCAGACGCGTAGGCCCAGCGGCCACGGCTCACAGGCCCAGCCGCCCCGCGGCATGCGGGATCCTCCCGGACCGGGGCACGAACCTGCGTCCCCCGCATCGGCAGGTGTACCCTCAACCACTGCAACACCAGGGAAGCCTCTACAAGCGTCATTTAAAAGGGCAGACAGGTGCTCTGTTTCTGAGTCTGATGTTCTCTTCATCGTAAATGAGTCCATCCATGGCTGGTCACTCTTAGGCAATATTCAGTGCCTACTCCCTGTGTCATCTACAGGCCTACCTGGGCTACCTTGTGAAATATGTTCTGCCTCTAACTTTACCCTCTCCCTCAGATTCAGATGAAGGAAGAAATTTCCTCAATGAAGCTTTCTGGAATATCAACTGCAATGAGCATCTACTGACTGAGGACCAAGCACGGTATCAGGTCCTTGACATTAGCTAATCCTATGACACCACCTCCCTATGAGGTATCAACTCTATTGCTGTCATTTTTTTTTTTTTTGGCTGCCCTGTGCTGGTCTTTGGGATCTTAGTTCCCTGATCAGGGATCGAGTCCGGGCCCTAGGCAGTGAAAGCACTGAGTCCTAACCACTGGACTGCCAGGGAATTCCCTATTGCTGTCATTTAAAGGTAAAGGGGAAAAAAAGAGTAAGAAATTTGCCCAAGCCTCCCAGCCGGTAAGCAGCAGGGATGAAATTCATAGTGGATCTGTCTGGATTTAAAGCCTATGCTGGATTCCAATCTGTCATATGCTAACATTTTGAATCATGACCTTAAGCATGTATGAATTAAAATAAAAATGTAAAAATTATACAAAAGATAAATCTAGGTAAAGATAAATATAACACCCGTAGCAGAAATCAAAAATAAGCATCATATTCACTTCAGTGCTACCTTTCAAGCCCATCTTGTTCTTATCCATGGACTCTTTGGCTTCTGGAGGGATCATCCACTTTCCTCCCGGTCCTTGAATGGCGGTGACATTCCGCTCCTCCCACTGAATAGGTGCCTAGATACCACAACACAGAGCACAGTGAACTGGAAAGACCTACATGTGACTGACATTCACACTACAGTTATAAACAAACTTCCTCACTTTGGATGCAACTGGTGAAAACACATACAATAAAGTCCCGGAAAATTCCTGGCATGCAAGAAGAGATGTCATTCTCTAGCACGTCCAGACGGATTCTCCACATTACCCTTGTCCAGTCATCACTCCTAGCTGCCACTTGCCTACTTCTTTTTTTCACAATCACTGTTAACGTGGCTATAATTATAATATCATAAGGAGCAGAGAAACATGATTCACAGAAATATCACATAGTACTGATACATGGATGAATCTTGAAAATATTATGCTAAGAGCCAATCACAAAAACCATGTAATTTTTTTTGAAGTTTTGAATTTTATTTATTTTTTTATACAGCACATTCTTATTAGTTATCTATTTGATACATATTAGTATATATGTGTCAATCCCAATCTCCCAATTCATCATACAAAATCCATGTAATTTTAAGACTCTATTTATATGAAATGTCCAGAATAGGCAAATCTACAGAGAGAGAAAGTAGATTAGTGGTCGCCTAGGGCTGGTGATGGGAGGGGGCAGGGTGGGAGAGATAAAGGTGATGGGGAGTGACTGCTGATGAATATGGGGTTTCTTTCTGGGTGACAAAAATGTTCTAAAATTAGACTATGGTGGTGGTTGCACAACTCCATGAATGAACTGTATACTTTACATGATGAACTGAACAATATATGAATTAAATCTCAATAAAGCTGTTAAGAAAAAAAAGACATATTATATAACCTATGAAAGAAGTTTTAAGGAATAAACCAGCGTTATCCTTTCTTTTCACCCACACCCTTCAATGTGTACACACACATCTGACAGCCAACTGGGCACACACTAGGAATAGGAACACAGAGCAAGACTTGTGCTCCTTGTTCACATGGAGCTTACAGCTGAGAGCCATCCTATTTCAGTTCCCTTGAGGAATGCTATTGTATAAGTATCATTTCCTCTGTAGGACTTTTAATTAAAAACTCATAGAAAAACAATGTATGTTTAGTATAAATAAATTGAATTCCTTGACTTATAGCTGTTGGTATCATAACAACCCTGATTTTTTTTTTTGCTGTACGCGGGCCTCTCACTGTTGTGGCCTCTCCCATTGCAGAGCACAGGCTCCGGACGCGCAGGCTCAGTGGCCATGGCTCACGGGCCTAGCCGCTCCACGGCATGTGGGATCTTCCCAGACTGGGGCACAAACCCGTGTCCCCTGCATCGGCAGGCGGACTCTCAACCACTGCGCCACCAGGGAAGCCCAACAACCCTGATTTAATCTTACACATTATTTCGCCTAGCAGCTATAAATAGCAAGAATAAAGCATCAGGTCAAACAAAGTCCAAGTTTCCTAAATTCTCTAGATTTTTAAATATCTACCTGCATTGAAGGCTAGGCTGTTGGATAATAATACCTCATACTTGATATTTCCACACCAGGAAAAAAAAGAAAAAGAATATTTCAAAATGCCCTATATAGTTTTCTGAAATATCAATTCTATTCTCTTTTTTTTGGCAGGAAGGAAAAATGAGATAGACAGGTGACTTGGAGGGGCTTAAAGACTTTAAACCCAGGCAGTGTTCAAAAGTCCACAAAAATTACAGTACTCCTTGGATTACTTTATATACAACTGATGCCAATGCAATAGCTTAAACTATTGACAATGACGGCAGCAAACAACACTCTTAAAGTCAGAATCTGTGAAATTTAACAGACCTCACCAACTTCATACAAACGTGAACAATTCATCCTAAGGGTTCACGGTCTCCAACTGGCTAAGAAAACTTTTCTACAAATTATTATCAAAAGTATTTTTTAAGACCACTTACTTTGGCAGCATCAAAAATCTTCATAACTGCGGCTGAAATTTCTGGGCCAATTCCATCTCCTGGAATTAAAGTTACCGTCTTAACCTGAATATAAGAAATCATCAAAGAAGACAGTCAGAATTGATTTTTGAAGGTTTAAAAAGGAACATCATTGACAAAGAAATCCAGTTTATGGGTTTTCTTAACTCATAAGAAATGGCTTTAAGAAAACAGACCTACCTTCCAACGGCTTATCAAAGTGGAGCCAAGAATCAAGAGACTCCACAACTCTACTCCCGAGCTGAGCCCAGAGGTTTTAAAAAGAACTTAAGTGATGTTCTCCAGATAAAACAAACTACATGGTAAACTTCCCAATTGATGTTTCGTTTCAGACAAACTACAAAGAGACCAATTAATTCAAGTCTGTAAAACCAAGGAGAGCAAAACATTTCAACAATGTTCTCTCAGTAAAATTTAGAGGGCTTCCCAGGAAGGCAAGGGCTTTCCTCTCCACCGGGAGCCTAAAAAGTCCGGTTTCTCATGCAACTCGTTCAGCCTTACAAAACTCTCAGACACTTCCAGAGTACCACTGAGGTCTGTTTTGGCACTCAGAAAATCAGACTTCACATCAAGAGAGGGTCTCCATTTTCCTGATTTCCTTTATAAAATTAGCTCCTAATGACAAAAGTAATCCAAATAAGCTCAGCAAAGTTTATTTGGAACCAACAAGAATAGGGTATGTGATCATACCTGCAATGTCTGGATTACACTTAGAATGACAAGTGTATTTGTAATGTAACATCAACGATTTAGTTCAAAGGCTTCAAACAAAATACAGCCAGCATTTCAAACACAGAAAAAAATGTGTAAAGGGAAATGATGAGAGGATTTAAATGAGGATTACCATTTGGAAACTATATATGTCATTATTTGGGTATTTCCCCTACCTAGAAGTTTGGTTCAGACAACGGTCCCTGGCCTTTTTCAGTGCCAGCTGCCTGTGCTACATTTTTAAAAATCACTGATTTACATTTCCCCGGTCTTTTACCTTCTAGTGATGCTCCCAAAGCAGGTGGACTAATTATTCCTGAATTTTTCTGTACAACTGAAGAAATCTTTTTTAAAAATTAGTTTCTTTTATTTCTTTCAAATATAACCCCCTCCCCACCAAGCCAATATATATTTTTTAATGGACAGCCTGAAAATTAAATAATAGCAGAGAGCAATGGTCATCTCATTAGCTTTCAGAATGCGTTTGAAATGCTAGCTAGCTAAATGCTAGCTTAACTAAAGCGCAAGCCTCATTCTGCATCTTTTGCAGCAAAAGCAGAGCCGAAAGAACCCCTTTGGCTTCTTCTTCCTGTTCTCCCAACATGTAATAACAAACGTCATCAGGCCACCAGAAAAAACTACTCTACTTCCACAGCTCAGAAAGTAAATGAAAAAAGATATACTATAGTCTTATAAATCCCTCACAGGGTAAGATATTATACGGGAGTATAGGAATTATGAAATCCAAATCAGATTCTGTAAGAAGGAGGTAAAATAAAAACATACAGGAAGTCACTGACCCACAGTCTTAGAATGCTCTAAAAATGTGGTATCAGCTTTTAAAGCACAGAACTCTAACGCTAGGAATTCTAAAAGCAGCAGATTTAATGAGAAATAGATGATCCGCTAACACAAGAGTCTATGGAGACTACGTAAGCAAAGTATTGATACATATAAGCCTACAGGGCTTATAGATGTTAGAGGCATTCCT
>NW_006798010.1:765912-771539 GCF_000442215.2 Lipotes vexillifer | reverse complement strand
CATTCCTGATTGGCGATCAATCTACTGTTTTCAGGGAAGCTCACAAAATAAAAATGTAAAGCAGGTTTTGAAGCTTCTCAACAATTTTGTCTCAACCTATACGAGTTTGGAAAAAAAACGTCTTATCCAAATGAGATTGTGAAATGAAGTAACAGGCTCAAGGGTAGTTGCTATCTTTAGATAATATCTGTTTTTTAAAATTCTATTTTATAACTATTTTTAACAAGCCTCCTTCAAGATATTAATGTGATAGGCTTACAGCACCAGCTATAATACAATTTTTTTTTTAATGTGCAAGTAACCTAATGGATTTATGCATGTTCACCAATAATTTAAATATACAGTATAAGTATGGCCAATTTTCCCTAATTTTAAATAAGTGAAGATTAAATGCTACATAATGTGCCTAAGCATCTTTCTTGAGAAACTTCTAAAAGGAAAAAATAAAAGACGTAATTATACTCACACCACCAGCAAAACCTCTGGTCACCTGTTTTTGGTTGTGGAATGCCCCCAGCAGCCGAGAGACCTACATTTAATATCAACAAAGAAATGTTACATACAGAATTAAACCACATATAGTTAAAAGGTAGAGATGGAACCATCTCTGACAGCTGATAATGCTGCAACTTTGCACAGATATATTCAGGAATTTCCGAGGATTATTTTTCTCACGTATTAGCTCAATGTAGCAAGCTCTTTCGGATTTGAAAACTGAAATATTCAGTTTACCTTTGCTTTGAGAATGTAAGTACTATATATGTACTTTTAAAGTCAATTTTATGAAAAGTTGTCAAAAGACATTGAAGCTAGAATGAAACTCTACTTTCTTAGCTCAAACGCTGGATTTTTCTCAGATGATCTGGACAGTTTAATGTCAACATTCTTGACAACTGGGTCAATCTGGGGGTAACACACACTCTAAGAAAACTATCACTAATTTTAAGAGCCAGCAGGGTCCTTATAAATCCCAGAGCCCAACTCACTCATTATACAGTGGAGACAGTGGGTCCAAAGAGTAGGGATTTGCCTAAGGTCACAGAGTGACCACAAGGAGACCACAGTCTGGGTCTCCTGACTCTTAGTTCAGGGCTCCTCCAATTATACATTATGCCTATTCTTCTCCCATGAATATTAAGAAATTACACTGTATAATAAAAATCTAACAGTTTATTTAATACTATTTTGACACCTGTGTCATACAGAGTGAAGATTTTAAATAAATTATCTACTTTTTCTGATAATATGTGACATGGTCATTATTGTTAATTGCTGGGAGAGGGGAAAGATACAAAAAAAGAAAAGAAATGTGACCTACTAATCCCACTACCCCAAGACGTTACCACCGGTACATTTTTTTTCCACTTAAACACTATGACACACCAGAAATATAAATTTTGAAAGGTTATTTTGAACTTTAATAATTCAGTCCTTGAAAACTGGTACAAAGTCATATTACATTATAATAAACAGAATATAATCAAAGAAATTGGGTACAAAAACCAAAGGTATTAAAATTCATTAAAAGTTTTAGTGACTTCCCTGGTGGTGCAGTGGATAAGAATCCACCTGCCAATGCAGGGGACACAGGTTCGATCTGTGGTCTGGAAAGATCACACATGCTGCGGAGCAACTAAGTCCATGCACCACAACTACTGAGCCTGCACTCTAGAGCCTGCATGCCACAACTACTGAAGCCCGCATGCCTAGAGCCCATGCTCCGCAACAAGAGAAGCCCACCGTAATGAGAAGCCCGCGCACTGCAACTAAGCCCCACTCGCCGCAACTAGAGAAAGCCCGCACACAGCAATGAAGACCCAACACAACCAAAAATAAATAAAATTATTTAATAAATAAATAGTAATTCATTAAAAATTCTAAATGTTAACTTTTTTTCATGCTAGATACACGAGCAAAGATACATTTGTTATATCCTTAGTCTTCCTTTTGGGGGACAGTTCTTGTAAGTCCTGAACCTTTGCTGTAATATCAGCACCCACTAAAGAGACACCAACCAAGAGCCAAGCAGCTGTGAACGAATTGTATCCTCTAACCTGGCATCTACAGTCATCTCTCTGGACTGACAATAAAAGACAGGGTGAGACCCAAAAGAATATGCTATGCCAAAACCACTGGCCAAACACTTAATCCTAGGACATGATTCATCCACCAGCAAATGGGCTATTGGAAAGGACACCATTTAAAGGCTACGCTATAAAATTTGCATGAGTCCTTCTCCCCACCCCCCAGAAAGAAAGAAAAAACATTCACTCGAAACAGGCCCATGGGCTTCCCTGGTGGCACAGTGATTGAGAGTCCGCCTGTCGCTGCAGGGGACACGGGTTCATGACCTGGTCTGGGAAGATCCCACATGCCACAGAGAGGCTGGGCCCGTGAGCCATGGCCGCTGGGCCTGCGTGTCCGGAGCCTGTGCTCCGCAACGGGAGAGGCCACAACAGTGAGAGGTCCACGTACCGCAAAAAAAAAAAACACAGGCCCATGTCAGGACTTCCCTGGTGGTCCAGTGAGTAACACTCCGCGTTCCCAATGCAAGGGGCCTGGGTTTGATTCCCTGGTCAGGAACTAGATAACGCATGCATGCCACAACTAAGAGTCTGCATGCCACAACTAAGAAGTCCGCGTGCCCGAACGAAGATCCCATGTGCTGCAACTAAGACCTGGTGCAGCCAAAATAAATTAATTAATTAAAAAAAAAAAACAGGCCCATGTCAAGATTGGGACTGACATATATACACTACTATATATAAAATAGATAACTAATAAGAACCTGCTGTATAGCACAGAGAACACTACTCAATACTCTGTAATGGCCTACATGGGAAAAGAATCTAAAACAAAAAGGGGGGGGCTATATGTATATGTATAACTGATTCACTTTGCCGTACACCTGAAACTAACACAACACTGTAAATCAGCTACATTCCAATTAAAACAAAAAACGGCCCATGTCTTTGTGATAAAAGACCCAACCAAAATAACTGATTTAAAATGTAAATCCATGAGGCAAAGATTTTCATGTTTTGTTCACTGTTCTATCTCTAGTACCTAGAACAGTGCCTAGCTCACAGTAGGTGCTCAGAATACTTTTGGAAAAACTGAGGCCAGCCTCAAGCATCTCTCTATTTGATGAGTTCCCACTCCAGCAAATGGCTTTAATACTTGCAATGATTTTCTCTAACAACCAGTCTTCATCTTTGTCATCTCTCCTTCGTGATCTTAGAATAAGTTAGCATTGCATCTAAATCATTAGAATGACCCGGAACTTTTAAGACAAGAATTTTTAAAGCACAGGCTAACTTCTACTTTATAGTATACTTGTACATATACTACATCATTTTGTTTTAAGAAAACCTGGAGAGATTGTATTAGTAGCCCTTGTTAGATTAGGAGACTAAGGCCAGGCTCACAGAATATGGACTGAACTTCTGACTTCCTGGGCCATCTTCATCCATAGCACCTCATTTCCTTTTTAACCTTCATCCTCCAACTCAAAAACATATAAATACAGTGTAGAATGCATGGCAGGTACTCACTCAATAAAAGCTTCCTGATGGGGGAACTGCCTCGTTATAATTATAGTATTTTAGAGCCAGAAAGGTCTTTAGAAACTCACTATTTTTTCTAAATAAAGCTTTTTTAGAAAAAAATTAATTTAAGCTGCAGATCTCTTTTTTTCAAATAAAACCTTAAATGGAATGCTAATAGAGGACTTGTTCTGATTGAAACTCACATCCAGCTCAGCTTTCTCATAATTCTGGGACGTCAGCTTCCGAGACACTGTCTATCCCAGTCCCTAAAGGGAGAAACTGGCCCACGGAGGTCAAATGACTGCCAAAGGTCACACGGGGAGTCCATTCCATGTCAGAGGAGAACCTCTTCCTCTGACACTTTCTGAATTCCTACTATGTGGCTTTTTTCTTGTAGACCACGCTAAAGGCAAAACAAATTTACTAGCTGTTTTATTTAGTCCCTCATTCTGAAGCTTAATGTACCTACCAAAGATGACTGGATGTTAAGTGTAAGCTCAGTGATTAAAGGATTGACTTCTGTTTAGACAATGACACAGAAGTTGCTTTACATTCAGGAGCCAATGTGAAATAAATTACCATCATACACAAATCCAGGTCTGAAGAGGGTAACAAAGCAGAACCCAGTTACTAAATAAAACCTAGCTACTGATACCCAATTGTCTGCTTGAAGGCTGTAAGATAAGTACATTGACAGCAAGGAAAGCTTCAGGTTTTTGTGTTCCTTCTGCATGTATTACGTGCTCTCACATTATTTTTTTCAATCCTCAAACAACTCTGTGAAGCAAGTATAGATATTTTACAGATGGCTTATTAAGGCTCAGAGATGTTAAGTAATTTGCTCAGGGTCACGCAGCCAATCAATGGTACTGCCAATACTTAAACCTAAGACTCCTAAACTCCAGTGTAGACTGCTTTTCACTAAGTAACAGTGCATGCGGAACCTCGCTTTAAACTTAAAAC
This sequence comes from Lipotes vexillifer, assembly GCF_000442215.2. NCBI lineage: Eukaryota > Metazoa > Chordata > Mammalia > Artiodactyla > Lipotidae > Lipotes > Lipotes vexillifer. The sequence continues at coordinate 767,028 of NW_006798010.1, read as the reverse complement.
AAAGAAGAAATACAGTATCAAATTTTATAGAAAAAAATTAAATTGCTTATGGTAGGTTTCTAGGGGATCATTCTTTAAGAGCAACGGGAAACCTGAGGGCCCATTTTTCCCTCTGCCTATAATTCGTTGTGTGACCTTGGCCACAGAGTAGGCAGAATGGGACTTAGAACTGGGAATCCCGAGACATCTGGGTTCCTCTTCCAGTTCTGACACGGACTTTCTGTGTGATCTTGAGCAATTACGTTTTCAGGCACAGTTAGTTCCACTGAGGAACCAAATAATTGCAGAGATGGTCAGAAACCCTATCCAGCTGCGGCAGGCATCTGAGCTGTCAAGGTGAGAACGCAGGATTCTCACAAATAAAAGGTGAAAGAAAGGTGTTGCTGGTATCCCTCTCTCAGTCTCCCAGTGTTCAGATAGCAATTCCAAGGTGCAAGGTACCCTGTGTCCTTTGAAGGGGAAATAGCTACACGATCGGATTGGTAAGAGCTCTAAGGGAGAAAAAGTCTGGCAAGAAAATGACTTCGGGATTCCCTCACCTGGGAGGTTACCCGGCCCGGGCCGGAGCAGACACCTGGGGGAGACCTGGGCCGTGCTGGAGGGGACTCTCCGCGCGATCAGCAGGCTGCAGGGCCGCAGCCTCGGAAGCCGCCGGAATGGCGGAGCCGGGGCGGCGGCTCCGGTGACCTTCCCGGGTTCCGCGCGCGGCCTGGGCTCCGGCCGGGGCAGATGCCGGCGGAAGAACCGGGATGCTGCCCGGAGCAGGAACTGCGCCCCCTGCCTTGACCTTGATGCCGTCCCCGCCCCAGGCACTACCTTCCGAGAGCGAGGCTGCCTACATACCGCACGCGGGCCACGGAGCGAGGCGCACAGGCGGCCAGGACAGGTTTCCTAACTGTCCCCAGCCGGCCGCGCGCCGCCGCCTCCCCGTCTGGGGCCGCGCGCCTGCCCCCGCCCAGCACGCGGCTCGCCCACCAGTCACAAGCCGGCCTGCCAGGCGCTCACCTTGGATATCCACGCGGACCCAGCCATCGTTTCCACTCCTCTCACCACGGCGACAGAGGCGGCAGTACTGCGCAGCCGCGCAGCCCAGCAGCCAGCGCCGGGAGCCCGCCC
>NW_006798010.1:759403-765634 GCF_000442215.2 Lipotes vexillifer | reverse complement strand
CGCCGGGAGCCCGCCCCTGGAAGCCCCGCCCCTGGAAGCCCCGCCCCCACGGACCCGCCTAGGGGATTTTCCAAGCAAGCTCCTGGTCCCGGTCCTGGACACCCCGGCTCCGCTGGCCAATCGCCGGGCTAGTCTTGCGGCGACCTGCGGAGCAGCGACCCGGAAGCTGCAGTCGGTGATCTCCGGTAAGAGTCCTTCCTCTCCTCATTCATTCATAGATTCACTGTTCAGAAGGGGTGTTTGTTCCGCGCCTGCTAGATGCCAGTCACTCTTCTAGATTTGGGGGATTTAGTTTCTCTTACGGAGTTTACAGCCTCGGGGATGGAGAAAGATCATTTACTCGTTCTACAAATATTTGTTTTTATTTTTTAACAGCTTTATTGAGGTGTAACTTATATATCTTAAAATTCACTCACTGTGGGGCTTCCCTGGTGGCGTAGTGGTTGAGAGTCCGCCTGCCGATGCAGGGGACACGGGCTCGTGCCCAGGTCCGGGAAGATCCCACATGCCGCGGAGCGGCTAGGCCCGTGAGCCATGGCCACTGAGCCTGCGCGTCCGGAGCCTGTGCTCCGCAACGGGAGAGGCCACAACAGTGAGAGGCCCGCGTAGCGAAAAATAAAAATAATAATAATAATTCACTCACTGTAATTTCGCGATGATTTTCATTAAATGTAAACAGTTTACACAGCCATCACCACAATCCAGTTTTCGAATCTGTGGAAATACTCTTTGTGCCCATTTGCAGTCAATCCCAGCTCCAATCCCAGGTTCCAGCAACTACTGATCTGCTTTCTGTCTTTAAAGCTCTACAAATATTTCCTAGTGCCAGCTAGATACCAGACACTGTTCTAAGTGCTGGGTTTTACAATCCAGTAGAAAAGACAGGCACCAATCAAGTATCACACAAATATGTAAATTAAAACTGTGATAAGTGTCAGGAAGGGAAAGTGCAAGGAGCAATAAGAAGGTAAAATCAGGGGACCTGATTCAAATCTAACAGAGAGGCCAGAGAAGGCCTTTCTGAGGAAATAACACCCATACTCCCCTTCCTGCTCATCTTCTCCTCAGCAACCAGAGTCCTGAAGCTCTACTGATCATGGGTCCCCTAGCTGGGTGCCGGGGTGATTTAGACTAAGTCTCCCCCCACCCCACCCTGGAAGAGGTTGTTTCCAGAGAAAAGCTACCCATCTACCCAGAAAGGTGGTGAATTAGGAAGTGATGCCAGTGACTTTCATGAGATAATAAAGTACAGCTAAGTCTGTGGCCTCATCAGGATACAGGGATCTCATCAATCTCTTCTCCTTGGCCTTTCCTCTCATCAGGCCCTGGCAGTCCCACCCAAGGGTGTTCTCCCCAGTCCCCCTCCACTCCATCCCCACTGCCACCCCTGCCCTCCTGCAGGACTGACCATCTGATGCCCAGACAACCCAGTCCTTTCTCCACACAGTCCTCTCCTTCACTCACAGCTCTGACCAGGGCCCATCCGGGCCCTAAAACCTCCTGGCTCTCTCTTGCATTCATCTCTCACCACTGTCGTTTTCAGCCATATTTCCTGTCACTCCTTCCAGCCCCAAAGTCCTGGAGTGCCAGCCAAGTAGGGCTCCTGGCCAGCTCCCAAATGCTTCCCATATTTTACCCACCCTATGCTCATGCCATTCCCTCTGCCAGAATGCCCTTTTGCACCATTTCCACCTGTTGAAATTCCAGCCACTTGTCAAGACTCAGCTCAGATGTTGGTTCCTTTGGGAAGCCCCCCAGACTCATCCACGTGTCCCTTCTCCCTACTCAGAGCCCCCTAGCACTTGGTTCCCACCTCTCCCAGGAACCTTATCACATTCTACCCTGCTGTGTACCACTGAGATCCTCCTCAAGCCCAGAGACCATCTGTTATGTCTTTGTGTCTGGAATATAGACTGAGAGTACTTGCTGCTCAGTGATTACAAAACAAATGTGAAATGACTTTCTCCAAGAGGTCCATTTAATTCACAACAGCTCCATGGGGAAACTGAGGTACAGCTAGTAAGTGATGATGCTGACATTGTACTAGGATGCCTCCTAATTACTATGGCAGTTCTCCTAACTGCTAAGCTTCCCCTGGGGAGCGGGGGTCATTCAACTTATCAAAGCCTTCCTAAGCGGAGTCCCTCTCAGGTGCACTGTGAGGACAAGGAAATGAATAAGCCCCAGCCCTGCCCTCGGAGTCTAGTGAGGGAGAAACACAGAAGAAATTCAGCCAGTGACTGGTGCTCTAACAGTTTGGGGGTGGGGGGGCTGGGCAGGAGAGGGGTGTTGATTAGGGAAGGTTCCACTATGGAGATGGCCTTTGAATCAGTCCTTGAAGAAGTCAAAGAGGTCAGCAGCCTAAGATGGGGCGATGAGGAGGGACCGAAGCCAGCAAAGACTTTGAGGAAGAAAAGTGTCAAATTCTCAGAAGCTCGGGTTCTCAGGACTGAAAGGACCTCAGAGGTTTCCCAGTCTAACTCCCATAACAAGGTGCTTCCTGACTCTGGAGCAGCTGGAGGGACGCCGGGAAGACAGAAGCTACCTCCCCCTCAGCTGGGACCCGTTCCCTGAGTCCAGAACTGCCAGCCGCTACTCCTCATACATGTTCCAGAGTTCCTCCAACATGCAGGTCACTCTCCTCTGGACAAGCCCCTTTGTCCTGTCCCTTGCACTTTGTAGTGCCAGAGATCCCATCAGCGAGGTATGTTTGAACTAGACGGTGGGAAAACTTTGCCACTCAGGAGAAGGATCTAGAAGGTGTGCCCTTATTTGTGACTACAGCACTACGCAATCCAGGTGTGCTTCACTCTAAGAAATTTTTTTGTAATCAACATGGCAATTTTTAAATCAGTCAGCAAAATAGGAATATAATTATTCACATACCAAAGGCTTTTAAAAATTTTTTACAAAAGGAACACAAATTTATTTCCACAGAATTTCGCTAGTTTATTTTCCTAACTATTAAGACTTTAGTAAATAAATGGGCAAAGGACCTGAATAATCAGTTCACAGTCAAAGAAACACAAATAAACTTTTTAAATGTCCCACCTTAACCATAATCAAGTACCTGCAAAAATATTTTAAATTTGAAGCTTTTACCCCTTTTATTAGAAAGTGTAAATAAAATGCTAATGTCCTCTACTATCTAATTTATGGTGAAACTGCTGCACTCTTAAGTTTTGGCTGGCCTTATAAACTGCCACAGTCTTTGTGGAAAACAGTTTAGCAAAGTGTCTCAAGAGCTATTAAGTGTTTCTACTCTTTCACTTAGTAAATCCATTCCTGAGACTCAATCCCTTGAGAAATCTCCTAAGAAAAATCCACAAAGACAAAGCCGTCAGCACAAAGATATTCATTATAGGATTATCTATAATTTTTAAAATTAAAACAGAAACAGTCTAGATAATTACAAGGAAATGGTTATGTAATTTAGGGTACATGAATTGAATGGAACACCACACAGCCCTCAAAAGTGATCATTATGAACACTCTTTAGGGTCTCGGTGTCTGTGGTTTAGTGTTCAGGAAAAAAATAGCAAATTTAAAATGTTTGCTGCTATAACTTCTTGCTATACGTGAGCAGAGACTAGCAGGGAGACTACCTCCTCCCAGAGCCTTCCCTCGCTCGATAAAAATCCAGCTGCAATCTCCCAGTTGCTCAGACCACAAGACTTGAAGGTGAGCTCTATTTTCCAGATAGATCCAGAACTGGACACTTCTTCCCGCCTCCACTGCTCCCATCCTGGTCCAAGCCAAAATCATCTCTTGCCTGAATCAATGCAGTAGCCTCTAAACCCATCTCCCTGCTTCCACCCTTGCCTTCTTACAGTCCATCTCCTGCCTTAGGGATTCTGTTAAAACATATCTCTGGTATGAAGAATGCTGACATCTTCCATTTGTTGTGTTTTAGTTCTATAAAGAGCTCAAAGATGTTGTTATGTGTATCCCTTGAGGCAGAACCAGGACCCTGCCCCAAGGCTGCACTATTGTTTCTTGGCTCCTCCTCCCTTGTCTCTGCATCCCCTTCCTTCCCTGTTTAGCAACTGTCTGAATCTGCCCTTTGGAACTCAGGGAAGGTCATGGAGGCTGGAGTCTGTTCCCTACAAACAAGCAACGGGGGATGCAGAAAGTCTTCCGTGCCCAGGAGCCCCACAGGGTCCTGCTCAGTTTCACTGCCCCCTCTCTTTTCTCATCTCCCACCACTTTCCCCTTCATCACTCTCTTTTAGATATACTTGCCTCCTTGCTGTTCTTTGATCAGACCACACTTTGTCCCACCTCAGGGCCTTTGCACTTGCTGTTCCCAGTGCCTGTAATGCTCTTCCTCATGGCTTGCTCCCTTGGCTATTCCTCATCCCCCTACCACCCCAGACCCTGGCAACCACCAATCTACTTTATGTCTCTATGTCTTTGCCTACACTGGGCATTTCATATAAATGGAATCATACAATTTGTGCTCTCTTGTGATTGGCTTCTTTCACTTAGAAATTAAATAACGTTTTCAAGATTTATCCATGTGTATAGGAAAAACCTTGGTTCTTTTCCTCCTGTGTCTTTCCTAACTTTTACACTACTGCCACACTCATAACACTTCTGACACTTCCAGTCACCAAATGTGTGTGGGAGGGTGTTCCCCACCAAGCAATTCTCTGTGACACCAGCTGGGTGTCCTACAATTTAACTCAATTCTGACACTATATACCTCGAGACAGTGTCAGATCCCACAAGTTAAGGGCTCAGTCCTACAAGATTGCTCCCACCCCACTTCAGATGACAGTCGCAAGTCCAGGTTGTCACCTGTGCTTCTGACCCATTGAATTTAAATGTGAAGTTACTATGACCTTCTCCTCAGTTTTGATTAATTTGCTGGAGTGACTTCACAGAACTCTGGAATATATTTACATGCATCTACTACTCCTTTATTAAAGGATATGATAAAGGATACAGATGAACAGCCAGATGAAGAGACACATAGGGTAAGGTCTGGGAGGGTCCTGAGCACAGGAGCTTCTGTCCCTGTGGATCTGGGGTGCATCATCCTCCCAGTACACAGATGCATTCACCAACCTGGAAACTCTGTGAACCCCACACTTTCAGGATTTGTATGGAGGCATCATCACATAGGCATGATGGATCATTAATTCCATTTCCAGCCCTTCTCTCTTCCTGAGAGAATGGGGAGCAGGACTGAAAATTCCAAGCTCTAATCATGGTGCCAAAATACAAAATTCAACTGAGGAAATTTGAAAATCTAATTGACTCTATTCAGTGATTGATGAATCAGGCTGCATCCCATCTAGGAAATCCCATCTAGGAAATAGAGAGTACAGGTGTGTGTCTCCTCCACAAGAGGAGACACATACCTGTACTGTGAGCCTCTCAGTCCCTGCTGATCTGTCCATCCCACACAGAGCCACTCGCAATGTTTACTGACCAAACAGATGAACTGACTGACCCCACTCTTCAGTGGCATTTGGAGAGCAATTCTGCACAGCCACTGCCCCTCGAAGTTCCAGGGCTCGCCAAGCTTCTACACTGAAAACTGAACTCATCACTCTCCCCACTAAACTTCCCTCCCTCCTCTGTTCCCCATCTCAGCCAAGGGGTCACCCTCAACCCCTTCATCATTCAGAAAAGATTCTCTGTGCAGCTACTGTATTCCAGGCCTGTGCTAGGCACAAGGGAGGAAGCGGTGACACAGGGGAGGTGAAGTCCCTGCCCTCTAAGGCTTTAGCGTGGTTCTCAACACTGTCAGCTAGGATCCCCCCATGCCCTTTAATAAATATTTTGAATATGCTCCGCTTTAAATTCATGGATATTATAACCTACTTACACATGTAATGAAAAGACAAAATCAATATAATATAATGAATATAAAAGGGAAATAAAAGGAGCATTAGAATAAAATGTGTTTCAATCTGTAAATGCTTAGGCCTAATACACCAGAGACGTAATAAAGCAGTCACGTGCTTGCACCTACTTAGGACAAAGAAATCTGGATTTAAGGGATGTAAGACGATATTCAGGCAATACTTTATTTTTGGCATTTGAAAGTAAGAGCTTCAAAAGTAGAGTTTTGGGCTTCCCTGGTGGCGCAGTGGTTGAGAGTCCACCTGCCGATATAGGGGACACGGGTTCGTGCCCCGGTCCGGGAAGATCCCACATGCCGCGGAGCGGCTGGGCCCGTGAGCCATGGCCGCTGAGCCTGCGCGTCCGGAGCCTGTGCTCC
>NW_006798010.1:739867-759371 GCF_000442215.2 Lipotes vexillifer | reverse complement strand
AAAAAAAAAAAAAAAAAAAAAAAAAAGTAGAGTTTTATATACCATGAAACATGGCGACCGCGACATCAACAAATGCAGACGGATCCAGGTGTGTCGTATGGGGACTCAACCCATGGTCAAGCAAAATCCTCAAACAATAAGATTTGCCAGCAGGTATCTGGGTGAATTTCTTCTTTCTCTATCATGAGTCATGTTGCCATCACAGGTGTGATTTTCCAAAATGGTGATAAGTCCTTGCTAAAGCTCTTGAGCAAAGCAAAACTTGGTCTTTCCTTGATTTACACAGTAGTTGCGTTCCTAGAAAAGTCGGCATATGTTAAAACCATGCCAAAAAAAAAATTGAGTTTATTTGTAAAATTACTAGTTACCAAGCTCGCTTAATTACAGGGTGTGTTACCTACAGGAGCATTTGGTTGGACTTCTTAAAGTCCTGTGGGACAAGAAACATTCTCTGCTGGGCAGGACTGTCGCTACATTGCAGGACAGCCAGCATCCCCAGCCCCCTGTCCACCACATGGAAATAGCACCCTCCTGTCACTGCATCCACTGAAATATCCCATACAGTTCAAAGCATTCCCTGGGAAGCATTATCCCTTCCATGAAGAACATTGGTCTAGAGGGTCAATATTCAAACAGTTGATCCCAACCCAGTGTAACATGTACGGCAATACAGATTCCAGGGTCTGTGGGTGCTCCAGACCTGGGGTATCTCAGGAACTGGGCGTTCAAAGTGGACAGATCACTATAAGCAGGCAAGACCTAAGGGAGGCCTATTTTGCAGACAGAAGGGAAGGCAAAGGGGTGCCAGGCAGAAGGGACACCATAAGCCAAGGCCTGGAGATGAATGACAATCCATGAGGTATGTGGGAAATGCAAGGGTTAGAGCCCAAAGGGCCAGGTGGTGAGAGGCTGGAGGAAGAGGCAGGGTCCAGACCCTCCCACGCCTATCACAGGAAGCAGCATGGACTCTGTCCTGGGAGGTAATGGGGAGCCATCTCACATACGATGCATTTACCCGAAAGTGCATTATTTTTTTAAGGGACTCTGCTCAAAAGATTTGTACCCCTGAGGCCTGTTTTGGGAGTAGTATCTTACTTCTCCAGAAGTAAAGCCTAGAAATGCAAACCAGGGGATGTTGATCGAATCAAATTGACCTGACCTATTCCTATTTGCTTACACTGTGGGGCCTGGCTTTGCTCGATCTGCCCGAGTCTATAGGTTAAGTTCAGAGAAGCTACATAAACAGTGACAAGCCTTCCCTGAAAGCAGATCATGACTCCCAGCACAGCCCTCCCCCTAGAGAAATCCAGCCTGTGGGCTGCGCAGTTAATGGCATGGGCTTTTGAAAGCCAATTCCCACAGTCCCCACAGTGGACAGAGGAGCTGAAAGGAACGATCTCCAGACAAACCTGGTCCCCAGTCTCACCCCACAGAGGGTTCTGAAGATTTTATGATTAATATGACACCTTATAACATCTTAAAAAATGTTAGCAAGCAGAAGCTAACATATTGGCAAAACACCTGTTGAATCCCCCATTTTTCTGGATTAATCAAAAAGATGCAGGGAAATGAACTAAATCAGAATCCTCCCTACACAGACTTCCAAATAATCCTCCAAACACAGAAATGAATATTCAATAATTCAGGGCCTGCCTTTGAGGAATGCACACGCAGCTGGGGAGCTATACAGATAGTTCTAGGAGACAGTTTGTGTTAGGGTGATGGGGCTTGGGGGGGGGGGTGAGGTGTTCCCAGACAGATTCCTTTGTTCTTTTTGTGTAAATCATGATCCCAGGGCCTCTTTACGGTCACAGAAACCCCCAGCTCACCAGGGCTCTCCAAGAGGTCTTCCAGAACCATCTTTCTGTGTGATTTAGCCCTCCTCCCAGTGATGGTGAAAGCCACCTGACTTCAAAAAGTATGGAATCTAAGGCATTTGCGCATCATTTTTACCCCACAGGCAACACCCTCGCCTCCCTCTCTGATGCTGCAAGCTTGGAAGGGACTATAAAGTTTATTTCACAGCTGAAGAAACTGATGCTCGGAGAGGGACAATTACTTGCCCAAGGTCACAGTGAGCAAGCAGGGATTGGAAACCCAAGCCCAGGCTTACCACTTACATGCAAGACCTCACGTAAATATGTTTATGAAAGTCCTCCTCCCCAGGGCAGTGACTAATCAAACCGTCTCTAAGAGGGAGTTGTTCATACACTCACAAAATGAATGTTCTAGGCCCACGTTCAGTGCTGAAGCCACTCACCATGTGTGGCTATTAAGCACTTGAAATGTGGCAAGTTCAAACTGAGAAGGGTGTGAAATGCACACCTGATTCCAAAGGCTTAGACTGAACAAAAGAATGTAAAATATCTCCTTAGTAATTTGTTATATTGATTACTTGTTGAAATAACAATGTTTTAGATATATCTGGTTAAATAAAAATATTATTAAAATGAACTTCATCTGTTTCCTCCTTCTTTTTTCACTTTTTTTGGCTACTAGAAAGTTTAACATTACATACATGGATCGCACTCTATTTCCATTGGACAGAGCTTCTACGGGCATTGAGGATATAGCAGAGCACAGAACAGACAAAAATCATGCCCTCCTGGAGTTTATCCCCTGAGGGAGGAGAGAGACAACAAATAAATAAGTGAAATAAGTGCTATAGAAAAATAAAGCAGGGAAGTGGGGGAGGGGGTAGAGAAGGGAGGAGGGGTTGACATTTAAAATAGGATGATCAAGAAAGGCTTTATTTACATTAGCCTTCAGGAAAATGCAAATCAAAACCAGGAGATACCACTTCATCACCCCCCTCTAGGATGTCTGTAATCACAAAGACAGGTAATAACAAATGTTGGAGAAGATGTGGGAAATTGGAATCCCGATAACACTGCTGGTGGGAATGTAAAATGGTGCAGCCACTTTGGAAAACAGTCTGGCATTTTCTCAGAAGGTTAAACAGAGTTACCATATGACCCAGCAATTCCCTCCTAGGCATCTACCCAAGAGAAATGAAAACATATGTCCACACAAAAACTTGTACATGCATGTTCATAGGAGCATTATTCCTAATAGCCAAAAAGTGAAACAACCCAAATGTCCATGAATTGATGAGTGGATAAATAAATTGTAGTATCTCCATGCAATGGAATATTATTCAACCCTAAAAAGGAATGAGGTACAGAAACATGGATGAATCTTGAAGACATTAAGCTTAGTGAAGGAATTCAATCACAATAGAGCATATGTCTGATTCCATTTAATGGAATTCTAATTCCTTGAAATGTCCAGAATAAGCAAATACATGGAGACAGAAAGTAGATTGGTGGGAGGGTTGAGCAAACCGGGGAGAAATGGGGAATGCCTGCTAATAGGTCTGGGGTTTCTGCTTGGAGTGATGAAAAATGTTCTGTAACTGATCATGGTGAAGGTTGCACAACTCTGTAAATATGCTAAAACCCACTGAATTGTATACTGAATTGTAATGGGTGAATTGCATGGCATATGAATTATATTAATAAAACTGTTATAAAAAAAAGAAAACAAAGACTTCATTGAGAAGTGATATTTGAGCAGACATTTGAGTGAATTAATTGGCTATTTGGGGGAAGGACATTCCAGGCAGAGGGAACAGCAAGTGCAAAGGCCCTGAGGAAAGAGCAGGCCTTTTCAAGGAACAGGCTAGAGGAGAATGAGAGGGAGAGAAGGAGTTGAGTCAGAGGGATGGGGCAGCAGATCATGTAGGGTCTTCCAAGCCATGGGAAGGACTTTGGCTTCTCTGCTGAATAAGATAAGTCACTGGTGGCTTTAGAGCAAAGAGGGATCAGTGTGGCTGCTGTGTTGAGAATAGCCTTCAGGGGTCATGGGCAGAAACAATGAGAAAGCTGTTATATCGTCTGAACATTTCAGTTGAACTAACATGATGTATATGTGTGTGTTATTGGTTTGAACCCCCTAGAACAGGGAGGGGTTGGCAAATTGTAACCCGGGGGTCAAATCTGGCCCACCATCTATTTTTGGACAGCCTGTGATCTAAGAATTGCTTTTACATTTTTTTAAAATCAGAAGAGTAATACTTTGTGAGACATGAAAATCATATGAAATTCAAATTTCAGTGTCCATAAGTAAAGTTTTACTGGAACACTTCCAGGCCCATTTGTGTGTATGGATGCTTTCACAGCAGAGGTGAGTAGATGCAACAGAGACAAGAGACTGCATGGCCCACAAAGCCTAAAATACTTCCCATTTGGCTCTCAACAGAATAAGTTTGCTGAACCATAGAACAATTCCCAGACATTTTGGTCTCAGGACTATTCTTCATCTTAAAAACTGAGGATCCCAGATTTTGTTAATAGAGGTTATTAATATTCACCATTTAGAAATTAAAAGTGCATGTGACCCTGTGAAAGTATTTTTAAAATATGTATTAAATAATTAAAAAAATAATAAATCCACTACGTATGTTAGCTTGGTCAACAGTTTTATGAAAAATGATATATATTTTTAAAATAAATTTATTCATTTATTTATTATTTATTTTTGGCTGCATTGGGTCTTTGGTGCTGCACAGGGGCTTTCTGTAGTTGCGGCGAGCGGGGGATACTCTTTGTTGTGGTGCACGGGTTTCTCATTGCGGTGGCTTCTCTTGTTGCGGAGCATGGGCTCTAGACACACAGGCTCCAGTAGCTGAAGCATGTGGACTCAGGAGTTGTGGCTCACGGGCTCTAGAGCGCAGGCTCAGTAGTTGTGGCACATGGGCTTAGTTGCTCCAGGGCATGTGGGATCTTCCCGGACCAGGGATCGAACCCGTGTCCCTGCATTGGCAGGCGGATTCTTAACCAGTGCGCCACCAGGGAAGTCCTGAAAAATGATATATTTGAAAACAAAAAATATTTAGTGAGAAGAGTGGCATTGTTTTACAGTCAGCCCTCCTCTGCGGAACCCGTGGATATGGAGGGCCGACTATGGGACTCAGATTTTGGTATGAGGGCAGGTCCTGGAAGCAATCTTCCGCAGATCCTGAGAAACCACTGTACATGTTTGTAAATATCTTTAAAGTCTGGCTTGGACTTCCCTGGTGGTGCAGTGGTTAAGAATCCACTTGCCAATGCAGGGGACATGGGTTCGAGCCCTGCTCCGGGAAGATCCCACATGCCACAGAGCAACTAGCCTATGCACCACAACTACTGAGCCTGTTCTCTAGAGCCCGTGAGTCACAACTACTGAGCCCATGTGCCACAACTACTGAAGCCCACGCGCCTAGAACCTGTGCTCGGCAACAAGAGAAGCCACCTCAATGAGAAGCCTGTGCACCACAACGAAGAGTAGCCCCCGCTCCCTGCAACTGGAGGGAGCCCGTGCACAGCAACAAAGACCCAATGCAGCCAAAAAATAAATTAATTAATTTAAAAAAAGAAAAGTTACCTATAAGTATTAAAAAAAAAGTCTGGCTTAATAGAAGACAGCTGCATTCTCATATCTGATTCTTCCTTCAACCTGTGGCAATACTACACATGTATGTAACTTCTGGAAAACTCCCCTCTGTGCTTGGGAGAAAATGAGAGTGAAAAACGAAAATAATGTCCTAGTATTATTATGAAAATAATAATAGTGCTGACCTCACAGACCCTCTGAAAAGGTCCCAGGGACCACATTTTGAGAGCCGCTCCCGTGGAGGCAGCAGGGACTCTACCCGGAAGCCACACTCCAGAGGCACTTCTGCAAGCGCTTCAATTGTCTTAATGCCATTTCAGCAGAGGGTCTTTTCATTAGCAACCAGCCAAAATAATTGTCCATCAGTCAAACAGGCAGTGTTCCAGATGTGCGATGTGCTGTCCATGTGCCTCTGCTCTCGCACCACAAGGCATAAACATCTAGTGAGCTCCAATGGGCTCTAGGTCTTAGGAATCCGTCTGGTCTGGGGTTCAAGCTGCTGAGTGAGGATGCCATCGCCTGACCCTGAATTGAAGCTTATTCCTCAAATATTGTTGCTTCTGCCTTGGACTTAATCTTTTCAAGAAAGAAGCTTTTTGGAACACACAGGACATATATCTGGGCCTTCATTGAGCTCACAGAGGAGGTCATATAACTCGAGGACCTGCTTGCTAATCAGTGATGGTCCGTGGCACAGAATTCAGGCTAAAACTGGCTTGCATTGCCTCAGCGCCCCCTGCTAGTAGCAAGGTACGCTCATCTACCACTCATTACTGGAGATTACTGAGATCTACAGCAACAGTGAACCCAGTTGCGATGAACTGGCTTAGTCGTGTCATGATGTAATCTACCGCAGTAATCCAGGAGGGAGGTGAGGGGGACTTGGACCACAAGATCGTGATAGAGTGCTACAGAGTGGTTGGATTATAGACATAACAGGCTGTGCTAATGAACCAAGTGTGGAGTGTGAGGAAAAGAGAGGAATTGAGGATGCCTCCAAGGATTTTAAAGGCACTTGAAAGGATGGATGGGACAGCCTGCAGGAGAAACAGGTTTGTGGGGGAGACTGACCCCTCCCCCCCTCAACAGGACAGTCACCATCGGGTTGGGGTCTCATTCTAGGCCATCCGGGAACTTCCCACATCCAGAGTAGCTTCTGGGGAAGGGTCTAGAACAGGTCAAAAGAGGTGGTTCATGAAGGGAGAAGGTGGGTTCATTCTGTTTGCTCTGTATGAAAGGGCTTGGTCAGAAATTCCCTGGTGGTCCAGTGGTTAGGACTCTGTGCTTCCACTGCAGGGGGTAACAGGTTCAATCCCTGGTCCAGGAACTAAGATCCCGCATGCCATGCAATGCGGCCACAAAAAAAAAAAAAAGAAAAAGAAAGGGCTTGGTCACTCAGTCCTCCAGGAGGAAAATCTATTCCAAGTCAGAACATTTGGGGAGGTACTTGAATCAATGTGTAAACAGGTCCAGAAAATATATTCTTTTAAAGAATGTTGATTCAATATTTACTAAGACATTGTCCTAGAGCCTGGGGATAGAACCAATTAAAACGTGGTGCCAGCCCTCCTGAATCTTAGTATTCAAGAGGAAATAATTTCCCTCCTTCAAAAAAGATAGCCCCAGGCTATGTATTCGTTCATCCACCAAATATTCATGAAGAATCTACTATATGTAAAGTGCTGGAGATACAGGAAAGTTACAAGACAAGCTGTTCAGTGCTAGAATATAGGCCAGATTTAAAAAGGGGTTGTGAGGCCTCTTGTGTGTATGAGATGAGGTTGACCAAGGAACAGCTCACAGAATATAAACAGCAGCTATATCAGGGGAGCGGCCAAGATAAGTGCTCTCTAAGCAAAGATAAGACTTCAGGAGGAATGAGGTTTAAATTGCCCCTAAGATAGAGAAGACTCAGATGAGCCAAGATAGCTAGCAGGTCCTACTAGGAGGTGGTGTGAAGCTGATATAAAGTTAGAGGTAGATTTGAGTGTAGGACAAGAGAGTGACTCACTGGGCACATGGGGCTGCTAGAGGGAAGATTTACTGTAGATGTTCCCCCCCCAGGCCTTGGGCCCAGAACACCTTATCTCTGCCATCAAGATCCACTTAGATTCTAAGTCCTAGACTAATAACTTGCAGATCAATGACATTTCAACACAAAGAATAGCTAGTCAATGAGGAAGGACCTTGAAAAGAAGGAAAGAAATCAATGTTTTATTATATTTACCGACCCTTTAACTCCTATCAAGTTTACTCCTTGGGCATTTTGTAGTATTTATCCCTCCTGTTTTTCTTCCAAATTTTGCAAAGTGCCAGGAATCCCCAAACTACCCCTTGTTGCTACCTTCTGATGTTACATCGTTTACAAAGACTGCAACTGCCTAGGAGTTGGCCCCCTTTAAACAGCAGTAACCATATGTTCCCTTGCCCCTAGACAGTGTGATCAAGACAGCCAAGACTGGGCTTCCCTGGTAGCGCAGTGGTTGAGAGTCCGCCTGCCGACGCAGGGGACACAGGTTTGTGCCCCGGTCCGGGAAGATCCCACATGCCGCAGAGCGGCTGGGCCCGTGAGCCATGGCCGCTGAGCCTGCGCGTCTGGAGCCTGTGCTCTGCAACGGGAGAGGCCACAGCAGTGAGAGGCCCGCGTACGGCAAAAACAAGACAGCCAGGACCCAGATTTACATCACCAGCTGCATGCCCTTGGGCAAGTCACCTTTTCTGAGATTTTTTCTTCATCTGTGAAATGGGATAATAATGCCAAACTCTACAGACTTAAGAGGTGTTCATGGAATAATCATATTCAGTAAATGTAAAGCATCCAACACAATTCTGGGCGCAGAGTAGGTAATCAGTGCTTCTTTCTTCTCCCTCTGTCCACTCTCCCCTCAACAAACACATACACTGTCTTTTTCACACCCAACAGCTGGAAGCAGCAGAAGCACGATTTGGAATCAGAGAAGGAGGTGCTTTGCCCCTTCCCAGCTGGATGGCATTGGGCAGGTCACTTTGCCTCTCTGAGCTGGGGTTTTCTCATCTGTAACTTGTAAATTGTATGCCATGCCCCTCTTCACAGCATTGTTGTAATAGCTCAAGAGAGAGAGGGCCTCACTTAGGGCAATGGCAATAGCTATCACAAAGGATTTGTTAAGGGAATACTCTAGCCAGGTTGGTGGCTTCTATTTATCACCTGTGAGAGGAGGGACTCCCAGAACTGAAAATACAGTCCTCTTTGTAGAAGTTCTGGCTTTTCTGCCAGGAATACCTGGCATGCAAATGAGTAGCATGTTAGCAACTGTAAAGGAATGTAACAGAGCAGGATATGAGTACACAGAATTCTGGCCAATTCACAGGCAATGGGGAATCTAAGATGTTTGCTAATAGTGATTGTGTGGTTTGCAGAAGGTTTCAAGAAAGACGAATTGCAGATGGAATCTTATAAAGGCCTGTCTCTGCTCTAAAATTCCACATTCTCTGAATCCGCCTTCTTTCCCACAGCTGTCCGCTATAAATGTGCAATATAAATGAAGGATGGTGAGGCGGTCTCTGAAGGCTGGTCAGCAATCCCCTGGGCTTCTGAATTGTTTCCTGCCCGTCTGATAGCAATTGATTATGCCTCTGATGACTCTTGCAATATCATCAGGGAGGCTTGTCTGTTTAGCTGATGGCTGCTATTCTCACCAGAGGGTGGCAAAATAATGTCGGAAAACCCCAACCAGGAACCTCAGGTATAAAAGGAAAATGTAAAAACACCAGGGATCATCTGCCAAACTTGGACCCCTGCTCCTCTTGGAACCCCCAACCTTCAGCCGAAGCAACGATTCTCAAAGCATGGTCCTGGTTCCAGCAGCATCATCACCTGGGAACCTGTTGGCCCCCCACATGCTTGGCCACCCAGACTTAAACCGGAAGCTCTGGGGGTGGAGCCTACCAAGTGTTTCTGATGCACTGCTCTCAGTGGTTAAAGAAACAAATCACCTATTTTAAAGCATAAAGTCTTGGTCTTCTCATCAGAGTCCAGGTGTGAGCTGAGCCAGTGCTGGAGTCCAGCTCAGGTTCTGCTACCTCCCAGCTGTGGAACTCTGGGCAAGTTAGTAAACCACTCTCAGCCTCAGTTTCTTCACCTGTAAAATGGAGGTAATACCTATAGCATCAGAGGTCCTGGGGTGATAAATAACAAATGTGTGAGCTGGACACTTCAAAGGTAGTTAGCGGTGGCTCCATTTGCTGCGATGGATGGCATCTCTTTAAAAGCCCCGCAAAACTTCCTGGCATTTGTCACAGTAAGTCTCTGGACACAGTAAGTCTTTTAAATCCTCTCAAGTCTCACGTATCCAAGGGCTCAAAGAAAGGCAAGCAAGTCCCGTCCTCCTCCCTGAGGGACCCAGAGGGTCTGAGATACTCTGACCAGGCCGTGGTCAAAGACCAGATCAGCCTGCCCGGGCCTGGCCCGGGAGGGGCCTTAGAGGTCATCTCGATTGACTCCCTGCTTTTCCGCGGAGGAACGGGGCCCAAGATCGCGCGGTGAGACGCTGTCAGAGCTGGGCCCCAGGCTGGATCCCCGCACTCACAGTTCAGGGCTCTCCCCCTGCTCCTCACTGACGCCCCGCGCCCCAGCTCAAGGGGAGCCAAGATCACCCAGTCGCCCCCACTGCACCCCTCGAATGGATCTGCCCAGGCCCCGCACTCTCAGCCCCGCGCCATCTGGGCTCCCGGCGGCCGGAAGTTCCTGGGTCCATCCAGCCGACGCGGGCGCGGGCGCCAGACGGGCCGGGCAGCGCCTCCCGCGGCCAGGCCGCCCCCTGGCGGGCCCGGGGCGCTCGGCAGCTGGGAGCCGGGTGCCCGCCCTCCCCCCGCCGTGGGGCGGAGTCGCCACGCTTGGGGTCCGTTCCCCTCCTCCCAGGCTCCCGCCCCGTCCCCGCCGGGTGGGCTGCGGGCGCGGCGCCTTGAGGCCGGGCGGCGGGTCCGGCGGCCGTCGGAAGCTGCCCGCCGAGGGGCTGACGAGGGCCGCGGGCGCGGGGCTCCGGCGGCCGCTGATGGGAGGCGGCCTCCGGGAGAGCAAGCGACGGCGCCGCAGCCACCATGGGGAACAAGCAGACCATCTTCACCGAAGAGCAGCTGGACAACTACCAGGTGAGCCCGCCGCCCGGCCCCCGAAGCGTCGCCCCTCGGCTCCTCCCTTCTTTTTCCCGTCGCTTGCCGAGGCCTCCCGACAGCCGTTTCACCGGGTTCAAACCTTGCTTCTGCTTTCAGCTCGACGCTTGACCTTGGGCTGGTGACTTCTCCGAGCCTCAGTTTACCTACTCGGGGAATGAGAGCGCTTTCCACTTAAAAGATTCTCGCAGGCGTCCCTCTTTCCAGCTTCCCCCCTCCTCTCTCTCTCATTCAGACTTATTGCTCTTGGCCCCAGGCTGGACCCGAGCCCTTCTCCGACTACTCCCTCCCATCGCCCACCTTGGCGCAGAGATGGAGTCCTTAAACGTAGGCTGGAGGGAGGACCCTCCCACCCACCCACCCCCAAAACCTGGGAAGCAGCCCAGGAGAGTGAGTCTTTGTAAAGTAGAAATTAGCTGTTAGTTGGGTAGGGAGTGAAGAGCATCAGCACCCAAATGCCATTCTAGGTTGGGGTCTCTCCGTATGGCCCCAGTATGGAAATAATTGGAGCAAGAAGGCAAGCCGGGTACCAGTCTTACGTGGTCACCTCTCCAAGCTCCCTCAGGCCCCCAGCAGCCACCCCCTTAGACCCTCCTGAGTCCCTCTACTTCCAGAGCCAGGGAGCTGTCCAGGTCAGATCCCAATGCCCTCCCACTCATGTACAAACTTTTCTGTGGTTGCAGGATGGAGGATCCCAGCCTCCTGGCTTGCCCAGAGCCCTGGCCAGCCTGCCCAGGCCCCTTCCCTGCCCTGCGCACTGAAGCTGCCCCAGAACCATCCGCGTTCCCTTGACACGCCGGGCTCTTTCCTCCCTCTCTTTGCCCGTGCTCGGGGATGCCGCTCCCCGGTCTCCAAATGATTTCACTTTTACCCTCCCAGGCCCAACTCTGATGCTTCTTTCCTGACTCTGCCAGGCAGAGGCGGCTGGACTGTGTTGTGGCCTGTGTGGAGTGTGCTTGGGGGAGATGAACACCAGCAGGGTCTCCACAGCTGCCTGTTGCCTTCGTGAATATTTATTTTGGAATCGAGCTTGAAGTGTGGGTCCTCTGATGTGGGCACAAGTAAAATAAAGGCCCTTTTCCTCCTGGAAGTGCTGGTTGTCAATAACACTGCTTTCTCAGGGCCTCACGTGGAGGCGCCTTCTGTGTACCCAGCGCTATAATGGAGGCTCTCTATGCATCAACTCATTTGATCATCACAGGGAGGTGGGTTATTTAGCCCCATTTTACAGTAGAGTAAACAAAGGCTGAGGAGGCATTCGGTACCCTGCACAGTGAAGGTTCACACAAGAATTTGAATTGTGAATCCAAGGCTCACTCGTTTTTTTGGGGCTGGGGGCTGTGTGTGCTCTATGTCCTCAAGGCCCTCACTGTCTGCAGAGACAGCCCCTCGCCTCCAGTACGAGGCAGCCTAGGCAGGCTCTAGGGGAGGGCACTAGGGGGCAGTGGGAGACCTGGAGGGAAGGGGGTCTTTGCTTCGACTGGTAGGTTCAGAAATAATGCGGCGCTTGCAGACCCTTGAAAGATCAGTAGGATTTTGCCCATCAGGGCCCCGAAGGAGGCATTCCAGGCAGAGGGGACAGCTTGGGTAAAGACTTGGAGGTGGGTACTGGCAGACAGGTAGACCACGCTCAGAAGAGTAGCCTCGTGGGCATGGGGAGCCTGGGTTCCCACTCAGTCCGGCCTGGCATTGAGTTACCATTCGGAGTGAGGCCCAGTGCTGGGTTCTGATCCTTTGCCAGAGGCTGGGCCTGGTGGGAGAAACGAGAGCTGTGCAACCTGAGAGCCCCACATCTCCCTCCCTGAGACTCTCCAGCTGGCC
Source organism: Lipotes vexillifer (assembly GCF_000442215.2). NCBI lineage: Eukaryota > Metazoa > Chordata > Mammalia > Artiodactyla > Lipotidae > Lipotes > Lipotes vexillifer. The sequence goes on along the minus strand of NW_006798010.1, from coordinate 746,966 downwards.
AGGGCCAGTGAAGGCCAAGCTGGGTGTGACCTCGAGTAACAGCCACCCCCTCCCCCAACTGATCTCCAGGTTTCCTGCCCTCTTCCCCAGTCCCCAGGTGCCAGTGATTCCCAAAGTTCAGATTTCTTCCCAGACCACTTCTCTGCCTTCCAGATCCAGCCCCTAGACCCCTCAAATAACCAAGAGCTCATCGCCTTCCCCAGGACCCTCCACTGCTCTTTGCTCTACTATGGCCTATGTTTCCAGTCAAGAACAAGTCCTGTAACTCTCATCCTCTTTGGGGGCTCACCGGGGGATCCCATCCTCGATCTCCATAGCCAGGGCCCTGGGCGAGGCCGCTCAGTGTCGTGTAACTGAAAATGTAACTGCTGCCTCCCCACCCCACCCGCTTCTGCACCCTCCAGCCACCCGCGTGCTGCTACCACAATCTCTCAGTTTCTCACTCCTTCCCATTTTCTTTCGACAGACACAATGTGCATCACCAATGTAAAATAATTTTTTCTTTAAAAAGAATCTCTGGACCAAGAGTTGCATCGTATGGGTATTAACTAATCCCCCACTGTGGTGGGAGACCCTAGGGAGTTGTCCATATATAGGTCCTGAATGCCTGGAGCAGAAGTACAGGGTCAAAGGTGTGAAGGATCTTTCTAAAACATGGGTGTGACCCTCTCCTCTCGCTGGAATTCCACAGTGTCTTGGGATAATAGCCTGAGCGGAGTGCAGAGCAGACCTCACCCTGGCCTGGTCTGAGCTCAGCCAGCCTCCAGCCTCATTTTTAGTCCCTCCCCTGGCACCCCAAGTTCCAGGCACACTGAAGGGCTTCTAGCCAAGCATGGCCTCACCTCTGGCCTTGTTCTCCTGGCGCCCTCCCCTCACTTCTTCATCAGCGCCGTCTGGCCTATCTTTCTGTCCATGCCAGGCCTCACCTCTTTTGGACAGGCTCCCTGATGCCCTCCCCCAATCCTTCTTGTGGCCACAGAATGGTTTATACCCAGTCATCACTGTCTGTTTCCCCTCCATCCCACTTCCTGTGTGTCCCCTGCTCAGGCACAGAAGAGGCAGTGGAGAATGTTGTCTGAATGAATGAATACTTGTTAAAGCACGGCTCTAAGGAGGGGAAAGAACTCCAGGGATTCTGAAGTCCTGGGTTCAAGTCATGGCTGGGCCATAGATGCTGTAGGCCTTAGTAAGCCATTGTCCTCTTCTGGGTCTCAGTGTCCCCACCTCTAAAATGCTGTGCTCATGTCACAGGGCTCTTGCAGGGATCAGCTGAGCTGTGTGATGGTCAGCTGGGCGGTGCTGAGGCTTGAGCTGGCAGAGCTGGATGGAGAGTCCACTCCAGCTGGGACTGGCTATGGCTCGGCTCAGGACCACTGGCACAGGCAGACCAGGCATGTGGGAGATGGGAGTCAGGGAGGCTACCTGGACAAAGTACCCTTGAGTTGAGCTTTGGAGCATGGAAAGGATTTGGACAAGCTGGACAAGGTGGGGAAGGCACTCCAGGTGGGAGAACAGGATGAATATAAGCTTAGAGGAGGAACTGTAGCCTTAACTGGCATAACATCTGAGCTTCTACTATAAAAGCCCAGCCTGCCCTGTCTTCTGCTGCCAGAGTCCTGAAGGCCCATCTCTCCTGGGCTAGGCCCCCTCCCTCCCTCCCACCCCTCATGACCCTAACTTGAGCTGGGACTCTTCCCTGAAGACCTATCCCTGTGAACTCTCAGGGGCCAAGCAGTGACCGGACATTTGTTCTCAGTGGAGTATAGGGAAGAGTTCCTGCAGACCTATGGCTGTAGCTCCCTGGGCAGCTGAGTAGATGGAGGGGGGCAGGGTTTTTGTTTGGTGTCTTCAGGGTGTGAACAGACACAGAGCTGCGGGCTCTGAAGGGATGCCTTTGGGACATGGGGTACTGGGTGGAGCTGTTGCACAAAACGGGGTAAGCTGTGGCCTATAGGCTTCCTGCATCTTATCTCATTTGCTCCTCTCACTGCCCCTTTCCAAGAGGCAGTATCCCCATCTTACGGATGCAGAAACTGAGGTTCCAACAGGAGACTGAACTTGCCTAAGGGTCCAAAGCAAGACAAGAATTTGCATCTGACTACTAAACCTTTTCCTCTGCCACGCTGCCAGGCTACTCAGAGCCCTGAGAAGCTTTTGTTTTGTTTTGTTTTGTTTTGTTTGTTTGTTTTCTGTCTTTATTTTTGCGTTACGCGGGCCTCTCACCTTGCGGCCTCTCCCGTTGCGGAGCACAGGCTCCAGACGCGCAGGCTCAGTGGCCATGGCTCACGGGCCTAGCCGCTCCGCAGCATGTGGGATCTTCCCGGACCGGGGCACAAACCCATGTCCCCTGCATGGGCAGGCGGACTCTCAACCACTGCGCCACCAGGGAAGCCCCCCTGAGAAGCTTTTAAGGCATCTGCCATGTTCCTCCCCTATGAGCTGCCTCCCTGGGATGAGTTCCAGGGAAGTAAGTCAGCAGAAGAAAAAGTGAAACATCAGTCGACGAGCAGGTTCATGGTAGCTTTATTGGTAATGTTGAAAACCTAGAAATGGCTGTGGCTAAATGTTCAGAAAGATGAGAAAGTTTAGGTTAAGCAGGGCCAATGCCTTCAGTGAGATATTCCCCAGCCAGTGAAATAATGTTAACTGCTGTGGAAGGTTTATATGGAAAAGTCTGGCCATTCATTCCACCAGTCTCTATTGAGCATGCACCACGTACCAGATATGGGAATACACAGTGGAAGCAGGACGTGGAGTGGTTGGTGTACGACGGTGCTGGGTGGACTGTGGCTCTGTTTCCACTCAGTGGGCAGTGGTCAAGAAGCACATAGGGGGCTTCCCTGGTGGCGCAGTGGTTAAGAATCTGCCTGCCAATGCAGGGGACACGGGTTCAAGCCCTGGCCCAGGAAGATCCCACATGCTGCGGAGCAACGAAGCCCATGCGCCACAACTACTGAGCCTGCGCTCTAGAGCTCGTGTCCCACAACTACTGAGTCCACGTGCCACAACTACTGAAGCCCACGCACCTAGAGCCCATGCTTTGCAACAAGAGAAGCCACTGCAGTGAGAAGCCCACGCACCGCAACAAAGAGTAGCCCCCACCTGCCGCAACCAGAGAAAGCCCCTGCGCAGCAACGAAGACCCAATGCAGCCAAAAATAAAATTAATTAATTAATTAAAAAAAAAAAAAAAGAAGCACATAGGCCTGAGTTCCAGCCCAGACCAGATCTGCGTGTGCAATTTAGGGCAAGCTGTTCAACTTTGTTGAACCTCGGTTTTCCCATCTATAAAATGGGGAGGTAATGCCTGCCCCACCCCCGCCCCCTGTCCCCGCCCATAGGCTAGTGATGAGGATTAAACAAGATATTCGGAGCCCCCACGGACCAGCCCATGGTAATTATGGACTGGTTGTGGTGTGGTTCTCAGGCTGGGCTGCACATTGCAATCACCTGATGGCTCTGAAAACTGCTGATACCTGGATCCACCCTCAGGGATTCTGATGTAATTGATCTGGGGTCCATTGGTGGTGATGGGAGGGGACACAGGGAGTTTAAACAGCTCCCCAGGTGATTCTGCTCTAGAGCAGAGGCCCTCACACTTTAGCAAGCATCAGCATCTCTAGAAGGACTTTTTAGAATGCAGATTGCTGGGCCTCATCCCCAGAGTTTCTGATTGTAGTTCTGGAGAGAAGCCTGAGAATCTAAAGTTCCACTGAGTCCCTAGGTGATGGTGATGCTGCTGGTCCAGGAACCACACCTTGAGGACCATTGATGTGGACAGATGTAAGTAGTTGTGATAAGGGACTGGAGAAATGTGAGAAGCTTTCACATTTAATGCCAATAAAACCCTCAGGTCAGGACCCAGATACTTCCTTTCCAACCCAGGGGATAGGAGAGAGGAGAGAAGAGAGGGGAGGGGGAAGAGGATAGGTCGGGGGGAAAGAGAGCAGAAGCCAGGGCCTCTCCCCATCCCGTTATGCCGACACCCCCACCGTGCTGGTTGGAAGCGCTCTGGCCCTTCTCACTGGCAGCTTCAGGCTGTAGAACCAGCTGTGGGACTGAGAGGCCTGTGCCTGGAAGGCCCAGCTGGGCGGCCCTTGCTGCCTGCTCCAGGTTTCTGGGGTCTGCTGAGAAATCAGCGCCCACGGTCGTCAGCCCATCTGAGTCTTAGGCCTGTGGGCCATGGAGTTCTTTGCCCATTCTGGGTGGGGAGGGGGCACTGCTTCCCCAGCCTGAGCCTCTCCTGGCCCCTACAGAGGAGCTATCACCGAAAGCAAAGTCTAGCCCCCGAGGAGAAGCCCCTGTGTTTCCAGGAAGGGCCAGACTATGCGGGTCCTTAGTCTAACTCCCACCGAGCAGCAGGTGGCTCAGGACAGACTTGTGGGGCTAACTGGGGCCTGGAAATTGCCACCAACTCTCCCCTCTTCGGCTGTCCTTCAGGTGCCCACTGGAAACCCTAGATATGCATCCTGTGGGCCTGCTTTCTTGGGTCCTCCTCAATGTGCAGTGCAATTGCCCCGGGGCCAGGGGCTCCAGGTCTCATCCGGTGTGAGCCGGGCTGTCTGCAAGCCTGTACCGTGGCCATTAGTCCCTCATCGGAGCCAGCTCTGGTCAGCATACCGCCCCAGGAGGCCCCACCAGCTCTGGGCTCCCTCACGCTTCAACAACGGGCCAAGGTGGAGGGGCCAAACCGCAGGGGAGGAGCCCAAAAGCCCTCTACGGTTGGGCATTTTGTGAAGTGCTGGGTCCTTTTCACCCCCATACTTCCCACAAGGCCTGGCATAGTAGCATCATCACCAGGCAGGCGGAGCTGTGGACAGAGGCGTGACTGTAGGAGGTGGGTTATCCAGACCAAAGCAGGATCCCCAAGATGAGTTTATAATCTGGGTGAACTCAGGATCCGAGTGCTGCCCCAACCCTGAGTCATGCCTACCTGGGGGTCCCCAGCAGCCTCCACCCCGGCCTCTGTCCAGATGCTGCCAGTTCCTCCCTGCCCACCTTCCTCCTCCCCCTCCTCCTCGGCCCCTTCTTTCCCCACACCCCAGCCTCTTCACTGCCTTCTCTAACCTCATCTATTCCTGTGGCTTCAGATACCAGTTAGATGCTGGTGCTTCCCCAGCCTGTGTGCCCGGAACTCTCAGCCTCTGACCACGGGGCTGCTGCCTGCGACCACTCAGGACACACACCACCCATGACTCCACGAGGCACCATTCTTAGGGGCTGCAGCGTGGACCGTGCCCCCTGCCGCTGGGCAATGCGGTGACCCTGTCAGTCCTCACTCCTGTTTTGTCTCCTGAGTTGTCTCCCACCCACTTCCCCCGGGTGTCCCACAGGGTATTCTCCTGGCCCCTCAAATCAATGGCATCCACCTCTGAACTCTCCATCTGCCTCCCAAATGCCCTCCCCTACGCATGCCTCCCAGCCCCCCACACCACACACTTCCCTGGCTCAGGTCAAAAGCCTCAGAAGGCAGCTTCTGGACCCACTAGACTGCACCCCGCAGTGGGCTGGGGCAGGGAGGGGTGGTAGTGACTCTGCTGCCCCCAGTCCAGGGCTGGCTGTTCCTGTGTGGCTCTGAGGGAGGAAAAGCACAACCAGCTAAATGTGTGTTTTCCTTCCGCAGGACTGCACCTTCTTCAATAAGAAGGACATCCTCAAGTAAGTGTGGCTCTTGTTCACCCCTCTGGAGCTGGGGCAGGGGCAGGGGTGGGGCCGCGGACCCTGGGCGCGGAGGCAGGGGGTGGCGGGGTGCTGCACCGGCTGAGGACTAGCTTTTCCACCCCCATCAGCAGCCGAGCGCAGGCTGCTGTGGGAACTCGAGACGTCCCACCCCCGGCTCACATCCTTCTGCCAAGAATCGGACGTCTGCTTACTGCATGCCAGGCTCCGTGGTGGGCGGTTTCAGGAACATTCTCATTTAATCCTCACTGTGCCCTTGTAACAGGAGAATCCTTTTATCCTCACTTTACAGGTGGGGCTTAGCAACTTGGCCAAAGTCGCCCAGCCAGGGACTGAAGACCTGGCCTCTGACTCCAGGGTCCTCGTTATTTCATTGCACCCTGGGACCTGTCAGACTAAGGGGGGACCCTGTCTGTTAGACTAGGGATCCCTAAGAGCCTTCTGGCTCTGATGTCCTGCCACTCCTGGGAGGTCCTAAAGGCAGGGGCATGGCAGGCGATGCCACCACCGCCCCTGAGCTGTCCACCGGGGGTCTCTTCCCTTTCTTTGGGGGTGGGGTGGGCCTAGACAGGAGAAATGAAGGGGGTTGGCAGACTCAGAGCCCCAGGACCAGATGGTGGGCAGGACTCACAGAATGCCAGGAAACCTGGCCCCACAGGCCTTGCCAGGCCCCCCTCTCTGGGCTATCAGGTGGCACTAAAAGCCAGCAAGGTCTCAGGATCACTTTCCCTGGAGGTCGATGGGCAGGCTGGGGCTAGAGCCTGTTACACTTCCCAAGGGAGCTGTGGTCTGTCACTGCCATGACCACTCTGCTCAGATGGTGTCCCTCGGTCCTTCCTTTCTGCCCAGGCTGCTTTTCCAGCCTGTGCCCTGGGTGGGCAGGGATGCCCACTCCTACCACCTTGGAGAAGCAGGGTGAGGGGCAAAGCCCCCAGGCCTTGGCATCAGCAGACCTGGGCTCTACTTTCCAGCTCTGACCTTGGACAAGCTTTGAGCCTCGCTGAGCCTGTTTCTTTTATAAAACGGGGATAATGATACCTCCCCCGTTGCTGAGAGGCAGGAACGCCAGGGTGTGGTGCTTGATAAATTGAATTTGGTCTGTAGCTTGAGTGAGGTGTGGGGTGCGCTTCCCATTTGGACAGATGGTCCTCAGAACTGTAATAACACAGCGGTTACCCTGGCATTCCCGTGGCACCTCTTACCTTTCAGAGTTCTTGGCCCAAATCCTCGTTTAAGCCTCACCACATTTGTCCTCTGTAACAGGGAGCTCCCGCCATCCTGACTTCCCACCTTTGTGGACGCCGGGCCCAGACTCCTTGTCCTGGGAGGCCCACCACCATTTCTGTTCTGGCAGCAAAAGCTTGTCCCCAGGCCTTGGCACTGGCTGCCCCACCGCCTTTCTCATCTTCCCGCTGCATTCC
>NW_006798010.1:732704-739696 GCF_000442215.2 Lipotes vexillifer | reverse complement strand
TCCTGCATGTCCTTCAAGATCCACTCCAGAGTCATCTACTCTGTGAGCCCCCAACTCCCTGTCCCCCAGCTCTCACACAGCCTCTTTTGCAGCCTTTTAGGGGGCTCTGTGGGCTCATGGCTCAGGTGCCCAGCTCCCCCCGGACTTGCAGTCAGGCAGGACACAGGCACCTCCTGCCTGGCACTGGGCACGGCACCAGTAAGCGCTTGAAGAGTGTGTGGGTGAAGGATGGGTAGGGTTGGCCAAGGGGAGAACATTGCAGGCTAGGAGCCGCGGGGTCAGGGGCACAGACCTGCTTCAGCCTCTGCCCCACCCCCAGTTGCCCGTGGGGGAGGAAAGTGGTTCAAAGGCCAGACCAGGAATTGGATTCCACCTGAGGGGCCTTTGAGGGTGACCCTGGTCTCTTGGCAAATGATCAGCCCCGGGCAGGTGGGTGGTCTGAGCAGGGGTAGGGGGTCTCCTGGCTCCCCACAGCCCTGGCCTGCCCAGCTCTGCATCCTTCAATGCCGGCCTCTGTAGTTTAACCCAGGCCTGGAGTCCACAAAGTGGGGAAAGGACCCCTTCTGGCAGCTGGACACGCTTTCTGAGTCCCCCGCTGCCTGCTCTGTCACTGGTTCCTTCAGGCCCCACCTCTGTGTTAGCACTCACTGGGGACCAGACCCGCTGCTTTTTCTGCAGAGTGGTCATGTGGGGAGCGGGAGGGGGTAAAGCCCCACTGGGAGCAGGGGCCCTGGGATCTGGTCCCCACTGTGTAGCACCTGCCATGTCTCAGTTGCCACCTCTGCAGCATGAGGATGACAGTGCCCCCTGGGGCTCTTTTTCCACAGACTCCAATGGCTGGGAGGGCAGGGGTGACAGTGGTGTTCAGCACAGGCTGCTTGGAGTTTTGTTGCCCACCTGTCCACCCTCAGGAAGGGTCGTGAGGCCAGGCAGCGTGTGGGATTACATGTCCCTGGGGGACCAGGCGTGGCCTCGATGGCTCGATTCCAGTTTCAGCCCCCTCGATTTTCTCCAACCTTCTCTCTGGGCCCCAGCAAGAGCCAGTGTGACTGATCACCCCTGCCAGGCGAGCCCTCTCCACGCTGTTCACATCTCAGGTCCAGGCGGGACGACCGAGGCCCTGAGCCCAGAGAGGGCCAGGAACTTGGACCCGGCCGGCAGCACAGAGCAGGTCAATGGCAGAGCCAGGCCCGAGGCCCAGGGCCCTCCTCCCAGCAGCCTTCCAGCGCTGTTACCCCACCCCCACCTGGATGGCTTTCTGGGTGGGCTGCACCCTGAGAACTGACCAGATGGCGACGAGGAAACGTGAGCAGCAGGTTCCTCTTTGCAGCTTGGGGCCCAGCTCTCTCGTAGCCTTGGGTCAGTGATACTGAGTCACAGATACCCGTCTGGGCAGTTTTCCCCTCCCCTCCCCTCCCCCGCTCCCCTCCTTCCTCTGTACTCACATACACACACACAAACCCTGGTGGATCCAGTTGCTCCCCAGGACACAGCTCTTCCAGCCCGACGCTGAGCCTGAGTGGGCAGCCCCCCATTCAGCCACCTTCTTTGCTATAGGTAACTCCCCTGCCCCCAGTTAGCCTATGCTCCTAAGCACAGAGAGGCCCAGCTAGCACCCCGGGCTGTTTGCCTATTTGTTGCTTTATCATCTATTTTATTTTCTCAACCGTTTAAAAACTCTGTATAATCTATTTTAATTACTTTTAATTTTTTTATTTCACCTGTGATACATGATGACTGTAGAAAAATTAGAAAATAAAGGCCAGTCAAAAGAGAAGAAAAATTGTCTGTAATCCTGCCACCCAGAAATAATGGCTATTAATCTTTCGGTATTTTTAACCTCTGGGTAAATAATGTTTAAATATTTTCCCTTTGTGTGTGTTTATCGGAAATTTGGATCAGGTTGTTCTGTAATTTGCTTTAAATTGCTTTTCCTTAGGCAACCTGTAAAAATAGATAAGATAAAAAAATGATCTCACCACCTTTTCATTTGGTTGGACATTTAGATTTTCAGCTTTTCACCACTATAATTAGCACTGCAGTGCACATCCTTGGGACACCATGACATAGAGCCCACGCGTCTGGGATTATTTCCTTAGAATACATTTCTAACAGAGATTTCTGGACCAAAAGGCGTGGACATTTTTAAGGCTTTTGATTTTTATTGCTAAATTGCCCTCCAGCAGCCATGCATGAGTCTCCATTTCCCTGCTTCCTCAATCACACTGGCTGTTACATCTCTTTTGTCTTCTGTCCCCAAATCATTTATTGACTGTCCCAAGGGTCTCAAACTCAGCTGTCTGTGGGGGCCAACACGCACTGCAAATAAATGAAGCCGTGTAACCCGACGGGAATGTTTTAGGACAAGGATCTGCAGAAATTGCTGTTCCTGAGCCCCAACCGGTTGTGGCTTTGGGGAAATCTAGGTTTTTCATGTAAAATTGTTTAATTTGTAAATGTTGGCAGCTAAGTTTTAAATCATTATTTTACATGAAAGCTAGACATGAATGTGGACCACCAACCAGTCTGTGACTTCCAGAAGAGTCCATCGTCTCCCCACTGATTTCAAATGCTGTTTGTCTTGGAATAATTCTCATTTATATTTGGGTCTGCCTCTTCTACACCAATGTCTATTCCATATGGTTTTACTTATAATAGCTTTAAACTATGTTTTAACATCTGACGGGACAAACATCTCCCCGGTGACTCTTTTTTCAGGGTTTTTCTCCAACTCTCCAATGTATATTCTTCCAAACAAACTTCTGAATCAGGTTGGCAAGATCTCAAATAAATCTTTTGCAGATTTCAATTAAGAGTGTATTCATTTTACAGGAAAATGAAGAGAAGATTGCCATCATTACAGTAGTAAGCCTTTTCAATCAGGAAAGTTATCTAACTCCCTAAATATTTTACATCCTTTGGTAAAGCTTCTTGGTTTTCTTTGTGCACATTTCATATTTATTTTATACTTAGTTGTTTGGGGGTTTTTGGAGGGGGATTTTGTATTGTGAATTAGATCTTCTGTTATATAATATTTTTGAATAGGTGAATGCTGGTAGAAAAACTATTGTGTAGAAGAGCTACTGAGCTCCTTCTCATTCAAATATATATATATATTTTTACTAACTTTTTTTTTTTTGGCTGCGCTGCGCAGCATGTGGTATCCTAGTTCCCCAACCAGGGATCGAACCTGTGCCCCCTGCAGTGGAAGCACGGAGTCCAAACCACTGGTCTGCCAGGGAAGTCCTCATTCAAATAGTTTTTAAACTTATTATTTTTGGTTTTCCAGCAAATAATAATTTGCATCCTCCTTTCCAATATTTAGATATACTCTTTTATTTTTCTGACTAATTACATTGACTAGCACTCACGGGGGAAATGTTATATAATGATGGTGATGGTAGGAATCCCACTTTTATGGGAAAGTCTGTAGTACTTTTATCATTTAAGTATAATGTTAGGTGTTGATTTCAGGTAGAGAGTATCCTTTTGTTTATGTTTGAATAAGGATTTTAAGTTTTTTGTTGAAAAAAATAATATATACCTTAAAAATACTTTTTATTTTTATTAATAAATACTCTAAAAACTCAGTTCAGAAGTAGGTAAAGTAATAAGTGAAAGTTGGCCTTCTCTTATCACTCCTCTCCACTCCTGCCTCACAGAGACCATCAGTGTAAACACGTGGTGTATGCTTTTCAGATATTTTTCTGTGTACATACAACCATCTGGTCATAAGTGCAGCTATCAAGTTGATCAAAATATTTTTTGCTGCCTATTAATGTGATTTACAGTCACAGATTCCCAAACATTGATCCGTCCATGCATTCCTGGAATAAATCCTACTTGGTCGCAATGATTTACTCTTTCAAATGCTGTTGGACCTGATTTACTAATCTGTTATTTTATAAGATTTTTGCATCTGTATGTGTAAGTGCCATTGGTCCGTTTTGGATGCTACCTACTAGGTTCTGGTAGCAGGGTTCTTATTAACTTCCTAAAATAAACTGGGAGGCTTTCACTTTTTTGCCCCATGCTCTGGAACAGTTCAAGTAGCATAGGTATTGTTTCTGCCCCTGGAACTTATGATAGGACTAATATGTACATCTCCGTGAATTCAGTAGTGCCCTTTGTTGGGAGGAGGGGTACAGGAATGCAGTTCTGTGACAGTTTTTGGAGTTTTCCCCAAAGCGATTCATCTTTCCAAATTCTCCTTGAGTTTTCCTTAAAAAACAAATTCCAATATCACTATAGGCATAGAGTCAGAACACATCTCTGTCCCAGGGCAGAAGCTGGCCTTCGTACCCCAGAAGACACCTCTTCAGTTCCACTAATACCCACAGGCCTTCTCCCAAATCCTCATCCCTTGCAGGGAGCCCCTGACATGGGAGGCAAAACGCTAATAGCTACCAGTTGAGGCCAGGTGGTTTTAAATACTAACGCCATCCTTTTTAATCCTCCCAAGTGTGAGGAGGGTAGGACAATCCGCATTTAACTGATAGGGAAATCTGTTCTCCAGTGGGTTAACCCACTTGCCCAAGGCCACGCAGCTAGTGAGAGGTGTAGGCAGGGCTCCAACCTCAGTCTGACTCACATCCCTGCTGCAGCCACCCCACAAAACTTTGAAGGTGTAAGCCAACCCTCACACACCCCAACATCACATCCCAAATGTCAAGGTCAAGTGGGAAATGTAACCGTTGCAAATACTGTGGTCCTGTCAAAAGCGCATGAAACCAGATGCATAAAGTGTGATATATAGTCCCGGTTCCGTGTTTGGGGACAATATTAAAAAAAAGGCAAATTTTCCTCAATGCCGAAAGTAAGAGCAAAGAAAGCCCTCAAATGCCCCCTCGTGGAGGGTCCCAGCTTGATCCTGTCACTCTGTTATCCGTTGCCCGCCTTTGACCCAAAGGACAGGGTTTGGGTTTTCCCCTCCAGGTCTGTGTTTCCAAGCCTTGGAACTTCCTTGTGATTTCAGGCCCTTTTATAGGAGCATGTGACTGGCCAAGTGGGCTCATGGCATTTGCTTTGCGTTTACTGTACAGGTGCTCTGAACCAGGTGCTGATGTGCTGGCCTGGGTAGCCTGACTTACAGGGAGGGCCTGGACCCACCGCTGTTGGCTCTGGAAGCTGGGGCAGACGCTTAACCCCTTAGCCTCAGCTTCCTCACCAGAAAAACAGGGGTGGGGGTACTAATAGCTACCTCTCGGGGTGGTTAGGGATTAAATTGAGTAAAGCAGTGCACACGGGGTTAACCCAAAGCCCAGCACAGAGTGAGCATTTGCTAAACAGTGGCTGACATTTTGTGTGTGAGTTGGGCAAGCAGTGACGTGCTCCGCCGGAGAGGGCTGGGCGGCAGGGCGACAAGAGTCGGGTGGACCCTGATGGGGGATTGGGTGGCTATGCTGAAGGGCCTGCTAAGGATGGGCCTAGGAGCATGTCACTGGGCCAGGACACTTAGAAGAAGACCAGGGTTGATCCGGCTTTGGGGGTAGCAGGGAAGGTGGGCCCCGGAGATACGGGGTCACCCCTCCATCCAGGCCCCAGCAGCCCTGGGCCTCACCACAGCCCCTGTCAATACCCCTGACACCTGTCCGCCTGTCTGGCAGCACTTCCTGGACACAATTTCATCTGAACCTAATTTGTACCTGCCTGGGGTTAGGAGGGGAGGGCTGTTCTTCGGGATATCAGGGACCTGGACAACAGGACACAGGGCCGCAGAGGAATAATGGAGGAGGGGCTTCCAACTGAGACAGGGTCAGGATGTCTCACACCCTTGCGGGTCCACGCAGCATGTAGGTGGGCTTGTGTCCCAGGGCCCCCCCCGAGCAAGGTGGGAGGGTGAGGGAGCTGGGGACCTGACGCGTCAGCGAGGAGGGCCAGGCCCAGGGCAGTGGGCTCCATCCCAACCTCCCCCAGCTGGAGAGAGGCTGTGGATGGCCGTTCTCAGGGGCTTCACAGGATGTGAGGGCTTCCGGAAGCTCTTCCAGAGACCCAACCCTCAGGGCCTAGGCTGCGGGCAGGGGTAGCAAACTGGGCCAGGACTTCAGTGAGGTCAGGAGTGGGGAGCGGCAGGGGTGGTATGGGGAGGAGGGGTTAAGAGCCTCTGCTCTGGATTTCCGGTCCCGGGTTCCAGCCGTGGTCCCTGAGACTTCCTAGTTGTGTGGTGTTAGACTCTTTTAACCTCTTCAGGCCTCAGTTTGCTGAGCTGTAAGAGGTGACATGCCCGGCACATAGAAGACTCTTAAGAGAGTCCAAAGAGGAAAAAAATAAGATCAGATGGCAAGCCCTTGCGGGTGGGGGGATGGGCAGTGGCAGCAGTGGCCGTGGTGTTGGTGGTCATGGGAATGGCCAGGATTCAATCTAGTCATCAGCATAGGGGTCTGGGCAGAACTTGCCTCCCTTACAAATCCCCCATCCTGTGGGCAGAGCAGATGGTCTCCCCAGGCTCCTGGCCAAAGTGGGTCTCCAGCGTGAGGGGCCAGGGTGCAGGCAGGGTGGTGCTGGGCCTCTGAGGGCCCGGGGACTGCATCCTCTCCATCACTCTTTCTCTGCTTCCCTCGCAGGCTCCACGCGCGCTTCTATGAGCTGGCCCCCAACCTCGTCCCGATGGACTACAGGAAGAGCCCCATCGTCCACGTGCCCATGAGCCTCATCATCCAGATGCCGGAGCTCCGGGTACGTGAGAGGCTGCTGCTCGGCAGAGCCGGGGGGATCAGCTAGAGAAGGCCGGGCAGGGGGGCCGGGAGTTTGGGGAATATGCCCCTCTGGATGGGCAGGGCAGCAGGGGCACCCAGACCTGAGTTGAACCCCAGCTGTGCCTCAGTTTCCTCATCTGCACCCTGTGAATAAATGAGCCACGTGTGTAAGTAAATGAGCTTACTCGGTAAGGGTGCCGTGATTGGTGCTGCCCTATAGTCTGCAGGGCCGTGCTCACCTGCTTGCCCCTGTGTTAAGTGGCCCGTCTGCTGTCCTTGGCAGATCTTGTTTGTGTC
>NW_006798010.1:716924-732577 GCF_000442215.2 Lipotes vexillifer | reverse complement strand
CCCGCGTCTCCTGCATCGGCAGGCGGACTCTCAAGCACTGCGCCACCAGGGAAGCCCGAGTGTCTTCTTTTTAAGGTAATTTTTTTTAGCCTCGTCCTCGCATGGCTGTTGTCTCTCACAGCACGGTCATCCATAGCATCTCCTCTCAGACTTTAACGGGCGCAGGAGTCACCTAGGGATCTTGTCAAAATGCCGATTCAGGGGCTTCCCTGGTGGCGCAGTGGTTGAGAGTCTGCCTGCCGATGCAGGGGACACGGGTTCGTGCCCCGTTCCGGGAAGATCCCACATGCCGTGGAGCGGCTGGGCCCGTGAGCCATGGGCCGCTGAGCCTGCGCGTCCGGAGCCTGTGCTGCGCAACGGGAGAGGCCACAACAGTGAGAGGCCCGCGTACCGCAAAAAAAAAAAAAAAATGCCGATTCAGGTTCAGTAGGTCTGGGGTCCAAGATCCTGTTTTTCTAACAGGCTCTCAGGTGAGACTGATGCTGCTAGCCCTCAAACCATATATATCCTTTGACATAAGAGTTTCATTTCCCGAGTTCCTTACACACAAAATACACTCCAACGGTAAGAAAGCATTTGGGTTTTTAGGGCACATTGCTGTGGGTCTTTGCAAAGAGCCCCTTGCCAGACCTCAGGTGTGTGACTCTGGTGTCAGGGTGTCCACTTGGGGTCCACATGGCATCCACTTGGGGCCTGTATCCTGGTCATGACCTCAGTCCTGGGGCACAGTGAGCCAGAGGCTCAGCCCTGACAAGCATCGAGCCTGGCTTAGAGAGGGGCTTGATTCCAGGCTCAGAGGATCACTAGAGGGTGTGAAGCATTTCGGCAGGAACCATGGGATTGTCTCTCAGCCCCCTGTGCTGGCCTGGGTTGGGCACAGAGTGGAGTGGCCCAGTGCTGGCCTAGCTGGGGTGGAGGGCTCCAGGAGAGGTGGGCCCTGAGTGAGTTGGGATCAGAGGAAGGAGTCATTGGTATAATTCCCCACCTACCTGTGGGCTGGTCCCGGCCCAGTTCTCCCACCTCTGGGGCCCCGCTTCTGCCCCCTGTGATCTTCGTCTGAGCTGAGAGCTGCCCAGGCCCTGGGCTCTTGTTGTAATAGGGAAGAACCTTTTGTATTTTATTCCAAGTTAATCACTAAAGGGATGTTTCCTCTAAGCTTAAATTATACATAGTGGCCCATCTCTGGGAACCCTGCCTCCCAGGTAATGAGCGTTAAGCTAAAATACCTCTATTTAGCTCACAGGAAACATCCTGACCAGGCCCACCTGTGAATGACTACAGGGAGGAAGAAATTAACACCTCCCCTCCAGAGGCTGATGGGAAACAGGAAGTGTTTAACTTTACTCCCTCCCCTTCTAGTATAAAAGAAGCCTGAATTCTAACTCAGGCAAGGTGGTTCTTTGGGGTCAGGAGTCCACCATCTTCTCGGTTAGCTGGCTTTCCAAATAACATCACTATTCCTTGCCCAAACAACTTGTTTCTCTATGTTTTGGCCTCTCGTGTGGTGAGCAGTACGAACGTGGACTCAGTAACATTGTCTTCCCTTGCATGTCAAGGCAGGAGCCTCCATGAACTCCCTGGGCAATGGGACTAATCCCTGCTCCTGCCTCAGAAGAGGTGATGCCTCCAGTGGGCACACCTTGGTTCTGCTGAGCCCTCCATGCTGATCTGAACAATATAACAAGACATGACGCTTGCAGAGCTCTCACTGGTGCCAGGCTTCGTACCAACACCTTACATACTTTAACTTATTCAACCATCTCCCAACCCAGTTAAGTAGGTGCAATTATTATCCCCATTTTACAGATGGGGAAACTGAGGCCCAGGGGGATTAGGTCACTCGTTCAAGGTCACATAGGCCATAGCTGTCGGGCTCTGGGTTCCTCCCAGTGAACCTTCACCTATGGTGACTGCTGTGGTTGTTTTCTTCAGGAGAATCCCTTCAAGGAAAGGATTGTGGAGTCTTTTTCTGAGGATGGCGAGGGGAACCTCACCTTCAACGACTTTGTCGACATGTTTTCTGTGCTCTGTGAGTCGGCTCCCCGCGACCTCAAGGCAAACTACGCCTTCAAGATCTACGGTAACGAGGGCCTGGAGGAGGGGCTGTGATGCTGCGTGAGGGTGGTGGCATTCCATAGGCCATCTAGTTACTGCTGGTTCCTGCCGCGGGGACGCTGGGGACACCAAGAACACTCTGAAGAGTGCATGTCCAGCACAGTGGCCAGTGGGGACAACTAGTGCATAAGAGACGTCTGCAGGGTTCTGAGAGCAGAGGAGGGAGGGACCCACTCCACCTAGGGCGGGTGGTTAGCGTGAGGAGAATTCACACGTGGTGACATTTCAGCATGGCCTCAGAGGACAAGAGGAGATTTGTCAACAGGAGAATGGGGGTGGGTATACCTGGTAGAGGGAGCACCACAAAGCACAGGGCGTGGTGAGAAGGTGGGGAGACGAATGTGGTGAGATGAGGGCGGTGTGATTCTGGAGAGGTCACTGGGGCTGGGCTGTGAGGAGCCAGCCAAGGAGTTTGGGGGCCACTGCAGGGTCTCAGGTGAGGCCAGGAAGCCCAGTGTTCTAGAAAGATCACTCGGCATCCTGGAGGAGCTAGACTGGCAGACGCTAGGGTTCTGGAGGGGAGGCCTCTGCTAGGTGGTGAGGCTGGGCTGAGAGGTAGGCTCCTAGGTACCCCCTCCCACCTCTGCAATTGCTGCCAGGGGTAGGGTGGCCTCGTTTCACCCCAGCCCAGCCCAGGACCCACTGTCCCACTGGCCACCAGAGGGTGCCGAGTACCTGCGAAGCTTTTGGTTTCTCCCATGGTGATAGTAGAGAACTTCACGCTGCAGAGCTCGTATGCACTGAGCCTGACAGCAGCTGGGACTGGTGTCAAACCCTCAGACAGTGCTCAGATGGAAACTTTGAGGCCCAGGGAAGGTCCATCCTGGACCAGAGGAGCCACAGACAAACCTCCTGTGCCCAGCATCTTTCATCAGCCAGGGGATCCCAAGGCAGTGGGGCCCATTGGGCTGTTTTTTCATTTTGTAGTTGTCACGTTTATTTCAGGGGACTTTGGTCTACATATATCTCTGCACCCACATTGTGTTTGCACGTCAGAGGCATGGTACCCGCCTTGTCTACCCTTAACAAACTACGCCCACAAGGTTCAAGTAAAAAGCTTCTCGAATTCCAACCATCATCCCCCTAATGTTGGACCCCATGGCGTTGCTTCTGGGAAGGCTGTAGTCTGCCAGAGAGGGGAAGTGCAGGGCACACAGCCAAGCAGGCGTGGGGACAAGTGAAGGGAGAACCAGGGCTCCCCTACCACCCTGGACTGGTGGGTGGAATGGAGAAAGGCAACTGGGACCTGGAGTTTGGTGCTGGGGGGAACTGGGGCCTGACCTCTAGCAAGGATCACCCACTTCCTTGACCTTTGTTTCCCTGAAGAATGAATGGAGTCTCCTGGACAGATAAATGGGAAGGGCGCTCCAGACAGAAGAAATAGCACTTGCAAAGATCTGATAGTTGGGTTGAAAGGCAGTCAGAAGGGTGTTCGAGTTTCCTCTGTTGAGCTTGTGTGTGGCTCGGCCCTCTGAACATTTTGCTGAGCTGTGGACAGTGGTAGTGCCTTTTACCGAGTAGAATCAAACCATGTTCCCTGCTCTTTGTGCACAAAAGGCAACCACAGGGCCTCTCTCTGGGGGGGCTTCTGAGTCTTCTGACCTCCGTGTCTGGCTTGGGACCAGAGGCAATGCGGTACAGTTTAGAAAACACAGGTCTTAGCGTCGAACAGGCCCCGGTCAGCATCCCAGCTTCCCCTCCAACAGCCATCTGAATCAACAGACCTTGATTCAGTCACTCGGCCTTGCCAGGTCTTGGTTCCCTTAGCTTTAGAGGGAACACAGGGTCCACCATGGGGCAAGGCCAGGAGAGCCGTTTAGCCTGGGCCCAAAGTTCCCAGGAGGCCTCAGATTTGGACGTTTGAAGTGTGTCAGGCCAAGGCTGGGCTTGCCGTCATGGTGGGGGTTTGTGCAGACTGTGAATGTGGATTTGTTGAATGTGGTGTTAAGAGGTGCCTCGTGAGTGAGACCCCCTGGTCCCTGTCAGCTGAGGGCAAGGATCCAGTGTTCCCAGAGTGTGCACAGAGGGGCCAGGGAGGTATCTGGTGTGGCCAGCTCAGAGGAGAGTGGCCTGAGCGTCCCTGACCCCACCCCACAGACTTCAACACCGACAACTTCATCTGCAAGGAGGACCTGGAGCTGACGCTGGCCCGGCTCACCAAGTCGGAGCTGGACGAGGACGAGGTGGTGCTCGTGTGCGACAAGGTCATTGAGGAGGCCGATCTGGACGGCGACGGCAAGCTGGGCTTCTCTGACTTCGAGGACATGATCGCCAAGGCCCCCGACTTCCTCAGGTGCCCTCCCGAGGGTCTAGCATGGGCAGGGCAGGCCTGAATGGGGGCCGCAGCCAGGAGACCCCGCGGGGCTGAGGCACTGTCACTGCTCCCGAGAGCAGTGGTCCCGGCAGGCTCTGTGTGGGCCGGGAGGCAGGTCACATTCCAGGCCCAGCTGCCCTCAGTGTGTGACTGGGAAGTCCTCTGTCCCCAGCAGGGCCGGTCTCTGGTGAAGGATAGAGACTGGGGGCCCTTTAGTTATGTCGGGGGTTGGATGCCCTGGGCACAGCTGGTCCTCCAGGCCTTCCTTCCCTCGTGCAGATTGTTTGCATCCTCTGCACCCTCCTGGAGGAGCTGTCCAGGGTTGGGTGCGGGGCCTGGTTGGCTTTCTACTGAGGACCTTTACCCACCCAGTCCAGAGCCTCTCAGCCCCTCTTGCTCTTTCTCTTTCCAGCACTTTCCACGTCCGGATCTGAGGACAGTGCCGAGGTTACAGGGGCCAGAAGTCGACCATCCAGCTCTGCTGCCTACACGAGTGTGACATCCAGCCTCCTCAGGAGAGGAGCTGTGGCCTCTGGGGTTTACACCCACACACATTTCCTTGGCCCTTTCAGCAAAAAATCCTTAACCAGGGAAGGGGGGATGTGAGGGGCAGGGCCTTTCCCAGTCCCCCTGTGGTCCCTCCACAGGTCTTCCTTCTATCCCCCCAACCTTCCCCACACCCTGGTCCTCTCCCCATCAGAAATGGCCCTACTGGGAGGGGAAAACAGAACCCCTAACAGGGCAGGGGTGCTGACTTGTCCAAGTTCTGGGAAGGCACCCTGGTTGCCCAGGGCAAAGTGAAAAAAAAAAAAAAGGACAAGGTTTAACGAGCTATGCAATCTTTCTCCAGAACCCACAGCTGGGCTATACCCGACCCCGCCTGTTCCTTCTCCCCTGACCCTTCCCAATGTGAAGCTGTGTGAACAGTGGGTCCAAGGGCTCTGTCCCTGTCTCTGTCCAGGACCTGAACACCACCCCATCTGCCTTCCCCAGTGACGTGGAATCCTCACTGGTGTGTGCTGTCCACAGATTTGTGAACTCCTCGTACAGTAAAACACTTTCATGTCCCCGTGTTCTCTGTGTCTGCCAAGGTTAGGAAATATTCACTGTTCCCTTTTCTCCTTGAAATTCCACCATTAGCAATTCACGTCTCTAAGCATTGCCTTCCCGCTTTAAGGCACCAACTTTTATTTCAGTGCTTAGGTCCTTAAGGGGAAGACACATCTGTGCCCCAAATCTTCGAATGAGCACCGTGAAGAGATGTTGGGTGAAAACCGTTTCCATTTCCCTCATAGTGATAGTCATTCCAGTGAAGATTTATGGAGTACGAACCATGTATCAGGTACAGGGTGACCAGATCACATAGGGATGGCCAGCAAGCGCCCACTGGCTGGCTCCCCAAACTGCCCAGCAGCGCCCAGGCTGACCCAGGCGGCCAGCCAGGCTTGGGCCTGCCTTAGGAGGGGTGACCAACTGTACAGCCTTGAGCAGGCTGCTCATTTACTCTCAGTCCCTACAACCCCCCTGGGAGGTAGGGACTCTTAGAGCCCCATTTCTCAGAGGGAGACGCTGCATAGCCAAGAGGCCGCTGTGGGTAGGTTTTCCCCACAAATGTGAACTGAGCCAACTCTGCCCAGGGAGGGAGCCTGAGGCGGGCTGCGGTGTTCTCTCTGGGGAGGGTTAGTTGCCTGGGGGCAGTGGGCAGGGGGCAGCAGCCCAACTGCTCACCCTTATGGAGGTGGGGACACATGGGTATGAGGGGGAGTGGGATCCCAAGGGAAGGGGACAGAGGAGCCAGGCTGACCTGAGGAAATGGCTGTAGTGAGAGGCCTGAGGGCCCCATGTGTAGAGCTGATGCCTGGGCAAGGCCTAAGGGCCACCAGGTGGGGTCTGGGTCTCATGGGAGGGGTCTGAGAGCCACCCCTAAAGGCCAAGGCTGGCTGGAGGCAGAGGGCAGATGAGGGTGACCTGGTCAGATAGGGACGCCAGCAAGTACCCACTGGCTGGCTCCAGAAACGGACCAGCAACGCCCAGGCTGACTGACTGGCAGGTGGCTGCTCCTCTCCGGGTCTCCGTCTCCCCGATCTGCAGCAAAAAGGGTCAGACTAGGGTCTGCCCAGCTTGCATTATGAGGCTGGGATGAAGGTGGGGGCAGAGAGGGGCTGAGGGGATGGTCCCTGGGAGCCCAGGTGCCCCAGGGTCAGAACCATCACCTCCGGGGACGGGGCTTTGCTGCTACTTTCCTGGTTTCTTGCCCCAACCCCCCTGGGGCAGGAGCAGGGATGTGGCCCTGGGCCCTCCCTCCTTTCTGCTGATGGGGCCACGAGGAGGGGGACTGGTTGGTCTCAAGAGCAACTGAATGAATGACATCACTCAGTCAGTTAGGAAAATGCCAGCGCTGCCACGGGGCCTGCCCCACGCTCAGTAAGTGTTCAGTGGTGGGAAGTCAGCACGGTCAATCCGTCCAGGCCCAGCCTGCTCATCTTGGAAATGCAGGTGGCCTTTGGCCAGGCCCCACTCCTCTCGGGCCTTGATTTCCTCTGGATGGGTGGGAGGCACTGGGGAAGCAGGGCACAGCCCTGAGCTGCAGGCAGCTGGAAGGTCCCCTCCCATCCTGTCCCCTAGGCTGTCTCGGAGCCTTGTTCCAGAGCAGGCTGGTTCGATCTGAGGGCGCAAGGGGTGCCTTCAAGCAAGCTGAGAGCTTCCCAGTAAGCCCTGGCATAGCCCAGATACCGGGAAACCTGCTGGTGAGCTTCAGAAAGCCAGGCCTCCTCAGGATTTGCGCTTCTTGCCTGTGAAGAAGAGCCTCCGGAGCTTGTCAGGCTGCAAGGAGGGAGAAGATGCTAGCGCCTGGGCCCCTGGACAGGGAGGGGAGAGCCAGGCTCAGAGCATCCCCTGGCAGCAACTGGGGGCTGGAGAAAGGCCAGGCTGGAATACTGACAGTTGTTCCACCACCCCTCTCAGTGCCAGAAATTCCACTCCAGTCCTCTGGTTTGGATGAAGGGTTCGCCCTCTCTGGCTAAGGAGGCTAGGGGGAAGTGGAGAAGAAAGGCCAAGTCCGCCCTTCCCTCACTGGGGCCCCTGGGGTCCCCAACCCCAGCGCTGTCTGCCCCAGCCATGCCCTAGGTAGAACGGGGGTGGGGATGCACATGGTGCCACCAGGGACCGGAAGGACTTTGCAGCTAGAGGAAGAGCAGACATGGGTTGTGGCTTCTGTGGTTCTTAGAAGGGCTGTCTGCAGGCAGGATCTGTGGTCCCGGGCGTCAGGACCTCAGAGGCAGCCTTGCACCAGGCGAGCTCCCTGTCCTGGGGTGCGTGGGCACAGCCTTTCCCTGCGGGAGGAGCTGGCAGAGCTTCTGGTGAAGGCCTTTCAGCTGGGAGCTCGGGGTTTTGCTGTTCAAGCGGAAGAGGGGGTCTGCACGTGCCCGAGGCCTGAGGCTGTGCCCTCGGGGAGTGGGCTCTCCCAGCTCGTCGGCTCCAGGCCTAGGCAAATACGCTGGGGCTGAGGGTCCAGGAGGGTTCCTCTGCCTCCCTGGGAATCCTGACCGCCTCCCTCTGCCCTCCTGATCCCTGCTTCCCCTTTTCTCCTTTCTTATCAGAAATCCCCAGGAGTAACAGCTGCTCACTGACAGCCATCTCTGGGCTGTGTCCTGAGCACATAAGGATGTCTAGCTTCACCTCCTGGGCAGCAGCCCCTGGACACAGCCATAGGACCAGCCCATTTTACAGATGAGGAAATGGAGGTCCTGGATAGATGCTAAATAAGAATACAGGATGCCCGCTTAAATTTGAACTTCAGATAAATGAGGAATAATTGCACTATTGGGGCCATAGTTATGCTTTAAAAAATTACTCATTGTTTATCTGAAATTCAAATTAACTGGGCATCTTGTGTTTATCTTGCTAAATCTGGCAATCTTAGTTGTGGGGGGCGGGGAAGGGCGGGGAACTATCTTGCCCAAAGCCATGTGGCTAGGGAGTGGCTGAGCCATGAAAAGGGCCAAGGCAAGTCAGACCTGGAGCCAGGGCCCTTGTCCACCTCTCTGAGGCTCTCAGATGTTTGCAGTGCCAAGAGGGAGGGACAGGAGTCCTAGTCTGCCACAGAGAAAGACATCAGAAGGGCCTGGAAGCCTCCATCTTACATCCAAACCTAACATCTGCCTCTCCCACCATCTCTAAGCAGAAGTTAGGGCTGGAAAGTTCTGGGCAGTGGCAGTGACCTGACCTGCCCACACCTGAGGGCCACAGGTCCCTCCTACCACCCCATCCATGGAGCCCACCTTATGTCTCCGTCCAGTCTTCTTGCTCCTGGCTGCCAGGATTTGTTCATAGGTGTTCCCGGGCTCTGGGAGCTCTGGGGCCCCCAATATCCTCTCATAGCCACAGTCTGTGGACCCTGAAAGCTTGCTATATGTGGGACTTGCTCCAGGATAGGCGGGCCTGGCTGGGCCACCCCAGCAGACTGTGATCTGCTCGTAGGTACTGCTGCCTTCTTGGTCTGGCACATCCCTGGCCTCCTCTAGGAGGCCTTCTGCCCAGATGAGCTCATAGATGTCTGCAGAACGGCTCAGTTTTGGAGACCCCTGACCCCTGACTCCAGGTAGCAGCTGAGGATCCTAGAGCCTCAGAACTGGGGGGCAGGAGAAGGCCCCAAGAAGTGGGAGACACTCTAGGGCCCTGGTCTGAGCTCACCCCAGAGAGGGCAGGTCCTGGGCCATCAGGCTTGTTCTGGCTTCCATCTGAGAGTCTCCTCAGGGCCTCCTTGCCTGGGGAGAAGGCCTGGCTGCTGGCTGGAACTGGCCCCTGCCTGCCAGACACATCTGTGCCCCGGCCTAGCCGTGCCTGGTTCATCCTTCTCAGGTCTGCATAGATGATGTTGTTGGGGCCTCCAAAGGACTCATCCAGAAGGGAAGCACTCCTCTCCGGGAGGGGAGGCACCTTGACGGGGGCCTGGGGAGAGAACGACAGAACCTCTTAGAGGTTACCCTGTCACTAAGTTGCCTTCTGGTAAACTGCAGGTCTCTCAGAGAAGCTGAGGCCCCTTGTCTTGGGCTCAGTTTACCTCACTGTTACGTGCAGGGGTTGGTTGACGTTCGGGGTCCCTGCCAGCTTCATGCTCTAGGACTCTGAGTATGGTCCTTATGTTGGCATTCAAGGCCAGGGGTCACGAAATCTACCTCCCACCCAAGATCATCCTGCCCTGCTCCTCTCCCCCCCAGAGTGGTGGTCCCTCAGAGCCCCCTGAGCCCACCCACTCACTGCTCCCTTCCCCTTCAGAATGGTCCACCCCCAAGTCCATCAGTTGTGTATTTATTCAACAAATATTTAGTAAGCACTGTGTAGACACCGTCCTAGGTGCCAAGGGCTCAGTGATGAGCAAGACCACCTCTTGGGAGTTTACATTCAAACCTGGAGATGGGCAACATACTGCTCTGTTGTATAGTTTAATGTGGTTGATGTCATATATGATACAATAGTATATCACAAGATAATATACTGTCAGCTCATGATCAGTACTATGAAGTAGAACAAAGCAAAGTAATGGGATAGGGAGAAGGGCTGGAAGGAGAGGGGATATTTTCTATAGTTTAGGTGGTCCTCTCTGAGGAAATGACATTCAAGCAGAGAATGGAATGCAGTGAGAGTAGAAGCCATGCAGATGTCTGGTGGGAAGAGCATTCCAGGCAGTGGGTACAGCAAGAGCAAAGGGCCCTGAGGTGGGAACGAGGTTGATGTGTTCAAGGGAGATCCAAAGGCCAATGAGGTTAGAGAAAAGTGAAGAAAGGGGACAGGTAGCAGGGCACCTGGTGAGGCTCTTGTGGACCCTGGTGAAGATTTCAGATTTTATTTTAAACATGAGGAGAAGCCCTCACTGTGATCTGATATATAGTAAGAAAAATCTCCGTGAGTCCCTCCTGTGAGTTGCTGTGGAGGAAAATAAAGTATTGACTCACAGGCATCCCACTCTACAGTTTACAAAGGGATTTTTCTGACATTTCATATCCATTCCCTCATTCAAGCCTCACAGGAACCTCAAGATTGGTAAACTGAGGCTCAGAGAGGTTATGTGACTTGTCCAAAGTCACTCAGCTAGAAAGGCCAAGCCAAGGTTTGAACCAAATCCACCGGCCAGAGGCAGGCCACAGCATGGGTGAACCACTGGGTAATTCCAAGCTGGGCCGCTCCTCTCTGGGCCTGGCACTCACCCTCCGCAGCCTGAGGGGATGGCCGGTGTGGCCTCTCCGGGCCTGATGGTGGACGTGGCACCCACATTCCTGGTCTAGCAAGCCCGACTCTGGGTAGCCCAGAATCATCCTCACCTCCATGCTTTCTTCCTTGGGGAGGTTCCAGGGGCTTGCATCTAGGCTCTTCTTTTTGTAGATGAAGGACACCTGGGGCTTTGAAGAGGGGTGGGGGCTGGCAACCTTGTCTGGGACCACCGTGGGGGACACTGCAGCAGGTGGGTTTTCCAGGCCCAGATTGGTCTGATGGAGGCCCAGGGTGATGGCGTCATATAGATCACTGTTCTCTAGCTGGAGGCAGTGGGGGCACAGCAGGTGTGTGGTCATACACCCCTGGCCAGCCTCTAGCCTCCTGCCAGAGACTGCTGGCCAGAGATTGAAACATTCCCACCAGGTCCCTGACCTCAGGTAGAATGCTTCCTCCATCTCCCCTTCTCAAATAGGGACCATGACCCTGCACTGAGTGCCCCTGGGTGGTAGGAAATACGGAAGGCAAGGAAAGGCATGTGGTTGAGTGGTGGACACCCCTGGCCCAGGCACCCTGTCCCACCCCCTGCCCCCCGGGGAAGAGAGGTACCTACCCGGGGGCAGGCAGCAGCCAGGGTCTCCCCGAAGGGCTCAAACTGCACTTCCTGGTAATGGCGCACGAGCTCAGCCAGGGTGCCGTGGCTCTGGGTATCCCCTGAGATGAGGTAGCGCCGGTTTTGGAGCTGGTTGATGACAAAATGCCGGCAGTGGTCACTGCCCCTGCAACACTTGTGGCCTGGGGCTGCTGACAACCGGCAGCCCCGCCTTGGCCCAGGGCCGGAGCTAACCCGGGGCCGTGCTGCCCACTTGGGCCTTGACGTGTTCCTCTATAAAGTGGAACTTGACATCCAGCAAACACAGCCTTGCAGGTGATAGGGAGCGGTTTTTCAACGCGCACCCCCCCCCGCCGCCCCCCCGCACATCAGTCAGGGAGGAAAGGGCCAGGGCCGGGGTTAAGGGGGAGTGAGGCACTCAGCTTGGAGCATGGATGCAAATTTAAAGGGATGCCACAAAACTTAGTAATCAAGGTAACTAATAATGCAATATTTTAGAAAATCAAAATTAATACCCAAATATCCATGATGAAATATCTAAAATATCTAAGGCTTAAAAGATGAGGTCCAAGCCCACACTTGCACAACTCAGCCTTACTCATCTTACCCAAATCCCGGCCAGGCCGAAAAGATGGAGTTCCAGCTCCCATCTCCACTCCAGCCTGTAAAGTCCCACCCTCTTCATTTTCCTTTTTTATGGAAGAGTAACGTAAACACAGTGAAGTGCACACGTCCTAAGTGTGCAGCTCCATGAACTTCCACATATGAACATTCCCAGGTAACCATCGCTTAGAGCAGAACAAAACATTTTCTGGCTCCCCAGAAGACTCACTTGTGGCTCCTTCCAGTCAAACGTAGCCACCACTCTGACCCCCATCACCATAGATCAGTTTTGCTTGTTATGGAATTTCACCTAAATGGAATCATACAGTATTTCTTTTTTGTGTCTGGCTTCTTTCACGCAACATTATATCTTTGAGATTGATTCATGTCCATGTACAATTAGCTTCCTTTTTCACCCCATTGATAGGTAGTGTTCCATTTAATTAAGTCCACAATTTATCCATTCTGCTGATGAACACTTAGATTATTGCCACATCTGGGCAATTATAGATACAGCTGCTCTGAATATTCTTGTACATGGCTTTTGCTGAATATATGTATTCATTGCTATTGAGAATATCCCAGGGAGGAGAAAGGGGTGAGGGATACATGTATGTTTAGCTTTAGTAGATTATGCCGAATTGTTTTCTAAAATCATTGCCAAGTATGAGAGTTACAGTTGCTCTGCATCTTCACCAACTATTAGGTAGCCTCTGTCTTTCCACTGTAGCCATTCATCGTGGTTTTAGTTTCTATTTCCCCAATTGCGATTGCTAAAGCTGCTGAACACCAGCTCACTGTCCTTTTGGACCCTCTTTTAGGAAGTGCCTTTATTTTGCCTGTGTCATCTTTGTCTTATTGATTTGCAAGAGTTCTTCATATAGTCTGGATATGAGTCTTTTATTAGGTGTATGTATTACAATACAAAACCTCTCAGGCACTGTGGCTTGTCCTTTTATTCACTGAATGGTATCTTCTGATGAACAAAAGTTCTTAATTTTAAAGAAATTCAATTTGTTAACCTTCTCTTTTATGGTCAGTACTCTTGTGTCTCGTTTAAGAAATCTTTGCCTGTCTCAAGGTCATGAAGAATATTTCCTATGTTTTCTTTTCCTATGTTTTCTTTTGCTTTTCTCACTTGGGTCTGTGAACCATCTAGAATTAATTTTTGTGTATGGTGTGAGGTGGGGGTCATTTTTTTCCTTTTGGATATCCAATTGCTCCTGTACCACTTAATGAAAAAACCAGCCCCCCTATTCCCCCCCCCCCCCCCCCTGCTGAATTGCAGTGGTGCCTCTGTTGCAAATCAGGTAACCAAATGTGGGGGACTGTTTCTGGATTCCACTGGGCTATTTGTATATCTTTGTGCAGCCCCATTTTGATCTCTTTAATAAGCTGGCACTCCACCTAAGATCATGTTTGAAAAAAAAAAGCCCTGACGCTGAAAAGACATTTGAAAACTGCTGAGTTTGTATATTTCAAAGTGCTGAGGACCATACCTGGCACATAGAATAACAATCACTATTTTAATAATGACTAACATTTATTTATTTACTATGTTCCAGACACTGTACCAAGCACTTTTAAAGGTATAAACTCATCAAACCCATTCAACAATCCTATGCAATATACCCATTTTACAGATGAGGAAATGTAGGTGCGGAGAGGCAAAGTGACTTGCTCAAGATCAGAATTTGAACTGGGAAAATCTGAGCATATGATAATTTTGAATCTGAATCTGAGGCCTTTGAGATTTGCCCTGGAGCCCCAGCCTCCCTCCCTCCCTAACTAGGGGTGGGGGAGGGAACTGCTTCCTTTTTCTGCCTCCCCCGACCCAACCTACAGGCTCTGACGTCATCACCTCTGACTTCATCCTGGCCATCTTGTCTCCTCTTCTCCATGCCCACTGCCTTACCCTAGCCCAAGCTTCCTCATCTAGCCCACACCTCACCCCTCAGTGGTCCCCACTGCCCCCACACCTCCAGCACCTGTCTTGAGTCCTCCTTCCATAGGCTGCCTGAAGTATACTTGCAAAACCTAAGTCTGACCAGATGACCCTTCATTGTCTACAGACATAGCCAGGCATCCAAGGCTGTCCTGAGCTGCCCTCGGCCTTCCTCTCCAGGCATTGTTCCACTGGAACCATGTGTCCTTCTGCACCTGGCAACTTGTAGCTCCCAACACCTCAGTCTGCCCTGTCTCTGTTCTTTTGCGTATGCAGTTCAATCTATTGGAAAGGCCTTCCTAACACCTCCTTTTCTGGCCAGCAAGTTGCTGTTCTTCCTTCTATCCTGGGCTCAAAATCCACCTCTGTGAAGCCTTCCCCAGCCTCCGATCAGGAGGAGTTTCTCCCCTGCCCGCCACCAACTCACCCCCTTGAAGGTGGGTGCTTCATCCTAGTATATGGCTGCTGCTGTTCAGAAAATGTCTGATGGACATGGACGGATGACTGAGGGAGTGAGGGAGTCAGGGCCCAGGGAAAGCCCAGCAGTGTGGGCTGGTGGAGATTCCAAGCTTATCTGCAAGTCTGGCTTGTGGAGCCAGAGCCCGCCTGCCCTTTGCAGAGGGCTTCCTTTCTTACCTGTAGGACAAGATGTAGCCGGTGGCCCGGTCGCTGAGGCGGATGAGGAAGGAGCCAAGAGCTTTGTCCCTGAGCAGCTGCTCTGTCTGCCTGGGCAGAGGACATGCCATTAGCTGGGGCTGGGTCCCCACAACAGCAGGAGCAGCCTGACTTAGACCAGCCTCAGAGTCCCTGCCAGCCATGCCCCAGACCCAGTGCACAGATCTCCAACCCTTTATAGAGAACTCCCTCAGACTTTTGCCTGGTTCTGTGGAAGATTCAGTCTGGGGCTGGCTGGGCTGGAATCCTGAGGTCACATACACACACCACCACCCCCACAACTGCCTCACCAGCAGGCACAATAGCCACTGACCCTCTCCACCTGAATGTCCCTGCAGCAAGAAGGAATCCATAAAGCTGGAGATTTTTAGGTTTGTGGGATCCTTGCCTCAGGACTGCTGTGTACAGTTGTGCAGGATGTGTACTACACAGTAGTTTCTGCGGGGAGAAGGCATTGGTATGTCTGGAGCCTGACCACAATGGCAACTCATAGGTTCTCATGCCCTTCCCTTGCATGTCCCCTTCAGGATAGTTCTAAATGATGCCAAGGATTTTGGAGGCATGGTGGAAATTCCAGCTGTCTTCTGGTTTGGCAGTACATAGACCAGATATTTCCTCACCCACTTATTCACCAAATACTTGCTGAGTGCCTGCTCTATGTGGGACCAGCTACAAATTTTGCAGGGGTCAGTACTAAATGAAAACCTGGAGCCCCTTACTCAAAAAGTAAGAATTTGAACAGAGCAGAGGGCCCTGTGTTACAGCACACGTCAACGCCCGTGAAGCTGTGCCTGCTTCAATGCCAGGTGCCGGTCCAGGAGAACCTAATGAGTGGCTGCATTTGTCATTCCTTCAGCTAGTGCTTTGGCAGCTTGGAGATCCAGCCCAATCAGAAAGCCAGCCTCCACATCTTGGCCCTTATTCCTGGAGTAACTCTATATCCAGGTTCGCCTGGGAGAGTCCCCACTTAGAGCAGTTCTCCTAGTTAAGTCCTCTTACTAACAGTGCTCTGGTTTGGATGATGAATGAAACAGTCCCCGGATAACATCAGGTTATCTGGAGCTGTTCTGAACGCATTCTTCTCCAGCCTGCCCCTCTCTGTTTCTCTGGCCGCCTGACAGCCCCAGCCATCCCAGCCCTACACTCAGAGCCGGGGCCAGTGCCTTCACCCACCTTGC
>NW_006798010.1:641594-716793 GCF_000442215.2 Lipotes vexillifer | reverse complement strand
CATTCCTCAGTCTGTTCCCCCACCCACTGCTTCCTGGGGTCCCCATGTAGCCCAGGGAAAGGGGCTAGCCCCTCAGCCCTGGGGGGCTAGGGGCCACACTGGGCACGTGGACAGGGGCAGCCTTACTTGCGGGTGATGAATCCGTGAAACCAGTGGGGCAGGGCTCCATTCTGCAAAATGAGGGGGGCCTGCGTCTCCGTGAACCACATCAGGGCCAGCTCCTGCAGCTTAGCCAGGGCCTGGCTGTCCCCGGCCCCCTCGGGCCCCCTGACCAGGCTGAGCTGCCTCAGGTGGCCCTCCATTCTAGCGAGCACTGATGTGGAAGCAGAGCCGAGACCACCTGTACGCCTCTATATCTGTGGGCACCCCGGCTCATTTGCCTGAGTCCATGCCCTCTCCAACCACCCGCAGCACACAGGAGCCCTACTGTCACCTCTGACAATATGCGGCTGGTTCTCCTCTCTGATGCTCTGAGGCGGGGCACCTTGGCTGTCTGGGGACATTGGGGGAGGGTCACATTAGCAGTCAGAGAGGGACAGGAGAGGGATCCCTGACTTCCTGGTAGCAGATGAGCTGCCCCACTGGGTTTGGCCCCTTCGCCCAACCTCCGGTCTTTGTGTCGGCTAAAGACCAGACTCTGGCTAAAGTCCAGGCACTGCCAGTGTTAGCAAAGTGGTGAATTTAAATTCTACTTATCCTTCCTTCATGGCGGCCACTTGTATCTTAGTGAATTTCTGTGCTGATTAATTCCTCTTTCCACTCAAGATTTGTTGTCTACTGTGTGCCACGTACATCTGGGCCCTGGGAAAAAAAGCAGCAACCAAAACAGCATTTTGCCTCGTGGCACATATGTTCTAGTGGAAGGAGACAGATAATAAACAAACACATATATAGAATATGGGGTCAAGTGTAATAAGCACTCCAAGAAAAAGGGAGCAGAAGAAGAGAGCACAGATTGTGTTATTTAGATAGGGGGTCAGGTAGGGAGTCAGCGTTGGGGGAAGCCTTGCCCAGGAGGTGCCACTGGAGCAGTGAAAGAGAATGCCAGGCAGGTACCTGGGGGAAGAGATGCTGCTCGCAGCAGTGGGGAGAGCAAGTACAAAGACTATGAGGTGGGACTCTGCTGGGGATCCTGAAAAGCAACCCAGAAGCTCATGTGGCTGGAGGAAGAGCCCTTTGGAGTAGATGGGTCCCCTAGAAGGGCTGCCATAAGACTTTTGAGAGGAAGCACTGCACCAGTGAGGGCCCAGGATATTTGTTCACACAAACATCCCTGAATCTCTAACGTGTTCCCGAGTTTCACAGCAGAAATCCAGGCTCGGTTGACAGTGAGGCAGGGGATGTTGCAAACAGTCAACCCCAAGGATCTGGGTTAGAGTTCCGCTTCCATCACACTGACACAGGCCTCAAGGCAGTTTCTAAGTGGTTGCAGATAGCTCCATTTCTTCATCTGTAGAATGGGAATAATTTTTAAAAAGCTACTTTCTAGACTCTAGGGTCATTATGACAAGTAAATGAGATAGCATGATGGTTAAGAATGAGGGAACATATATATATAAATTCAAAAACAGGCAGAACTGACCAATACCAATAGCAGTTAGGATAGTGTTTAACTTGAGGAGTGTATGACGACCAGGAAAGGGTGAGGAGCTGCTAGGTGCTGATCATGTTCTATTTCCTGATCTGGGTGGTGTGTTAGATGAGTGTGTTCACTTTGTGAAAATTCACTGAGCTCTGTGCTCATGATCTATGCATTTTTCTATGTATATGTTCTACTTCAACAAAACAGCTCATTTGTAAAAAATGAGGGGCTTCCCTGGTGGCGCAGTGGTTGAGAGTCCGCCTGCCGATGCAGGGGACGCAGGTTCGTGCCCCGGTCCGGGAGGATCCCACATGCCGCGGAACGGCTGGGCCCGTGAGCCATAGCCGCTAAGCCTGCGCGTCCAGAGCCTGTGCTCCACAACGGGAGATGCCACAACAGTGAGACGCCCGCGTACCGCAAAAAAAAAAAAAAAAAAAAAAATACCAATGGCAAGTGTGTGATACATATGATTTAGAGGAAAGGTCAGGGCATGAGGCATACCTGCAACCTCAGCCTGGACAGCTCATTCCCTGTCTTTGAGACTCATTTTCCACCTCTGTAAAAAGGGTTGCAGGGCATCCACTTGCCTCACCTGTCGATGGAGTGAAATACTGCAGGTCATGCTCTTCACACAGGGACAGGCCCACGGGGACATAGCAAGTGTTCCCGAGGGTCAGCTACCGGGAACATCACTTTTATAAACAATTTCCAGCCTTGACAGAGAGGAATCAACTCCAGCCAGGGGACGCTGAGAGGGATTCACATACTTGCGAAATGGTCTTCCTGTCACGGATGTAAGCCAGGGATATACTGGGGTCATAATGGAAATCCCTGGGCCAAACTAGAAAGGACTGGAATTTCCTGATATGGGGTGGGGGAGGCGTAGGAGTGGATTACATCTTTATCTTCCCCAATCTCTAACTGAAATTCAGCATTTCCTTCCATGGCGAGTGCAGAGAACAAATCTTATTAGTGTTCGTAACACCTGTGACTTTGTCACCAAAGGAAATCACAGATATTTTCATATCACATTACAGCTGCGGCAGACATCCTGAGATATTGATTTTGCTCATTACCCCAAAATTATAATAATTAGACCCAAAGCTGGATCTTGATATTTAACATGCTAATAAAGAAGCACATCACATTACTACATCACAGATATTTAGATAACCTTATTTCAATATGATTGATTTCCACTGTAATTCTATGTATTTTATTTCGTGCATTTAAAAATATTATTCTGAGAAAAAGTTCATGAGCTTTACCAGATACCAAAGAGGTCCATGGCCCAAAAAAGGCCATGGAAGCTGGGGTCTGACCCAGAGTTGGTTTGCTGCCAACATGAGGTCTTGGAGGTATTCAAATACAGAAACGTGTTTCTATAATTTTCCTCGAGGTGTTCTCTCTCCACCTCCCTTTTAGGTGGGGCACTTTTATGAGCAGAACCTGGCCATTTGCATAAGAAGACAAAGGCTTTGTGTACTGGAAGGGGGAGCCCAGGGTGGCTGCAGGACAGATGTGAAGATTCCAAGGTCAGGCAAATAAAGGAGAGTCTATTTTTATACTCAGAGGAAATGGGGGTGAGGAGGGGTTGAAGCCAGGTTTGCAGGCATCAAGAGAACTCTGTGAAAGACTGGGGATGGGTTTTCTCTGACAGTGTTCCACATCCCACTGTTCAGTTCATCACCTGTGCTCACCTACTAAGGGCTGGGTCTTGGGACATAGAGAGGACCCTGGAGCAGCCCCATCCTCCTTCTCCAACCCTGAGTGCCCAGAGGTGTCCAGAGAGGAGCTAAGAGGTTTCAGGCTCTGCAGTCAGACTAAGTGACTTAAGAGTCCTGGTTCCCCCTTTGCTGGCTTTGTGAGTTTGGAGGAGGTGCTTCACTTTGCTGTGTCTCAGTTTCTCATCTATAAAAATGAAAGGGAGAAAAAGTACACACCTGGTAGGGTTTGGGGATCCAGTGAGCTGATCCGATGCAAGGGAGTGGTGGGGAGGCATGGTGCACATGCAATAAACATCAGCCCCAGCTCCAAGTCAACCCCCCTGCTGGGAAGTCCCCAGAATTCTAAGTTTCTGTCTGTCTCATCGAAATTTCCTTGTCCTAGGTTCTCCATCAAGGTCATGCTTCTCCTGTAGGACCACTAGATGGTAATGGATTATCCATTAAATTACTGTCTCCCGAGGATGCTCAGTCTGGCAAGGCTTCTCAGGAGGACAGCGCTCAGATTTCTCCAGAAAGACGCTCAGGGTCAGTGTCTTTCCAGCTGTTTTGATGGAAACCCACTGAGTATGGCCAGAACCCCAGCACCAACGCTGCCACTCCTTCTTTCTTGAGCCTGTGCAGTGGGAACATAGTACATGGCCAAGTGCTGCTGGCAGCCAGCCTCCTGGGTAGAATGCCAAAGTGGGCTTTTCAGTAAATTCTAGTCATGTGTTCATTTTAGTTTATGAACACTGCATTTTCGTGCCCCTTAGTTAAGCTATTCCATTAGAATTTGTTCCACAATAGTAGTGAGTGGAGAATGAATGATCCTATTTCTTTTTTCTCAGATTGTCTGCCTTATTCTCCACTGTATTCTGTCCCTAGAATAGTGCTTGGCACAGTTAGATGCTCAATAGGTATATTTTATTTTATTTTATTTTATTTTTTTGATGTGGACCGTTTTTTGTTAGTCTTTATTGAATTTGTTACAATATTGCTTCTGTTTTATGTTTTGGTTTTTTGGTCGTGAGGCATGTGGGATCTTAGCTCCCCGACCAGGGATCGAACCGGTACCCCCTGCACTGGAAGGTGGAGTTCTAACCACTGGACCACCAGGGAAGTCCTGGTATATTTTAAATTATCATTCAAATTCGTGATACATCCACATGGTTTTTAAAAATAAAAAGTGTAAAAAAGTATAAGTAAAAATGTTCTCCTTCTAGGCATTAACCCCCATCTACCCAGTTCCATCTCTTTCCCACAAGGAACTGCTGTTATTCATTTCTTGAATGTTCTTCCTGGGTTTCTTTATGCATATTCAAGTAAATATGTATATTCTTATTTTCCTCCCTTTGTTATATAAGGGTAGAATCCTATGCAGTGTTCTGCACCTTGCTTTGTAAAACTATTTAGTAATATATCTTAGAGTTCCTTTCATAAAAGTACATAGAGGGATGTCATTCTTTTTGTTACAGCTGCATGACTGCATCATAATTTTTGTAACCGGTCCCCTACTGATGATCATTTGGGTTGTTTCCAGTGTTTTTATATTTCCAACAATGCAGCAGTGGATGACCTTATACAGATTTGATTAAACATAAGAGTGAGTACATCCATGGAACACATTCCCAGAAGAGAGATTGCTCAGTCAAAAGGGTATTTGCATCTGTCATTTTGATAGATGTTGCCAAATTGCCTTCTTTAGGGGTTGTAGTCATTTACGCTCAGGAAATATTGAATGAATGAATAGACGAATAAATAATATATCCAAGCTCAGACATTTGGGGGCCCCCAGCTTGCAAGAAAAACTGGGAGGGGGCTGATACTGACTCAGAGAGGTCACCAATTTTACTGTGACTCTTTCGGCCCCTTGATGTCACTGAGCAAGCTCACCTTTTCACCTATAGATCATGGCTGTTGGGGTAGGAGGGCAGTACCCAGAGATGCTCCCTACAGATGTCTTCCCACCAAACAGGCAGCTCTGTTTCATTCACAGGGCAATGGCCAGGTACTGAGAACTTTACAAGGGCTGGAAAGAGGCCCTCTGGGCACTGGGAAAAACTGGCACAACAGTCCTTCAGATATAGCCAGATATTTTCAGAAGAAGATTTTATGAGCCCAATTCTTGCATCTCCTCGTGTCTAGAAAAGCACTAAGAACATTAATGGTGACATCTGCTCCTCATGACCAGCAGCAAGTCTCTGCAAAAATGGGCTGCACATACCCCCGTTCACCAAAATCATGTATATACTGACCTCCCTCCCTACCCCTTTGGAGCAGTTTCTCAGAGCTATCTGAAATGCTGTCTCCCGGGCTATAGTCCTCATTTTGCCCCAAATAAAACTTAACTCACAACTCAAAAAAAAAAAAAAAAAAAGTCTGAGACCTGTAAAACAACAACAACAACAAAACAACTCTACCACTATTGGCTCCAAAGTCCAAAAGGAGAAAACTGCAAAATCACAACAAATGCATAATAAATGTCTATAAAATATATTGTTGCATCAGCTTCATTTAGTGTTCATAAAAGTTTCATCATATCTGAAAATGGTCTGGAGGTCAGATTGTCTTACCTCACAAGAATCCCCAAGTGTTCCGGAAAACTGCCAACAGATTGTTACCAATTGTCAATTAAATGAATTCTCAGAGCCAAATCATTCCAAAGGAAAATCATAAAAGTAATCATTTCTAAAAAGTTCAAAGTAAAGAAAAATTATATATAGTACTATACATAAGATATCTAGAATATTATGTCATATATAATTACATATGTAATGTTAATTAATACTATAATTATATATATTAATTAATATTATATTGTATATAATTTTAAAATTTCAAATGTGGATGTGTCATTAAATTTATTCATTTATTTATTTGCTACATAGTGAGATGCAGACTCCAAAAGCAAGAGTGCCTTAGACCTACCAAGGTCTTAAGAACACTGCCAGCCCCACCTACTCCACAGAATACCCCTGCTCTGGGACTGTGGGGTCCTGACAACCCCGGAGGAAAGGGAACCCACCCCTCAGATCAGAGGCGCTCCCGCATCGGCTGTACCTCTCAGTTTTAGCAGCAAGAACAAGACGTAAATTTATTTCTCTATAGATTATCTGGCCTCACCAGTGAGTAGTTCTGAGTCCCATGCAAAAATGAAAATCTACAGAATTGCATGCTGTCTGCTCCTGAGAACTAAAGAAGGGACGGTTATGTAGGGATCCGTTTAGGGCCCGTTGGGAAGATCAGGGGCCAAGGACCATATGTTGGAACTCTTGTTCTATAGTTTCTTGGAGGCCAGATGGCCGCCACGGGTCCTGGCACACCTGACAGCTTGGACAGCTGCGGCTGCCCCTCGCTTAGTCCTGTCCACGTCTCCCCTCCCCTCACTTCACAGCTGGGAAATGGAGGCCCACAGTAGATCTATTACGATGTTGAGCCCCTATCATGTGCCAAACACTTCAAATACATACATATGATTGCCTTTCCTCTTTATAACAGGTAGACGAGGTAGCATTACTGTCTCCATTTGTCCCCATTGTAAAGATGGGAAACTGAGACTCAGGACTGGAAATGGCCTGCTTGAGACAAAGAGTAAGTCAGTGGCAGGGCTGGGACCAGAACCTGGGTGTCCCACCCCGGTTCCTAGTAAATATGCTGCATCTGCCTTCCATGCCTTTGCTCTTGACATCTCCCCTGCATGGGGCTCCTTTCCTTGCTACTCAAATTCTATAAGTACCTAAAAAATGCCCTGAATCAAAATTAATAAATATTTTGTCAATATATTCAAAATACAAAACAACTCTTAAAACATTCTCCTCTTCACTCCAAGATCGGCTCTTTCTGGGTGTCCTCACTGCCCATTATCACATCCTGACTGCCTTCTGAGACCTGCCCTCCGAGGTCTTGTCTCCTTATTGCTTTGCTTGCACGAGCACCTTTTAAACTCCTTTGGAAACCCCTTTACCCAACCAGGATGATGTCTAAACTTCTACCATCAGAACAGCATCTCTTCAAGACTTCAGTGGAAATGCCCTCACCTCCCAGGCTGGGCCTCACAGCAGAGGCTGCAGTCCCAGCGCTTGTGTGAGCAGGGAGGAAGAATCTGAGCTCAGGTTTGGCTGAGGGATGGGGATCCTGGGAAGGGGACGGCAAGAGGGCCCCTGGGAAAGGTGAGTGGGGAAGGCAGAAGGGCTTACAGTGTCCTGGGCACAGTGCCAGGCCCAGAAACAGGACAGTGACCAGAAAGGACAGGGCCTCTGCAGCTACAGCCTCATTGCCTCCCCTGGGATC
Source organism: Lipotes vexillifer (assembly GCF_000442215.2). Classification (NCBI taxonomy): domain Eukaryota; kingdom Metazoa; phylum Chordata; class Mammalia; order Artiodactyla; family Lipotidae; genus Lipotes; species Lipotes vexillifer. The sequence continues at coordinate 709,215 of NW_006798010.1, read as the reverse complement.
CAGTTCTCACCTGCTTCCTGGACAATGTGGCTTTCCCTAACTCCTGTGCGGGCCTCACATGCAGCCCCTGCAAGCCTTCCACCCCCCATCAGCTCCCAGGGGCACCCAAGCCTCTACCTATCTGAGCCCTGGCTACCTGGTCCCGGGGCTGGGAGCTTGCCCAGCACCCCAGATGCCTTCCCTCCAGGAAAGAGAACCACAGGTGTGTAGATTTGCCTGCCAGTTTGGTAGGGAAATGAGGCCTCCTGGAAGCTGGAGATGGCAAATCTAGGCTGAGAGGGCTCCCTTGGGGGGCTCCCCTGTCTGAAGCTCCCCCACCTGCCTAGACCGAGAGTTTCCTGCAGCAGGGGCCAGGCCCACTCCTTTGCGGAGTTTCAGCATCACTCAACACCAGGCGGAGGCAAAGAGGAGGGGCTGGGGATGTTTACTAAATGAATCAGCTACCATTCTGAGGCCTTACCACCCATCAGGGGCTGTGTCAAATGCTTGGCATTTGTTATCTCGTTTAAGCCTCACAACAGCTCTAGGAGGTAAATGCTATTATTATGCCCCATTCTATAGATGAGGAAACTGAGGCAACGGGAGGCTGGGTGATCCACCTAATGTCACACAGCCCCTCCTTTATTTGGGAAACCGTCCCCCCCAACTGCCAGAGGGCAGGCAGCCTGGTGCAGGGCTGTGTGGACGCACGTGGACAGCCCTCTCCCTGGTGGTGGTGGGGGTCTCCCTGTGGGAGCTGTTCACCCTCGTCAGTGCAGCCTCTGCTCTGAAGATGGTCTGGCTCTCCCTGTTGCCTCTGCCACCCTCCTGTGCTCTGCCCATTCACAGCTCCAGTACACCAGTCTTGCCCCATGAACTCTAGTTCCCTCCCCATCCAGGCCAACTTCCTCCAGATGTGCTCCGGGTTGAGCAAGGCCCCACCAAGGTTGCACTGTGTCCCCCCCCCACCCCCCAAAAACGGAACCAGCTCTCCCAGTACTCTCTGCCTCAGGCACAGAAGGCCTCCATTGGTGCCATCTGTGTGTGGCAGGATGGTTAAGGCAGCTTCTCCAGCAGGGCCGGGGAAGATGCCAAGTGGTAATGCTTGCACTGACCAGAGTGGACTGCCAGGCCTGCAGGATGACATAGCACTCTGAAGGGAAGGGTTAGGTCGGTTGTAATGACTGGAAGAATCAAGAGACCTTTGAGCATGGAGGCTCAAAAAAACAGAGCCTCTGCTGGTCTGGGGAGCTATAGGGAGAATGATCACAGGCCCTCACAGCTGTGCCTCATGCCACTGATCCATTTCAGAACAGGTGGGGCAGGGCTCTTGGAGATCACCTTGCCATCTATTCTCTCATGGAATAGGTGGGAAACTGCAGCCCAGAGAGGGCACAGCATATCACACAGCATATCAGGTGGTAAGGTCTACATTCCTCTCTGGGCTCCCCATGGGATTGTGGGCTCCTCTTGTGGCAGGTTGGTGTCGTAGCCAGCTCTGTCCCCTGGGGTCTGAGAGATGCAAAGGCAATGTGGCTGGGTGCTTCCTCAGAGGCCTCTCACCCTGTCCATCTCTGGGGAAACTGGAGTAAGATGAGTCACTGGCTCTGTGTTCCCTGGGGTTCGCCCAGAGGCTGGCCATGTGGGACCAAGTTCACTGCTCAAATTTCCCCTTTTTAGTAAACAGCAGCCACTTCCTCCTGGGTTGGCCATTTCCTTCTGGTCACTGGTTCCTGAGAGGCTCGAGGGGGCAGGGGCTCACATGGGCAGGCAGGGCAGACCCTCTGGCACCAAGCTCACCAGTACTGGACATGGGGGAAGCATGCAGCCTGTGTAAAGCTGGCGTCTGACCACAGGACATTGACCTTTAATCTAAGAGACTTTGGAAACTGCAAAATGTCAATAAGCCATCAAAGAAGGGTGCCAAGGAATTAGGAACCACCAGGGGCAGGCCCAGAAGGTCCATGTAGGAGGGCCTGAACGGGGGTGATCTGGTTAGAAAAGGGTGGAAACTAAAGCTGTTTTACATAAAACATAAAAATTTGTCCAAAATAAAGTTGGAGAGAGGTGTTTAAGAGAGATGAGATGAAGGTTCACTGTCCAGCCCCCTTCAGCTTGTAGCTTTAGGAATGGGGGCTGACACAATGCAGGATTTGCTCATGATATAACCGGCATTCCAGGGTGGCCAGGAAAGAACTGGCAGGGCAGGGGGGCCTGGGAGAAGTCTGGAGGATCCAGAGGGTGTTGGGGTCTGTCCTGGAGCCTTGGGCCTCTTCTGCTTGGCTCTGCAGAGACATGGGGCCCTCCAGAGGCCTCTGCTGAGATGTTGCCACTGGCTTTGAGGCCTCCACACTTTGCCTTTCTCTTTGGGGTCTCTGGGCTTGGGGCTGAGCAGCCTCATCAGAATGCCACATTCTGGGCCTGGCCAGAGCCTGGCAAAGGGCCAGGAGAGTTTAGATATAGAGTTTTTATCAGTAGATAGTGTAGGTCCAGCACCCGGGTCTGCCAGCTTTCAAGGGGCCTAGGAAATGTTTGTAGCCTAAGAAAAGAATATTGGCTGCAAAACCCAAGAAAAAGAGGAAAATCAAAATTAATAAATATTTCATTAAATGTCTACAAAGTGTAACATTATGTCAACTTCATAGTTATCATAAAAATGTCACTCCCTTTGAAAACAAGTTATAGGTTGGGTTTTTTCTCACTCAGCCAGGATTCCCAATAGACATGATGACTGCCAAGATATGGTAGCCAAACGTAAATTAAAATGAATTCCTCGGGGCTTCCCTGGTGGCGCAGTGGTTGGGAGTCCGCCTGCCGATGCAGGAGACGCGGGTTCGTGCCCCGGTCCGGGGGGATCCCGCATGCCGCGGGGCGGCTGGGCCCGTGAGCCATGGCCGCTGAGCCTGCGCGTCCGGAGCCTGCGCTCCGCAACGGGAGAGGCCACAACAGTGAGAGGCCCGGCTACCCCAAAAAAAAAAAAAAAAATTAAAAAAAAAAAAAAAAAAAATTGAATTCCTCGTAGTCAGATCCTATCCAGAGCATGATTCTAGAAATTCCTTCAAACATTTTTAGAGCAAAAATTATGTTTACTATGGGATGTGGAGCATTTTAATATGTTTGATATGATATGGGGTATGGCCTCCATAAGGAAGAGGGCAGGGCCTGCAAGCATGTTAAAACGACAGGGAGAGAGTGGAAGTTCCAGTGCAGGAGGGTCAGGCTTGAGGCCAGCTTGCCCACTGAGAAGCACAAACACCAGCTCTGGGAGGGACGGCAAAGGTCTCTTGTCTAGTACCATCTGCCCAGACCCGGCCAGCCAGGCCAAACTCTTGCCCAGGGTGGGGGGCTCACTCCTGCCACCCGTGAAGGATGCCTTCCTCCTGCCTAGCAGATATCTGCCTCTACCAGATACCCCACAGGGCTTAGTTCTGTCCTTTCAGTCGACAGTCACTGGTCACCCTTACTTTTGCACAACTCACTGACAGAGCTGAGGGCGGAGGTGGGCTGTACCCCACTCCCGCCCTGCGGCCTCCCGTATACCTCCTGTGTGTAGCTGTGTACTGCAGTCTCAGTTCTCCCAGCTCTTCCCCTTTCCATAGGATTTCCCCGTCACATCCCGCCCTGGCTACCTTCCCCATAAGCCAATTAATCTCAGCTCCTCTTGCCCATGGCAAGGCCCAAATTAAACATGGTTCCTTCACTCCTGAGGGTGGCCCATCCCATCCCTGCAGTGCATTCTCTGGCCTCCCATGTGTTGGGGCTGCTAGAGCCCCGTCTCTGAACCTGCTGATTTCAAAGGACATCAATGCTAACTGTATAATAATAATAATTGATATACTGACTGCTTACTATGTAAGCACTTTTACATGATCTTGTAATCCTTACAAGAACAATGGTATGAAGTAGGCACTTATACTGTCCCCATTTTATAGATGAAGAGACTGAGGCTCAGAGAGGTAAAATAAATTGCCCAAAGTCACACTTCTGGTTAGTGGCAGAGCTAGGAGACAAATTCCATCAGTCTGCATTCAAAGAGAACCAAAGGGCACTAAGGTAGAGGTGTCCTTGCTGTGACCAGCCAGCCAGATTCTTGACAGACCCTGGGGAAAGGGGTGGTCATGTGGCAGCTAACATAGAGCCCGTAGCTGGTTGGCTGGCGGGGTAAGCTCACTCTTGCTACCTGTCTCCAAGTAAGCAGTCTAATTTGGTATCCCTGTCCATTTCAGAAAGCTCGATTTTCCACCTGCATCTGTTAGTGTGTCTGTGTAAAAACATGCAAAACGAAGATGAGATATTGTTTTGATTTGGCCCTTTCACAAACGTAGCTATGACCTTCCTTTTTTCTTCAAGTAAAGTGAACTTTTGTATTTGCTTCTCCCCCACATCTTTCCACGGCTCATTCCCTCACATCATCCAGGTCTCTGCTCCATGTCACCTCCTCAGAGGGGCCTCCCTGACCCTCTGGAACATAGCCTGCCACTCCTGCCCTACATCCCCCCATCCTCTTACTTTGCTTTATTGCGAAACAATGGCACTTGCCTCTTGAAGTTATTGTGAGCATTCAAATGAGTTAATATATAAAGCACTGGTAAGTAATACATGCTATTTAAGTGGTAGTCCTTTTAAAAATTCCATCACAGCGTGTATACAACACAGTATATATTTATCTGTCTTCTTTATGTAGTTTGTATTATCTCTCTCCCTCACTAGACTATTATCTCCATGAGGGCAGGGAAATGATTGGCTTGTTCACTGCTGTGTCCTCCAGTGTCTGGAACTGTACCTGGCACATACAAGGCGTTCAGTAAATATTTGTTGAAATCGGTGAACGAACTGAGGTCTGGAGAGGTGGGAAGTGCTTTGGCTTTCATTCACGCATTCTATAAACATTTACTGAGCACCCACTCAGCGCCAAGCAATAGGCTCTCTCATTTTTGTAATGCTAGCATGTGAATATGGCAGGGCAAAGATTTAAAAATAAAGTTTTGTCGTGAGGTATAATTTACATAGAGTGAAATGATGAATTTTGAGAAATGCGTGTTCCAAGTAACCCACACCCCCATAAAGAAATAGAACAATGTTTCAGCCCGGCAGCGCAAGGTTTTGAGCCCCAGATTACACAAAGGAACAGAGGGCAGGGGTGACTCTTCCGGACCAGCCTCTGGGGCGCCTGCTGGACCGCCCCGGGTGCGGGCCGGCGCTCCCGGGGGCGGGCGGGGGCAGGACTACAAGTCCCAGGCTGCTTTGCGCGCCCGCCGGCCGTGCGGAGCGGCGGGGTTGAAGGGAGGGGGCTGAGCGGCGGCGCCGAGTCGCTGGGGGCCGCGGCGCTGGCGGTTGGAGCGCGGGCTGGCGATGCTGGGCCCCGGGGCCCGGGCGGAGGAGGGTAGCACTGGCGAGGGCGCGGCCCCGGGGACCGCGGCGGAGCCTGGGGCAGGGCAGGGGCGGGAGCCAGCGCGGCTGTGCGGCTACCTGCAGAAGCTGTCGGGCAAGGGCCCGCTGCGCGGCTACCGCAGCCGCTGGTTCGTGTTCGACGCGCGCCGCTGCTACCTCTACTATTTCAAGAACCCGCAGGACGCGCAGCCCCTCGGCCACCTGGACATCGCGGACGCCTGCTTCAGCTACACGGGCCCCGACGAGGCGGCCGAGCCTGGCGCGGAGCCGCCCGCCCACTTCCAGGTGCACAGCGCGGGAGCCGTCACGGTGCTCAAGGTGGGACAGCGCGACCCGCAGCCCCGCACCTGCCTCCCGGGAACCCGCCCACACGCCCTTCCCCTGCTCCCCCTGCCTAGCCTCTGGGGCTGTCCCCGATGCCCAGCTCAGCCTAGCTCCTCTGACCATCGAACTTTTTGCATACCCTCCTTTCTCTAAAGCCCTTCTGCCTTTCTTTCCCCACTTCTTCCTCAGACTCTGTCCCTGTCCCCATCTCAAGCCCTTTACTTGGGTTTAGGCCAGAGTGGCTGGGGGCTACTCAGTCCCTTGACCCGTTATCTCCCTCTGTGCCTTGCCTCGGGCCCTTCTCTGTCCACCTCCCTTCCCCTCCCCACCCCTCTCCTGTGGATGTCTTGTGTAACCCTCCCAGGCATTCATTACTGTAGGCTTCCTGCCCTTGGGTAAGTTATTACCCTCTTCAGCTGCCTCTTCTGTAAAATGGGGATAGCAGTAGTATCGACTTCGTGGGGGTGTTGGAATTACATGAAATATACTCTAACCTCTCGTAAGTGTTAACTGCGCTCAGGGCTATAACCGAGAGAGGCAGAGTTGGCAGGGCCCTTAAACATAATCCACTGCAGTCTCCTCCAGAGTGGGCAGAGACACTCCAGCTAAGGTCACACAGACAGTAAGTAGCAGAGACTGTTTGCTTGCTCCGTATTTTGGCTGGGAGAGGAGGGAAACGTTTGCTTCAACCAGTTCTGCCTTGCCCATTTGAGGCTTCCGTAATCTTTTTTGTACACAGTGTGTAGAAGCATGGGACTAGAGTCAGAAGTCCTGATTCTGGTGCTGAGAAGCCTTCCCTGTCCTTGGGGCATCCCATCATCTCCTAGGGGCCCTCCTGCTTCCAGCACCTGGGCGTCTGGGCCCTGGCCTGGAGTTGGGTCTCTCTGCCAGCCTCCTTCCCTGCCTGGTTCCTGTGAGCCTCCACCCTCACTCCTCTCTGTCGCTTCTCTTCCGTATTACAAGCTGGGCTTTCTCCAGAGCAGCAGGGCTGGGCTGGGATGTATGAAAACTCTGCAAAGCTCGCCAAGTGGAGAGCAGAGTGGGCTGAGCCTGACGTCCTTGGCCTTGTGAGCACAGGGCTGTTCCCAGGATCTCCGAAGCCAGCAACAGTTGGAGCTGCTCCCCAGGTCGTTTTGAGAGCTTTGTCAGCTCAGTTCCTGCTGTTTCAGGCAGAGTCTGATTACTGTGTTCTTTTAGGCTCTTCCATCCCTTCTTTAAGTGGGTGCAGACAGGCTTTTTCTCCAAAGGAAGCCAAGCAGAGTTGCAGTTCAACTCGGGCTTACTGAGAAAGCATTGGTGTAAACTTGGGAGTGATCTGAGCGAGTACACAGGGACTTTTGCCAAAGAAAGGCTTGTCCTCACTGTATATATGGACTGTCCCTGTGTACAGATGACTTTCCTGTGGAATTGTTTGTTAAAACAGAAAATAGAGCATCCTGTTTCAGATTTTCTCAAATGACTTTGGAGCCCTCCATCAGGTTTTTTCATTAAAATTTTTTGAATGATGGAGGTATCTACCTAAGTGGGGCTGCAAGATGCAGTGTCAGGAGTGTGGCTTTAGACTTGGATTGACTTGAACTTGCGGCCTGAATCTGCCACTCACAGGTGTTGAGCAAACTATACCACCTCTCTGTCCCAGTTTCCTTTTCAGTCTAATGGGAATCTTACCTTCCTCATTGGTTAGTTTTGAGAATTCTGGAAAATAGCTGGCACAGAGTAGGCACTACATGGCAGCCATATGAAACAACAAGTGGTGTCTTTGGCCAATTATGTAGTACATTCATATAATGGAATATTATGCAGCCGTGAATATAAAGGAATGAGAGCTATAGGCGTCAACATGGATGACTCTCATAAACATAAAATTGAGAAAGAAAAACAAGGTTACGGAGTGACTGCATACAGAGGTACCATTTATGTAAAGACTAAGAAGATCATGCAAACACATATGCTGCATGGGGAGTGGGAGAGCTGTGTGGGCGTGATGAGCCCTGGATTCAGGATGGTGGTTCCCACTTGGGAAGAGAGGGGAACGTGAGTGGGAATGGGTGCTCAGGGGGGTTCTAGTGTCTTTGCAGTGTTTTATTTCTAGCACTGGGTGGTGTTTGTTATATTATTCTGTCTTTTTGTATGTTCAGAATATTTCTTTAAAAAAAAAGGAAATTGATTTTCATGTAGGTTACTGACTATGGAATATTTTGGTATGTAAAGTTGAATTAGTCACAGAATAAGACAGCATGCCCGAGACATGCTTTTTATAAAGGGATGGCTTTATAAAAACAATGGAAATGGAAACACAGGCAAGCCTTTTTAAAGGAAGGGAGCAGTCAAAATGTAAGGTTTCAGGGCTTCCCTGGTGGCGCAGTGCTTGAGAGTCCGCCTGCCGGTGCAGGAGACGCGGGTTCGTGCCCCGTTTCGGGAGGATCCCGCATGCCGCGGAGCGGCTGGGCCCGTGGGCCATGGCCGCTGGGCCTGCGCGTCCGGAGCCTGTGCTCCGCAAATGGGAGAGGCCACAACAGTGAGAGGCCCGCGTAACGCAAGGAAAAGAGGAGAAAAAAAAAAAAAAAAAAAAAAAAAAAAATGTAAGGTTTCAGAGTAGGGGTGTGTTTTAAGAAGGATTTTTTAAATTTTAATTTAAATTTTTTAATTTCTAAAAAAAATATTTTATTTATTTGATTTTTGGCTGCGTGTGTCTTCGTTGTTGCGTGGGGGCTTTCTCTAGGTGCGGCGAGCGGGGGATACTCTGTTGCGGTGCACGGGCTTCTCATTGTGGTGGCTTCTCTTGTCGCGGAGCACGGGCTCTAGGTGCGCGGGCTTCAGTAGTTGTGGTGTGTGGGCTCAGTAGTCGTGGCTTGTGGGCTCTAGAGCGCAGGCTCAGTAGTTGTGGCGCACAGGCTTAGTTGCTCCATGGTATGTGGGACCTTCCCAGACCAGGACTGGAACCCGTGTCACCTGCATTGGCAGGCGGATTCTTAACCACTGCTCCACCAGGGAAGCCCCAAGCAGGATGAATTTTATTGTACAGTAATTCCTTCTGAATTGTGGGCATAAAAATTTTATGGTGGTAAAAGTGGAAATTAGCAATTTATCTTCCTTTTCACCTTTCAGATCTAAGAACTGACTCCCATAAGCTTTAATGCTTCCCTGTAGGGCTGCTCAGCGGTAGGGCAGACCCTAATTTCTAAGGGGGATTGTAGGTTAGTGAGGATTAAACCCTGCTCAAGCTTCAGCTAGTTGTATATAATTTTATAGATACCATTTCTTTTGACGGGTTAAAAAGAAAAAAAAATCAGCAATTTGCTTATTGTATTATCATATGGTTCTTATTTTAAAGTGACTTTCTGCCTTCTCTGGAGGAGCTGTGGTTTTGTTGAAGTTTTCCAAAATGTTTTACCGCTTGAGTCTTAATGAAAGCTGATATTGGAATTTCTTGGTAGACTTTTCTATTCATAAACTCAGGGATGTGGGCCTTATTTTACAGATGAGGGAATGGAGGCCGGAGAGGGGATGTGATTTTTCTGAGATCTTGAAGATAGACTCAGATGCTCTTGGCTAGTAGAGACTCTGAGAACAGTGAGTGTCCAAAATGCCAAGTATCTAAGTCTATTATCAGTTTTGACAAGTCTCCCTTTTTTTTTTTTTGCTTTGGATTTCAGTGGTTTGGGATTGGATAAGATGTAGTGGTTTTTCCCTTACTGCATTTGATTTCTGTCCTTTTCATGCAGAATAAAAGCACCAGGAACATTTTACCTACTGATTCTTTACCAGGATGTATGGTACCTGTTAGTAGACATTTGGAAACTGCTACAACAGACAGAAACTGATGCTTCCTGTGTGTGTGTGTGTGTGTGTGTGTGTGTGTGTGTGTGTGTGTAAAGGTGCTGGAGGCTTCTCACTGAGCTTTCCTGGGATCTGAGGCACAGGAGACCATTCTGGAGTGAGCTGACACTTAGGGAAGAGAGAGCATGTGACTGACTGGGGGTAAAGCTTGAATGACCCTGCTCTCCCAGATCTCCACAGTCCCTGGAGCAAGGAGCATCACCAGACTGTCAGCAGATGCGCTCCGCTCCCTCTCCTCCCTTTCTTGAAGGCATATGGTGCACAAATGGACGTGTGTCTTGGTTTCTGAGTCGCACGTAACGGAGCAATCAGGCATCCCTATTCTTAACGCACTTTTGTGGGAAGGATGCACATTCTCTGGTGTTGAAACTGCTCTCAGCTTAATGACAAACATTTGCTAGCTTGGGTAATCATAGTGTGTGCAGTACAAAATAGATGTGGTGAACCGGCCTTCTTGGCTAAATGGTTCTGCTAAGCTGTTCTTCCCTGGGGCGTCCGCTCAGGGGTCTTGAAATGTTATTTAAATCTTTTATCGAGACCTGACTTTCCATGGATTTTTCATGGCTTCCCAATGAGCGAGTTCCTTAAAGGCAGGTATAGTCTCACAGGTGTGATGTCGCAGTGGCTTTCTGTCTCCCACTGTCTGTCACACAGGCCTCATGGTAGTGTGGCCTCCACACTGTTTCCTGCTCATGAGGCTCCAAGCACTGCTGTTTGCATCCTTGCCCTCCCAGAACAGCACCTGCACAAAGTAGGTACCCAGGCAGACGTTTGTTGAACGAATGAGTAGAAGGTCATTACCCAGTAAGCGCTGGTTTTGGTGTGAGCTCCAGCCCTTTAGAAGTGATCAGCCAGAATTCTCAAATGTATTAAATGACATTCTCACCACATGTCATGGAGGTGCCTGCCATTCAAGGAATGCCCAGTAAATATGACAGGCATCAGGGGTTCAAAAGACGGATTACCGTCGGTCCTTAATTTTCAGGTCTCTTGTATTTCATGTCCACAGTCTTGACTCTGAGGACACTGTTGTAGCAGTGGGTGAATGTTTTATGTAAAAGGCCATGTAGTAAATATTTTAGGTCTTGCATCAGTGCCATCTCTGTGACTACTCTGCTCTGCTGTTATAGTACAGAAACAACTGTAGAATGAGTGTAGCTGTGTTCCCATAATATTTGTTTATGGATTCTGGAATTTGAATTTCATGTAATTTTCACATGTCACAAAATACTGTTCTTTTGGGGTTTTTTTTTTTCAGCCATCTGAAAACATAGAGACCATTCTTGGCTTGTAGCTGTGTAAAAATAGGCAGTAGGCTGGTTATGGCCCTCAGGCTGTAGTTCACTGGCTCTGGTGTTTTAGAAAGGCCTGGACACTTCTCATTCATTCTGTCACTTACCCATTCTGTGTGCTTAGGCACTGGGGGTATAGACTGAACAAGGTGAACACAGTTCCTGTCCTTGGGGAGCTTTCTGTGTAGCCCAGAGACAGACGTTAATAAAAACAAAACCAACACCAACCAGTGCTGTGAAGTTTAAAAGGAAAGAGATGGGATGCATGTATAATAGGAGGTCCTAATTTAGTTTGGAAGGAGGAGGGCTAGGGAAGACTTCCTGAGGAAGTGACATTTGAGCTGAGGCATGAAGGGCACATTGGTGTTGACTGGAGAAATAGAGAGGGGAGTAGAGTGTTCTAGGGAGAGGAAATGGCAGGAGCGGAGCCCCTTAGGTGTGTAGGGGACTCGAGGAATGCCCGATGGCAGCTGGGGTGGAGGGGAGGGCCTTGGGGCCCGAGTTGTAGGAATCAGCAAAGAATTTTCAGCAGGGCTTAACAAATAGTTGGCGTTTTTTATTTCCTCCCAAACTGATGGTTGGGTTATATCCAGTATTTTCATCTAATTACGTTGGAGGATTGTCTTGTCTTATGTTTTAAGAGTTGGAATATTAGTATGTTACCCACTGGAAAACAGGTTTTAAAGTTGATAAATGCAGAGTTGAAGATCTCGTGGTCCATCGCCTCTTAAGCACCATTGTTTCTGAGCAGGGGTTGCTGGCTCGGGGGCTGTGTGGCTACAGCCTACCCCACCCCTCTTGGTGGACTGCCTTTGCCAAAGCATTCCTCATGGCCACCTTCCCTGACTTCTCTCATGTCCCACTTGCTTTGCTCACATGCGTGTTACCAGTTTCCTTCCCCTTTGGAGGAAGCCGTTGCTTGAGAAATGGAGGGAGGGGTCACATGCATTCAGGGTTGAGACGTGAACACAGCTCTCGCATCTCACTGAGGCTTCTGAGGGGTGGACGGCTCTCCTTGTTCAGGTGCCTGCATCCATCATCAGCCTTCCCATCTCTGGGCAGAACAAAATATAGATAATAACCCTCCTTCCAAAGAAAGAAAAGAACCCCGTTATTGTAGAAGTGACTCTCCGGTTGGTGGAGTGGAAGGGGTTTTGATTAGGAATTTTCAGTTCTTTTAGAGATTTATGTAGTAGGGTCTTAGTGACATTTGAGTGGGTGTTGAGCTACACCCTGGAAGGCCCAGTCCTGAGTGGATTTTGTTCACTTTCACAGAGTGAATGCAGTATGGAATGGTGAATTAGGAAGTAGTCATGCTTCTAACCAGCGTCCTGCTAAGTACTCTTCCTGGGAACTCGGTGAAGTGAATGTGCCGGGCGCGTGGATGTGCGAGGCCTTCAGGGGCAGGAGGCCGAGGTGGTCCCCGGAGAGGCTGCAGGTGTCATGATCACGCAGTGAACAGTAGCTCACCAAGCTGCACAGGAAACCCCGAATGGACAGATTCAGGGTGGTGGTGCTCCCTAAAATGGGTCTGGTCCTGTTCTGGCTTTTGAGCATCTGATGCCGTGTCCTACTAGAGCCCAACTCCCTGAGGGCAGACAGAGTTTTGTCCCTGGTTCACCGCTTCAGCCTTAATGCTGAGCAGAGTGTCAGGCACGGATTATATGCTCTGTATATACTGGGTAGCCGAATGAATACTTCATACCCTCATGCCCTCTTGGGGTGGGTGTGTGGTATGCTCTTGTTGCACGGTCAGAAGGAGATTTGCAGTGTCCATTTCTTCCTTTAGCAAATGGTTTTGAGCATCCACCATGTTGTAAGCATTATGCTTTTTCTGCATATACAGGAGTGAAAATTTTCCATTCATTTCAGAAACTACCGTGTTAAGACTTTAAAAATAGATTAGCACCTGATAGCTTTGAAAAAAACTTTGGAGAGAAACCGTTTTTGTCTGTAGTATTCAGAGTTGGGAGTAAATATCAAATGTCTGCAAGTTTTTTGATCCTGAGGGGGGTCTGGCATCTTTCCATAGTAAATGAAGAGGGATTTATCCTGAGCTCATAAAAATGTAAAGTACTGATTTGGATATCACCCACAGCCAGAAATCTGTGGTTTGTACAATAATTTCTATGGGCAGTGTGGAATTGGGGAGATCTGTGTGACTGATCACCAAGAAGAGCTTCCTGGAGAAATGGGCTGGGGAGTTGGTTAGGTTTTGGTATAATTGTATAGCTGTTCAAAGGTTTAGTTCCTTTTGGATCAACATGAAGTGTTCCCAGTCTGATGGGAATCAGCATCTTTTCATGAGTTTGCATGCTTGGCCAATGCTTAACGTCTTCTGACTGATTGTGTGGGAAAACTGGAATCTGGGGGAGAAGGGGGCATTCAGGAGCTGAGATCCTTTGGCTTCCTCTCTGGCCCTTTCCAGGGCCAGCCGTCCTGGAAAGAGCAGACGTCCTATGAGCAGTCTGCCCTCAGGTGAGAACTTGTCTGGGCATCGGATGGTAGGCCTGGCGGTGGACTGGAGGGGGACAGGCCAGTGTTATCAGAGATGTTGATCTTGGATTATAGGAATTATTTCTAGGCAGCGAGCCCAGTTTTCATTTCCCTTTCCAGCTCTGTGATGTCCAGGGGAGACTGTGCTTGCAGAGAAGGAGCCTGTGTTTGGAAATCTGATGCAGCCAGCCAGCCATTCACCTAACAGTCTTGGTTGGGCAAGGCCGTGATGGACATCTAGCGGGAGTCAGGTGTTGCCTCTGGCCTCTTGGAGCTGTCCTGTTCTGGGGTTTCATTAGGGCATTGTCATCAAGTGGCTCTGTGAGGTGGAGGAAATCATTTGGTGTTTTTGTTCCAAGGGTCATTATCCCTGAGTCAGAACTGACGAGACCCTCAGTTGAACCTGCCCTGCCCCTTGTGTGATAGAGTGAGAAACAGAGTCCCACAGCTAGTTAGCAGCAGCTCTGGCACTAAAACCTCCCCCAGACACCTGAGTGATATTTAGCCATTTTAAACCCAGCAGTTTGATGCTATTTGCCATTTTACTCCCTTAGTAGGAAATTAGGCTTATTCTGTTTTTAGTTGTTGTACACAGATTCTGAAATTGTACATTTACCTCTTTGGTGCTGCAGCATAGATGTAAGATGTTCAAGTCACATGAAGATTGGAAATTAACAGTATAGATGATAAGTTTCCAGTGGGGGTTGATTGATTATAGACATTAGTGGTGTTTCCCTGGCAGGGACTAGACTTGCACATCCCTGTTCAGGAGCCTTCTCTTTGGAGGTGTGCAGAGGAAAACTGACCCTTGGTGTGATTTCTCTTGCTGCTCTGTAAGCCATGCCCTCTAGCTTCAGAAGTGAACCAGTTTTGGGGCTTCCCTGGTGGCGCAGTGGTTAAGAATCCGCCTGCCAATGCAGGGGACACGGGTTCGAGCCCTGGTCCTGGAAGATCCCGTGTGCCGCGGAGCAACTAAGCCCATGCGCCACAACTACTGAGCCTGTGCTCTAGAGCCTGCGAGCCACAACTGCTGAAGCCCGTGTGCCTAGAGCCTGTGCTCTGCAACAAGAGAAGCCACCGCAATGAGAAGCCCACGTACAACGAAGAGTAGCCCCCGCTTGCCACAGCTAGAGAAAAGCCCGCGTGCAGCAACGGAGACCCAACGCAGCCAAAAATAAATAAATAAAATGAATAAATTTAAAAAAAGAAGTGAACCAGTTTTTTAAGCTTCACAGTTTACATAGCTCTCTCACATATACTATCCCAGAGGTAACATGATGATAAGGCTATCTTTCATTTCTGTCCTTTAAAGGGAAGCATCTCCTTGAGAATTGTGGTTCTCTGATTGGTGTGGGGAAGGAGCCTCCTGGGATCTTGTTAACATGCAGGTTGTGGGGTTCCACCCTAGAGATTCTGGTTCTGTTGGTAGGCCAGGGTGGACCTCAGGAATCTGTATCTTTATCCATTTTGCCGACGCTTCTGCTGCAGACCTTTGTGGTCCTCTCTTTGAGAAACACCACTCTCCACCAGATCATGAATTACTGCTCTCTTTGACTGTGAAGTAAAGACTGGCCCTATTTGAGGATGGTTTTCTAAGCAGACTAGAAATAACTAAACTGCGTGGGTGGAGACCAGTGAAGTGTGAGCCATTTATCCTCAGGTTGACACTCTGTGGTTTATATCTGCTACCTTCTCTGCGTTCTGAGTTTCTGTGCTCCAGAGCAATGGTTTGGGGCCTGTGACTCCCTCCTCCCAATGGCCCTGAAGTTTCTGTCTCCTGAGCTGATCCCTCAGTCACTGGCACAGCACCACATGCCAGTGTTCCTCCAGGGCCATTCAGAGGGAAGCTCCTGGAGGGCGATAGTGTTCGCTTGCCATCCTTAGGGTGATTCTGGGAGGGTGAGTTTTAATGATTACCACCACCAAACAGCTGATAAGGACTTTTAGAGCCCCCAGCTTTTCACCCAGAGAGGGGGGAATAACCGATTGATATAGGAGAACCATCTGGCACTTTCTGGAGGTACCAGCTGTATCTTAAAAGACTGTTAGAAATCAACATGCTTCCCAGACACTCTTGTAAACTCACTGAAAGGTTAGGCAGATTTCTGGTTCAGGCTCCCATGTTCCTCCTAATCTCTGATGGGCGGTGCCTGGGAACCTGCCCCTCCCAAACCCCAGTTCATAAAACTTCATATTAAGTCAGTCATTCCTGTGTCCTACTTTTAAGTTAAAAACCATCAAGCCAGAACATGGCAGTGTTGCATGGTGTGTGGAAACCATCGCAGAGGGAGGTGGCGTGGCGCTCTCCACCAGTCTGCTGGCTGTTGCTGCAGGAGTTTTTATTTATCCTGAGCTCATAAAACCCTGGTGCTCTCTTATTGTGCAATGGCAGAGCTGATAGGCAGCCATAGGAATGTAGCCCTGTGGTCACTCGGAGGCCGCGTGCTCCCCTTCCCTCTGAAACAGAAAGCGTTTTGACAGGCTTCCACACTTCCTGCAGGGAAGAGCAGGCCCAGAGAGTGGCCTCGTCCTTGCCCTCGCCTTGGTGAAATCTGTCATCTAGGCCAGGCCCCTCACAAGCCCAGTTATCTTTATTGGCCCCTTTTCTAGAACACGCATTTGCTTGTCTTTGTTCTGTTTGTAGTCTTCTCCTAGTTTGTAATCTTCATTAAATTGTTAGAGGTGGGTTTAAGGAGTGGCTGATCTCTCAAGGTGTTTGCTTTTTAAAAGAAGATGCTTGAGTATCAGAGATGGCAAAACTCCTCAGACTGCTGCCTCCCAGAATGGGTGAGAAGTGGGGCACCTTCCCGAGGAGAGGCTGCCCCCCACTGCCAACTGTCCAGGGAAAGCGATGGCGGGGGAGGTCTAGGTTCTTTTGCTCAGCCTTTGAAAAGGATTTAGATTAGAATTCATGTAATTATTTTGCAAAATAAGTTATGTGAAAATGCTGACTTCAGGATAGCCATTTAAAAAGACAAAAAAATAAGAACTTATCGTGTTAGAGGAACGGAGGTCTGTACAATTGCACTCCATTTTCCGAGGAGCCAGGAGATCCAGTATTATTTCCCTTCTCAGCATCAGTCACTGGGCTGAAACAGAAGATTTCAAAACTTTCCCAAGGAAAAATTACTTTTTTTTTTTTCCATTGGTACTGGGCCAGATCCCTTGAGATTGTTTCCAGGCCCATGGTTTTGAAATGTGCAGAAGAATATTTGGAACCTAAAGTTATTTATCAGATATGGGGTTGTAGTCTGTTTTTCATCTGAGTTTTGTTTTGTATTATCAGGCTGTTTACAATGTTCTTGTGCTTTTTTTTGCTTATGGAAGAATTACCTTGGAAATCCAGATATGCCTCTTTCTTTCTTTCTTTGGCCACCCCTCGGGGCTTGTGGTGTCTTAGTTCCCTGACCAGGAATTGAACCTAGGCTACAGCAGTGAAAGCACCAAGTCTTAACCACTGAACTGCCAGGGAATCCCCCAGATATCCTTCTTTAGATTTAAGAAATGAAAGTTCCTTCATTATGAACAGGCATTGCATCCTTTTAAGATATGACTGAGTCAAACTATGCATGCAGTTTAAATTGCTTTCTATGACGTGTGCAAACTTAGCCCATCTGTCTTCTCTTCTCGTGGCTGTCTCGTGACCGTTGGTTATTCTGTTCTTCTGACTTATAAACATGGTAGGCACTGACACTTTGGGGAGGATCCTAGAGTTCACACCCTAAGTGGGTGACTGAAGTGCTCTGTCATCACCATATAGCATGATTGGTTCTGTAAGGGACGCCGGATGGCCTCATAGATGGGGTGTTTGAACTGGGTCTTGAGGGGTGAGTAGGCGTTTGCAAATGGGTTTAATTAGTGCAGTAGGAGGAGGGGTCGTTGAAGCTGAGCTGGCTTCTGTGTGCCTGTTGTGTGGGCAAAAGTTCATGGTCCTGTGGAGTGTGGGGCAGTGTAGACCAGGTGACCATGCCAAATTGCCCAGCACTTAGAAGCCACCAGAGAGTTTTAAGCATGGAATAAATATGGCTTAGGTGGCTATGTGTAAGAAGGGGGTTTGGGGAGGGGCGACTGAGGACAGCAAGACCAGTTAGGATGCTCTTGCAGAGGCCTGAGGTTGATGAACCAGGACAGTGTCAGGGAGTGGGAATCTGAGAGACTGACAGAGGGATTTTTTTGGACTTGGAGACCTGGTGATCTTATTATGCTGGAGGACGGTTCCTCTCTTCTCTACATTTGTTTATGTGTGGTCTTATTATTGCTCACTGCAGTCTATTTTTAAAGAAATGTATTTAGAGAAGAATTGTGGCTCAGAGCATCCGGTGGGAGCACTTTATAGCCGATTGATGGTCATACTCTCTCCAACCCAGTGAAGCTGTGCTGAGCCCCCTTCGATGTCCTAAGGACCTTCTGCACTTTCAAAAAGACCAGCCTCTGATGTGGGAGTTGTCCTTGCTCATGGAGCCAACACACTTTAAATTGAACTTGGCTGTTGGTTGGGGTCATCAACATTTCAGTATCTGAGAAAGAACATAGAGGAACTTCTGATTCCTGCTGACTTGCTGAGGGGATGGATTTTGTCTTGGACGTGCACTTCTCCATCTTCCCATTAATAGCAAGGAACACAGACCCAGGTTTGAATTTTGATGTGCCAACTGGCTGTGAGATCTTGGGTGATCATGATAATATGGATGGTTGACGCCTAATGAGTGTGCCAGGCACTGTTTTGAGCTTAACACGCATTAGCTCATTTAATCCTCATAACAACATCACATGAGGTAGGTTCCTGTTATTCACATTTTGCCAATGAGAAGTCCGAGACACATTAAGTAACTTGCCTAATACAGCTAGCAAATGGCAGAGCTGGGATTTGAACTCAGTTAGGCTCCTGAGTCCAAGTAGGTAATACTTTGGGAAAGTAGATGATACTATCTTGTGAGATTGTTATGAGCTTTATTTCTTTATTTTTTTATTTTTTTTTTGCGGTACGCGGGCCTCTCACTGCTGTGGCCTCTCCCGCTGTGGAGCACAGGCTCTGCATGCGGAGGCTCAGCGGCCATGGCTCACGGGCCCAGCCGCTCCGCGGCATGTGGGATCTTCCTGGACCAGGGCACGAACCCGTGTCCCCTGCATCGGCAGGCGGACCCCCAACCACTGCACCACCAGGGAAGCCCTTGTTATGAGCTTTAAATGATAGCGTGTATAAAGCGTTTAGCACAATGTCTGGCACATAGTAGTTGTTTACTTAATGGTATCTAATATTATGACTAATATGCATGTATACATTATGAAATACTCTATGTAATTTTATTCCATTTTTGTAAAGAAAATTGCTACATGTATTTATGGATAGAAAAGTATCTGAAAGGATGTACTCCAGAGTGCTGATTGAAGTTATTACTGGGGATGTGGTTATGTTCATTTTATTTTCTTCTTTGTTTTTCTGCATTTTTCAGATTTTCCACAGCAAACATGGGTTATTATTATTATTGAAATAAAAGTCTAAAATATGTTATTGGGTTTTGTTTCTGTTTTTTGTTTATTTTTTTAAAGCTGAATAGGAGTTCCCAGGCAAACAGGACCTCCTTAAGTGCTGGCAGAGTGAGGTCCCTCTGCAAAGCTATGGAACTCCACACTATGTTCAGTGACTTAGAATTTGTTTGGTCTTTTTCTCAGTTTGTCTTTTAATTTTGTTTGGTGGTTTTGGACACACATCCAGATATTTTTCTCTGCTGTCTTTCTTTTTGGGTTTAGACAGGCTTTTACATTCCAAGAGAATAGAAATGTTACAGCAGAGACATTTTTCCGTGTTGCTGGGGTAAATAATCAACGCAGTGAAAATCAATGCCTCCCTGCCCCTCCTCAGCTTGGAGTCAGCCCCCTAGAGTTGCCCGTGCGAGAAGCAGCTCTGTGGCTTACATTCTGAAGATCTGCCCTTCGAGCCTTCAATCTGGGGCTCAGTCCTGAAAGAGCGTTGGTTTTCCTTGTCCACAGCGTCAGGACGCACAGGGCATTTGTTGTCACAGGGCATTCGTCGTGGCCGTTGATTGCACTTCATTGTGAACTGTTCAGGAGATCTCTGCACAGACCTTCCGTGTGAAGTGCTGCTATGCTGATGGTTGGATGTAAAGTCAGATCATCCCTTGTGTACCTTTAAAATTTGGCAGAAATCTACGCAACTGTTGTTACAAGATGCAGAAAGAGACAGAAACTTAATTTTAATTTACATAGGCATCTTCTACTAAGTTAAATGGTTTTTATCTTACATTCAAATCTTGAATCAATTTTGAATTTGATTTCTTTTATATTGTGACCTAGGTTTCACACCTAGGTCGTAATTCATAATACTTTTATTTCTTTCCAAATTTTTAGCCAGTTGTCCTAATGTCATTGTTTAATAATTAATAATTTTCCCACTGATTTGATTTGAAATGCCACATAAGTATTTTATATCTATTTAGCCCTGTATTTTGATCCTCTGGTAGTAGAGTGCTGGTATAATTATTGTGGCTTTATAATATGCTTACTTATTTGGTAGGGCAAAGCCTCAGGCCTCATTTACTTTTTTAGAATTCTCAAAGGTTAAACTTCAGATGAATTTTATAATTTCTTTGCCATGCTTTGAAGAACTTTTTAGAATTTTGGCTGGATTTTTTTTGTTTCTATAATGCATACAGATTTCTTAAATGTATACCTATGCATTTTGTGTTTTGTTTGTAATTATGAACATGTTTCTAACTGTCTGTTGCTGGTATAAAGGAAATGTTTGCTCACTGGGAGGGTCTGAGAGCCGAAAATTGACCAGGTCTCACCCAGTTCTGTACCCCTAGTGTTGACTGCTGCGTTGGCCTGAGTCAGGCTCTTAATAAATATTTGCCAAGTGAATGAACAAACATTTCTATGTATATGGTGTTCCTCCTTTTTCTTCTTTTGGATTACTTTAGATAGATTCCCAGGAATAGAGTTTCTGGTTAAAGGAAATGAGCATTATTATAGCTTCTAAAATGTGCTGAGTCTTTTTAGATGGAGATTCTTTACCAAAGGGGTGGAGACCCAGGGAATAAGAGTACTTGGGTCAGTTGGTGGTATAGTGAGAATGTAGTTAGGAGATGAGGCCTGACTCTCTGTGTGTGCTGCAAGATCGTGGCTCCAGCCCGCATCCCCAGTAATGCACTTGCCTGCAAGAGTGGGCCCTTAATAAATAAATGTGTGTTGAGATGAATTAACTTTGCTGTGGGACTTTTCTGAGCACCAAGGAAAGAGCTGGTGTTGGAGAGAGGGAAGTCCCTGGGGCCCAAGAGAAGGGACAGGTGTCTGGGGCCCATCTCCCCAAGAGTGGACTTGTTTTGGACTACTAGAGGTCTGGGTGCAAAGGCTTGTGGGAACAGCTGGAGTATCGCATGGTTCTTCTCAGCCAGCTTTCAGGGACTGAATTCCACCTCAAGCTGGATGAGGCACGGCCTGGTTTCCATTCTCTGAACTGGCACCTCACGTCATGGTGCCTAAATGCAGCAGATGTCTGTCGTATCAGGACTGTGCCCACCCAGTCCTTGTCTGCCCCCAGCTCCCCAGGACATTCATGCAGCTGTGTAGGGGACAACCAGAATGGCTTTCCAAGATGTTTGGCATGGTCTCTCATGTTGGGATTTGGTGCCATATTTGAACTATAATTTTAGCAGTTTTGGGGCAGTAGCAGTAGCTGAACATAGGAAAGAATGAGTCAGATATCTGAATGCTTAACTGCATTCCAGTCACTGTGCTACGCATCTGGGGCCATATTGAGGCCCGCAGGTTTTGCCTTTGTCTTGAAAGAACTTAGACTAGTGAAGAACACACACTGCCGTGGGAAGCTGTCCTGGGCTACATGGTGCTGTGAGTTCCCCATGCCGAGGGTGGAAAGAGCATGCAGGTCAGGGAAACCTTATTTGGGTTTTGAAGAATGAGTATGAGTTGGAGAGAATGGTGTCATGGGAGACTCAGGATATGGTCCCAGTGAGACTTCAGACGGTAGATGCTGACACTGACCTGTTGGCTGCCTGCCTGGCATCGGCTCTTACTGTCTACTGAGCTGTGAAGCTTTGCCTCGTCTTTGCTCCTTCCAGCATGATTGGAATGTCTGTCTGGCTTTCCAGAATGTGGGACTAAAGCATTTAAAATGGTGATTTGGGGTAGGGTGGGGCAGATATTGATTCTGTCAGGGTTATGCTGCTGGTGGTGATAAGCTTCAGCACTGAATGGCTCATTTGTCACCAGCTGGGCTGCAGCTCAGTGGAGCGAGCCCTGGTGATAGACTTCTTGAGGTGCTGTGAAGCCAGATCACTCGAGGGTCCTTGCCTTCCTTTGGGAGGCGGCAGTGAAGACACTGAAACTGTGAGCCATCAGCCAGACCAGCCAGACCCATTCTTTGGGGTCCCCAAATAATGTTGGCATCTCCATGGACATTAACAGAGCATGGGGTGGTTGGAGATATGGAGGTACCTAGTTAAAGAAGAAAGTTATTTGATAAAGTTATTTCATAACTTTATTTCATAAAGTCCTTTGGGAGGTGAATAATGTTGTCTGCCCCACACTCTCAAGAACCCCATGCCCTTGGTCATCCCCAAGGCCGTTTCCCACCCGCTGGGTTTCCCACCTAGCCAGATCTCCCACCAACCTTGGTTCTCAAAATGGGATTTGTTTGCCATCATGATCTAGACCAGCACTGTTCAGTAAAGACAGTGTGAATCAGTTATGTACTTTTTAAAAAAAATAAATTTATTTATTTATTTTTGGCCGCGTTGGGTCTTTGTTGCTGCGCGCAGACTTTCTCTAGTTGTGGTGAGCGGGGGCTACTCTTCATTGCGGTGCGGAGGCTTCTCATTGCGGTGGCTTCTCTTGTTGCAGAGCACGGGCTCTAGGGTGCACGGGCTTCAGTAGTTGTGGCACGCAGGCTCAGTAGTGGTGGCATGTGGGCTCAGTAGTTGTGGCTCACGGGCTTAGTTGCTCCGCAGCATGTGGGATCTTCCCGGACCAGGGCTTAAACCTGTGTCCCCTGCACTGGCAGGCGGATTCTTAACCACTGCGCCACCAGTGAAGTGTCGCCAGTTATATACTTTTAAGTTTTGAGATACCCACATTAAACAGGTGAAATTAATTTTGATAAATATATTTTATTTAACCCAATGTGTCTATAATATTTCATCATGTGGTAGTAGCCGTATTTCACGTGCTCATGAGCCATGTGTGGCTAGCGGCTACTGTGTTTGGATGGGGCAGATCTAGACTAACTTTATCTGACTAACCAGGACTGGGGCAATGAAGAGACTAGTTTGTGATTCTACATCTAATTAGGACTGAACAAGATCAAATCTCAGTTCAGTCTCTGTTTAAAAGATATCAAATGGGAAACACGGAGGTTTTGTGGATCGCTGCTGATTGTGCTGTTCTACTTTTAATCCTGCCCTGTCTCATGGGTCTCAGCTCCCTGAGGGAAGGACCTCTGGGGGCTTTTCCGCCTCCTTGATCACAGCACATGCCCTGGAGCCATGTGCCCCCAACAGCCTTTCACAGCTGCTTGGGGATTGAATTTGAGATGCTTTTAGTGGTTGCTAGATTTTTTTTTTTTTTTAAAGGAAATGAACCCCAGTTAATCATTGTCTCGAGGTAGTTTTGCCTGCCTTATTGACCAGATTTCTGTAACATGAGTAATATGTCAGACATTGAGAGCATGTGATCTAGAAGTTTTTTTGCCCGAGGAATTTAGTGAGAGATGATTAAGAAGTTACTAACTGTTCCTCAGTCAGAATTTAATACTCAGAGATTTAAAGGGAAAAGGCTTTCTGTTTGCATTTCAGGAAACAGCTAGAGAGGTTAGTGATGGATCTGACACAGTATGGTCTTCTCCCTGGGATGGGGACGGGGGCCAGGCAGGGGAGCTGGTGGGAGGACCAGAACACACGCACACATGTGCACACACATGCACGCACTGTCAAAACACACACTTTCCCCTAAGCTGGGGGTCGGGAGACTAGGGGCTCAGTATGGACTCTGTGAAAGGAGGGAGGAGGAGGGATTAGGTGGGCTTTGGGTTCTGATTTGGCTGTCTCCCAGCCCCTTACTCTTCCAGCAACTCTCTCCCCTCCTCTGGGAATGCTGGGGTCTCTTGTCCTGCCTCGCAGCCAGGCTGAGCCCCCAGCTGTGCTTTAGGGCTCCTGGGCCTGAGCAAATCTCCTCTTCTACCTGAACCCTGCTTCCCCTGCCCCCCCGCCCCGCAATTTCCAAGAGCAGTGACTTTGTCTGATCTCATCATTGCCCTGCCAATAATCCAGGAAGGCACTCAAGTCCAAGTCCCTTTGGGCGTGGTCCCCGCTTATCCCAGCCCCACCCCCCTGCCAGCCTCCGCTTGCCTGTGGTCTCTTGCCTCTGGGCCTTTGCACATACTCTTGTCTCTGCCTGGAGCTTCTTTTTTGTCTTGTCCTTCTGGCCACCACCTGCTTCCCCTTTAAGACCAAGCTCCTGCATCATTTTATGATTACTTGTTTATTCATTTCTTCACTTATTTATTCAACCAATATGTGTCTGGCACTGAGCTGGATGTTAGAAAAATGGAGACATCTCAGAGTTTATGTTTATTGGAGAAGAGATACATTAAGCCAATACTGTGAACGTTTTGAATCCACAGGTAGCAGTTTTCCTAAACTTTTAGTACCTGACCCTTGACCCATCTCCTCTGCACCCTCCAGTCACACCAGCCCCACTTCACCCACTCTGACCTCTGTCATTAGCACTTAACACACTCTTGAAACTAACTGATTTATTTTTCCTATCTTTCTCACAAGCCCTGATTCCAGATTCCTGAGAGATAAATATTAATAGTAAGTGTTGGTTGAATGTATGGATGAAATGATGGCTTGGCTGATAGTTGGAGGGCTTTTCTGTAAGATACCCAGAGATCATGTAGTGAATGGTTTTCCTTACCAGGGCTGTGCCTGCAAGTGTCATTAAAAAGACTCCAGGTTGTAGCAAGAGCACTTTGCTTGTGGACAGTAGAGGTTTGGTCTCTGGCTTGTCACTTGCTGTCGGGCCTACGAAGCAGTTTTCCAGATTGCCTCTGACCCTGGGGTAGAATTTATAGGTGCTGAAACCACTGTGTCTGATGTCTATACACCTTACTGGATGCCACTGGTTCCCATAATCATGCCATGGCATCCTTATCCTTGGGACTTCTTTTGGGGGGCAGCCTGGAGACCTGTGACCCACACCTGCCATCTAGTTTGTTTGTTTATAGCTAGGTTCATTGTTTTGGGTTCCCTCTGTATCTTGGTTGATTTTTTTTTTTAATGTTTATAGTGAAATTCACTCTTTGTGGTATATAGTTCTTTGAGTTTGGACAGATGCGTAAAATCATGTGTCTACCCCCACAGTCATGGTGCAGAATAGGTTGGTTACCCAAAAATCCACTGTGCTGCCCCTTTGTAATCAGTCACTCCCTTCACCCAAGCCCTGGAAACCACAGATTTGTCTTCTGTCCCTATAATTTTGCCTTTTTAAGAATGTCACATAAGTGGTATTGTGCAGTATGTAGCCTTTTGGGACTGGCTTCTTTCACATATGCATGTAATATTCATCCATGTTGTGTGAATCAATCGTTTGCTCCTTTTTATTGCTGAATAGTATTTCATGGTCCAGATGTGCCACAGTTTATCTGTTCACCAGATGAAGGACATTTGGCTTGTTTTCACTTTTTGGCGATCATGAATAAAGCCTCTGAACACTTGCGTGCAGGTTTTTGTGTGAATGTATATTTTTATTCCTCTTCACTGAATACCTAGGAGTGGGGTTGCTGGGTCACTTGGTAGGTGTATGTTTATAAGGAGCTGCCAAACTGTTTTCCAAAGAGCTGCACCATTTTACATTCCCACCAGCAATGAATGAAAGTTCCAGTTGCTCTGTATCCTTTTCCAGCCTTTGGTATTATCAATTTTAAAAAATTTTAGCCATTGTAATAGATGTCCTCTCTAGTTTTTAATCTGCAGTCTTCTTTGCTCACTCTCCCAGTTGCTGACAGGATCTAAGTACCATTATTTGATTTGATTTGGCAGGGATGTTATCCATACCCATGTGAGATTTGACTTCTTAAGAGAATTTGTAGGTGCTCAGAGTGAAAGGGCACTGGGGATATCAAGCCTTCCTAAAACCTTTTGAGGAAAATGTCATATTGTATCATTCTGTAATTTTAGAATTTAAAAAGATTTCTTATTATTAGGGTTAAATCCTTTATTTAAAAATTGCTATTTTCTTGACCAATTGCAGTGAACAAAAGTTACTAACCTTGAAATTGAAATTTCTTTGACCTGTTCTTCTTACCTCTCCCTTTCATGTGGCAAGGTGTCCAGTCTGTCCTCACAAAACATAATTATTTTTTTAGGCTCTCTATGTTATTGGTGGCCATAACACTTTTTCCCCTTCCTTCTTTTTAGGCCCCTAATCGTCAACTCATGACTTACTGGTTACAAGAGCTTCAGCAGAAGAGATGGGAATATTGCAACAGTCTCGACATGGTAAAGTGGGACAGCAGGACCT
The DNA here is from genome assembly GCF_000442215.2 of Lipotes vexillifer. NCBI lineage: Eukaryota > Metazoa > Chordata > Mammalia > Artiodactyla > Lipotidae > Lipotes > Lipotes vexillifer. The sequence goes on along the minus strand of NW_006798010.1, from coordinate 683,335 downwards.
CCCCGACTCCAGGGGATTTTTCTAAGGGTCTTGTGGCCAGAGATAACACAGGTAGGTCAGAAAGGGAGGGCACCTGTGTCAGTGCTTTGTGTATCGCCGTTTGACGTAGCAAGTCAGCTTAGCAGAGGAATTGAGAATGAAAATAATGGTGACGATCCCTTATAAATGGGCTGCATCCTATAGTTATTGAGGGCTTCTGTTTCCACGTACAGAATTGTATTCAAGCCCAATGACAACCTCAGGAGTAAGGCAAGGCTGGTGCTAAGCATCCTAAAGAGATGGTACGGCTGAGAGCAGTGGGTAGTGAGTTGTGGTGCTGAAGTCCAGTCTGACTCCAGGGCCAGCCCGCTCTCTACCCTGTCTGAAGGTGAAGCACCCACACCCGCAGCCCTGTGCACAGATATGTGTGCACACTGGCAAGATGTTCTCAAAGCACTCAGTGTGATTCAGTGATGCTTCTTGGGAAGATTTTAACTATCAGACACTAATTCCATTTTATCCTGGATCTGTGGTATTTCCATAACTCATGCTAATCCCTGGCTGATTGCAGTGTGGAGATGATGTGGTTTTATCTTTGAATATCAAAAATTAAAACCCTGTGATCTTCTCATGACTGTCTGGTGGTGCTGAGCCTTGTTAACTGAAAGAACAGGACTATGGTTATACACAGACCACCCCCGACCCGGCGCCTGAAGGGACTACTGAGGTGGGGCTGTATTTGTGGTCCCTCTCTTCACACAGGGAGAAGAGCAGGCCCAGAAAACCCTGACCTCTGGGCCTTGAAGTAAGGCATGAAAAGGCCAGGCCATCACACCAGCATTTCTTAAGGATTGAAGGAGTGCATATTGGAATTTAGCCAGCATGGGCTAGTTCTCATGCCTGTAAAGAGGTGTGGTGCAAGCTTTGTAACACCTGCGGGACCTTTGCTCAGGAGAACACAGGCTACAGTCAAGCTCCCTGTAAAAGAACGGTGGCATTGGCACATGTGCAGCCAACTTGTTTTGGAAACAAACGCCTTCTTGGACTTCTTAAATTATTTTTTTCCTCCAAGTCCCTGTTTTCCTGCCGGCCTTGCTTTTACCAATCAGCAGGTTAACCCTCTGGTCAGTGAGAAATTCCTACGTGTACTTCATTCCTCTTCCTGTGCTGTGCTATGAGAGTTCTCAGGTCGTTTTCATGGATGTCTTCACACGAATGATAGCAGGAGCTGAGAGGATGCCTCCAGTCTGGCTGAGAGGATGCCAAAACCCTTACTATGTTTAGTTTGTACTTCTGCTCATTGATGACTTAGTTATTTAAAAAAAACACTATTATATTGCTTTTGATCAAAAGAAGCTCTGTCACTCAGTATCAGTCACTTGGAACGATTGGAAACCCTGCGGGGAAACCAGCAGTATTCATGGTGGTAGCTAGTGCCTTTGGCACAGACGATACTCACTTTGCCTCTGTTCCTTCTTTCTGAGGTCACCAAGCACTTCTCTCTAAGGGAGACTCAGGCATTAGACCGAAAGGAGGACCAAAGGAATGAAGCCCTGTGGTCTCTTTATAACATGCATCCTTCCTTCTTTTAAGCCAAAGTGCTGAGGCTAGGGAGCCGGCAAAAACACCTGCAGCCTGCATTTGGTTCTCTGCATTTGGTTTTGGGACTCTAGCCTGGGAATTTGGAGTTGGCACCCTCTGGTGTTTACTCATTCATTCAGCAAGTAGATGCCCGTGATGGGCTTGGATCTCCCCCCTCACAGAGTTTCTAGTCAAGCAGAGTGAAGAAAAAGTGAGATCACATGAGAGGGAAGGTACAGAGTACCAAGTGCCATGAATGGGTTGAGCACAGCTTTGGGGTGGGTGGGTTCACTCTCTGAGATCTGAGGATGACCCGGAGTCAGGCCAGGTAAGAGGAGTGCAGTGCCCTCCAGGAGCTGGAAGGAGGGTGTGGCCAGAGGGTGCTGGCAGTGAGCTGAGCCTGGAGGCACACCCAGGGCCAGGGTGGGAGGGGCCTGGACCTCTGGGTTTGGGGTTTTGGACTCTCCTAAGAGCAGTGGAATGCCCTTGAAGATTTTATGTGCAGAACCGACTGTAATTTTGAACTTCTGCCAATTTTTATATAGCTTTTAAGAACAAATGATGAAACTTTGGATGACCAGGCAATTTGCAAGACTATAATTATTTAGGAAGTCAGAAAGTCTAAAGGGGGAAGACAAGAAGAAAAGGCTAGATTTTTATCACCCTCCTTTTTTATCATCATTTTAGATAAAAATTGGTTAAAAGGTAAAATGAGTTAAGGTATGTGGTGGTGCTCTGTCGTGTTTCTGAAGCCATGCTTGTGGTTATCTGCTCTGCTTATCCTAAATCGTGCTAACTCTAGCTAGGATTGAAGACAAATGTTTTTATTACTCTGATTTACATTAAAAAAATAAAACTTTTCCTACTGTCCTCTCCTTGTTACCCAGTTTTGGGTAACATTTTTGTTTGTTGTCTAATGGGTGTCACCCATCAGTACCCTCCTAGCACCGAAATTCAACATGGGGAAAGGTATAGGGAATTAACGTTTGACAGGCAGTTGTATCTTGGAAGGCAGTTCTCTCTGGTGGAAGGATCCCTGTGGGCCTGGGTTTGAGTCTTGGCTCTGATATTTACTCTTTGTCAGACTCTGAGTGAGTCATTTTCTCTCTAGTAAAGGGTAGCAAACTGCAGCCTGTGGAAATGAAGTTTTATCAGAATAAAGCACCACTCATTTATTTGCATATTGTCTGTGGCTGCTTTTGCGCACCAGTGGTAGAGTTGAATAGTTGTCACAGAGACCATTTGGCTCCCCAGTCTAAAATATCTACTACTGTCTGGGGCTTTAAGAAGAAGTTTGCTGACCCTTGCTGTGATGTCTTGAGCGTACCTCTCTTTTTGAGCCTCAGTTTCTTTATCCGTAAAATGGGCATTGTTCATTCAGTCTTTCACTCCAGGCATTCTTGTATTCTAGGCATTTGTGCCAGTGCCTGGGATGTAAAGACAAATAAGTCATGGGTCATGTTCTCAAGGAATGTGTGGTCTAGTGAGGGACCCAGACAGGTAAAGAGGCCTGCACGATGCAGTCTGGTAAGCACAGGGCCAGAGGTGAGCACAGGAAGCTTACCTGCGTGTGGGTGTTGGAGGGTAGGGTGTTGGTGGTGTCTGAGAAGGCTTCCTGGACTAGGAGAGGGCTGAACTGAGTCCTGAAGAGCTGGCCTTGTGAAGCAGGCAAAGGAAAAGCCTGGAGACCCTAGAGACCAGGGCCTGACTTGAAGGTAGAGTGTGTGGACAGGAGTGATAAAGAGAAAGTTGGATGGATGATCAGGGACCAGACCTGGAAGGGCTTATGCATTTGAGATGATTAACCATGGCCGAGTGGGAGAGAATGGATTCCTTGGCAAGACAAGAGGAAGGGAGACCAGTTAGAAGGCTGGTCGAGCCTAGAAATCATAGTATCCTTGAGTAGGGTTGCAGCAGAGAAGATGGAAAAAAGTGGGCAGAGTCGGGAGATTGTATGGTGGGAGAACTGGTGGATTAAAAGGTGGGATTAGCTTTGAGGGAGAGGGAAGGCAGAGGGTGCCATCCAGGTCCCAGGCCCAGGCAGTTGGCTGGATAGGATTGGAAGGAATACTAACAACAACCTTGTCCCCCACCCGTCCCCGTCCCGCCAGTATTTCTGTTTTGAGGATCAGATGGGAAACTGCATTATTAAGTGTAAAGTGTCAAGTGTATTATATACACACGTATACATACATATATGATATTACCATTTTGAATCGGTTAGGATTATGTTCAGCTGCAATTAACAGGAAACCTAATAGGGACTTACAAATAGAGATTTATTTGTCTCATGATGGCAGTTCATAGCTGGCGAACCTCCTCCCCAGTGCCATTGAGGGACCCATTCTGTTCTCCAGCCTTAGAGTATTAGTTTCCCTCCTCATGCTAGCTGCCTTTGGGAGTGGCACCTATATTAATAAGGAGAAAGCTTTCCCAGAAACTCTTGCTTTATGCCTTATTAACTAGAACTCTGTCATGGAGACTCTGGAATGGAGTTTGAGGAGGCCAGTGTTTTAGCAGAGCATGTGGCCACCATCAAAACCAGGGTCTCTAAGGAAGAGCTAGAATGGGTATCAGATAAGCAGCTGGCAGTGTCACATAATTGCCTACATTAACTTTGTTTTCAAGAGTTCATGTTTCTGGAGTAAGAATCTGTTCCTCAGTGTGACTGAAATTTGCAGCTCTATATTTGTCAATCAAGTATTAGAAAGTGAGATGACTTTGTTTTATCTGATCTGTCTGCCTTCCATCTGCAGCCTGGCCTCTGAAAGTATGCCATGCCTCAGACACCACTCTGCTTGTCTTCTGTGTTTGGATAGATAAAGACTTAGTTTCAACACAAAGGAATAATTTGCAAAGATAAAATCAAGAGTCTGCAGACCTTCATAGCTGTTGGGAATGAGGCAGCCAGAATCCAAAGGAGGCTTGTAGCGAGCTAACAGCCTCATTACAAGCTGTGTGTCCAGCACGTTCTGTTTACTTCATTTCCCATGTAAACTAATAGGCAAACAAGTCAGGGATAACAAGACTTTGTTTTTTTAAAGACTTCCTGAGAGTTCAGGAATATAAAAGCCCTCACCATCACAGGGGGAAAATGGTACAGTGAAGAAGGTTTGAGGGATGACCACACCTTTCCTTCTCTGAAGCAGCCTCGAGAGTAACTGCCACCCTCTTGGCTTGTGTGGGAGCAGGGGGAGGGGAAGGGAAGTGGCTGCTTGTTCCAGTCCTCCCCCAGTTTGAGCCGCGCTCTCTGTGCAAGTGCTGGAACTGGTGGGAGGGAAACCGTAGGGTGGGACGCAGACCCCACATTAGCAAAGCCACAGGAATTCCATGGAATCATTTCATGTCACAGTTCCCTAAAGTCATCAAAGAAGCTGTGCTTTTATGTTATCCTGTTTGTAGAATACTACAAAATGCCACGTGTTGTTTTAAAGTGTCAGTCATGGTGATTATCAGCCTTGTAGCTGAGAGGCAGCCTGATCTAGTGCAGAAAGCTGATGGAATGAAGGGCACACACCGTTTCCCCCTCTGGGAGCAAGATGCTGTCTCTGATTCCTTCTGGATGGAAGGTTCTGTGATTCCTAACGTCAGGCTGTGAAAGGGAGGGAGATGATGAGCAGGGTCAGATTCCAGCTGTGTCTCTGGGGGAGCCTGGGGGAGCCTCCCGAAGAAGGTGTGGAGGAGACGGTCCGTGGTGGGCTGGAGTGTGGTGCCTGTGGAGGCAGGCTGGGCCTGGCTCTGGGTGCGATGTGGTGCAGTGCACGGCGGGGTGGGGGGTGGGCGGTGTGCTGGGGTGCTGAGCCTCTGCAGGAGCGCAGGGCGGTGGGAGAGGGGAAGAGAGGGAAGCCCTGGAGTCAGGTGTGCTCCCCACCCCTAATGCAGGGGGTCTCTCAGAGGCGAGGTGGCAGGAGAAGGGCAACCAGGAGGGATGATGGGCATGGTTCCTTAGAGAACGACAGGGACCTGCTGCCTCCTGCCTGATTTCCTCAGCCTCCAGAAGGCCCTCCCTGCCGCACCACAGCAGTCATTTATTCATTCCTTCAACCATTTTACCAGCATTTATTGTGTCCCTCCTCTGTGGCTGCTGTTGGGTACGCAGCTGTTAGCAAATCAGGCTGGGGTCCAGTTCTCACAAGACTTACGTCCTTGGTGAGGCATGGGAGAGAGCAGACAGATGCGTAATTAACCAGACATGTGGACTGGCCCATGGGGGATGCTCAGACCCGGTGGTTTGCTGCCTCTTCCTTTTGGGGTTAGATGCACACTGTGCCCTTACTTGGAAGATAACTGTACCGCTCCTGACCACGCCTTCACAATCTGGGTTAAACTCACTTTGATAAAGGGAAAAAAAGCTTTTTCAGGTTAACCCTGCCCTGAGTGTTCTCCACCAGCTCCCAGTGGGGACTTGCAGGCTCTCTTTTGCGGTATCTTTGACACACATGGCAATGGCGTTTTCCCAGTGCTTTTCCCTCCTTTCTTGGAGGATGCTGCCTCTTGGGCACTCTGTTCTGCCCTCTGCGAGGTTGCTCGTGGTGGAGCTAGGAGCCGGAGAGGAGTGCAGACTCACGGAGGTGTCCAGATGTGAGCAGGAGCCTCCCTCTGTGGGTCCCACAGGGCCCCTGGTGTTAGAATGCGTTCAGCGGCAAGGACTCCTGGAGATCTGGGAATGGCCACGCCAGAATGATAGAGGCTGTGCTGGAATCAGAACCCAGGAAATCTGTAGTCTAAAAGTCGCTCAGAGGTGTCATTTAGGCATTGGGAAATGTTCAGAAATAACAGAGAAGGTCTGAACACCAAAACTCTTCAAGCACCGACTCTCTCCCCACTGCAGCTGCAAGATAAAGCACATGTTCATGAATCCAATCCATCCTCTTAAGGATTTCAAGGAAATACTGCCCTGTCCTAGTTTGTGTCCTTCTTGAGGCGGTTCCCTGAATGCTAATGTTAGGACATGTATTGAGGGGAAGCCAGCAGCTCCGCTTTTAATTAAGGAAATCTCATGTGGTCTTTTAACAACCAAAAACCAGACAAAACAATCTAGCTAAAACTGGGAAATGGCTTCTTTTTCATGTCAAACGATGACTTTTAGAAACGGTTTGTTTTGCCAACATCCTCCCTGGCCTCCGGTCCCTTTTCTGCACCCCACCCCCAGGGCCTGAGTTCCTCAGGAACCATTTCCAGTGTGGGCCCAGGGCTGCTGGCAGGCCTGGGCGTCCTGGTAACAGGTGCTTGGCTATGCGAGAGAGCTTGACAGTCTCACCCGCAGAGGGGCCGCTCCTCACCTTGCTGCCAACCCACACAGGAAGAAGGGGCTGGACTCTGCTCGAAACAGAAACAGGTGCAGTGCACTGTGTTTATTTCCTGGTTTGGTTTAGAGTTGTAATGCTTTGCCTGTGAGGGGTCTGCGAAAGACCAGCCTCCGGGAAGCCTGGGTGTCGGTTTTACCTTTGTCTGAAATAGAGGTGGTGCACCCGTGTGCCCAATGACCGACACACACTCACAGATGTCGGGTGCCTGCCTCTACCCAGTACAGTCACTGCACTCGCCATGAGGCTGTTGTCACTGCAGGAGCAGGTGACTGCCTTCTAGCCCCAGCTCAGGGCTTCTGTGTCCTGACAGATAAAGTAGGTAGAGGAAACTGGACCTGGTTAGTGGTGTTTGAACTTGTTTTTTGTTTGTTTATTGGAACTCTTTTTTTCCAAATGAAATCTCAAGAGGAACTCCAGGATATAAAAGAGTGAAAAGCGGAACCACTGTGGTTGAAGCTGAGAGTGGGACCCCTTCCTTCTCTCCCTCTGAAAATCCCCAAGGATCTCCTGGACCCTAAGGCTCAGAGGAAAGTCTGGAAACCAGGGACTCGATGCATTTGGTGGTGACTTGGAGCTTAACATTTTATTATTTTATATCTTTCTCCTAGATGTGTTCTCCTTTAGGGCAAGAACTCTCTCGTTTTTTTTTTTGTACCCCGAGCACCTAGTGCTTCATACACAGTGGTAACTTGAACCAAGAATCAGGAACCAGTGGTGGTTTGTAACTTCTGGCCTTCTTGACTTAATCTTATAATCCATTGCCAAGCCTATAGTTCTTCTGTCTCCCAACACACCCTCTTGCTTTTTCCACTTGGAATGCTACTATGAGCCAGGTGTTGACTCTCCTGGGCAGGCACCAGTTCCCCTCATGGATACACAGCAGTCATTTCGTGTCACAGCCAGCATCCTTTTCCCAGTGTGTTCCCGGAGCCCTTGCCATGCTGACTGTGGTCAAGTTAGTGACCTGCCAACAAAGTGTGAGCCCGTCATAAGGTGTTCCCGTTTGGAACATCAATTTTCAAGGGCCCCCGAGTCCAGGATTCCCTGTGCTCTGCCTTCTCTACAAGTGCTCAATGACCTTCACAGTGACCTGTTCTAGGTGAACTCAGGTTGTGTGCTCATCTGATTAGAAAGTAATTTTTTTCTTGGTTATCAGTGTTCAGCGTTCCATTCTGATTCTGTTTCCACTGAAGGAGTGATGGTTGATCTTGCCAATGTAGGGATGCTTTTATTCATTATTGTAAAACAATGTTAAATTCTGTTTACAAACCTATATATTCTCTGAGAGCTTATATCGTTTGGAAGAATACAAAGTATTTATTGTTGGATACATTTTATCAAAACTTTAGAAAAGTTAGTTTTTATTATGGGTCTTATGGGAAATTTTAAGCATATGCAAAGAGAGAGTAACATAATATTACCCACATGTTTATTAGGTAGTTTCAACAATTAGTATTTCATGACCCACCTTGTTTCATTGATATACTTACCTACTTAATTTTGTTATTTGGAAGCAAATAACATGTTATTTGAGGCAAATATTATTTATTTGTTAAATAACAAAATGTTATCTTTTTCTTTTAATTTTCTTTTATTTATTTTTTTATACAGCAGGTTCTTATTATCCATTTTATACATATTAGTGTATATATGTCAATCCCAATCTAAAAATACAGAACGCTTCATGAATTTGCATGTCACCCTTGCGCAGGGGCCATGCTAATCTTTTGTGTATCGTTCTAGTTTTAGTATATGTGCTGCTGAAGCGAGCACCAAAATGTTGTTATCTTGAAGCAAATTCTGGGCATCCTATGATTGCAACCTTAAATATTTCAAACATTTACATTTTATTTTAAGATTTTTTTTCATGTGGACCATTTTTAAAGTCTTTATTGAATTTGTTGCAGTATTGCTTCTGTTTTTTTATGTTTTTTGGTTTTTTGGCCACGAGGCATGTGGGATCTTAGCTCCCCGACCAGGGATGGAACCCACACCCTGCCCTGCATTGGAAGGCAAAGTCTTAACCACTGGACCCCCAGGGAAGTCCCTCAACCACTTACATTTTAAAGATACATTCTGAAATTTGATCATGCTTTAGCATCAGTGCATTTGCCTATGAATTTACTGAACTGCTATCCTTTATATGCAAACTTATTTTTTCATTGTCACTATTTGCGATCAGCAAGTATGTATATATATTCTGTTCCCCTCACTTTCTTACAGAAAAGGGCATTAATGTAATCCGGTCTGCGCTTTGCTTTTTTCACCTAACAGTTTATCCTGGAAATTGTGCCTTATCAGTATAGTTGAGTGGACCATGATCACAGCTTTATACCTGGTTTACTGATCTACAAGACAGCGGAGAAGAGCCCTAGCTGCTTCTTTCCCTGGGCCAATGCTGTTAACTTGGTGGTTTGAAGCATGTACCACCTTCCTTTGAGGACCATGGGTCTACTTTAGATGAAAATGGTTGCAGAGCACGCTAGCCACCTACAGATTGTGTTTTCATGTAGTACACATTAAAAATATACTATAACATACTATATAGATTTTTATATAGTATATCAAGACAGTGTACTATGTAGGATATCAAGTTCCCTGTGGAAACTTGGAGTAACTGACACTTGTTTGCCTTTCTTTCAGATTTAATTAACCTGCACCCAAATGCTTCTGCAGAAAAAGCCAGAAATGTCCTAGCTGTGGAAACTGCCCCTGGAGAGCTGGTGGGAGAGCAAGCTGCAAATCAGCCCGCCCCAGGGCATCCAAATTCCATTAACTTCTCTTTGAAACAGTGGGGCACTGAGCTCAAGTGAGTCTTTGGAAAGCAGCATGTGAAACTGAAAACAGCTTATTTCTGATAATGTATGTTATAATTTTATATATGAAATTATAAAACCACCTGACATTTCTGAAGGCTTTATCACAAGGTACTTTTGCATATTTTGTTATTTTTTTTTAGCTTGTATGGAATGACTATTATGTGCCTGTTGCTGTGAAACACTTTCACACTCATGGTTTAATTGCTTGACTCTGTGAGGTAGGTCATATGGTTGACATTTTACAGAGAGAGCAGTTGGCTCAGGAAGAGTCCTTGTCTAAGGTCACAAGTCTCCCAGGCTGCAGAGTTGAATGAGCATCACCACAATCAATTTGAGAACATTTTCATTACCCCAGAAAGAAACCCCAGTACCCGTTAGCAGTCCCTTCCCCTTTCCCCCAAACCTCTTCCTATCTGGCCCTTGGTAACCACTAATCTACTTTCTGTGTCAATGGATTTGCCTGTTCGGATATTTCATATAAATGACATCATATGGTATGTGGTCCTCTATGTCTTGCTTCTTTCACCGAGCATAATGTTTTTAAGGTTCATCCATGTTGTAGTACATATTAGTACTTCATTTATTTTTTTGTTGTTATAAATTTATTTTATTTATTTTTAGCTGCGTTGGGTCTTCGTTGCTGCGCGCGGGCTTCCTCTAGTTGTGGCGAGTGGGGGCTACTCTTCATTGCAGTGCATGGGCTTTTCATTGCGTTGGCTTCTCTTGTTGAGGAGCATGGGCTCTAGGCACGCGGGCTTCAGTAGTTGTGGCTCGTGGGCTCTAGAGCGCAGGCTCAGTAGTTGTGGCGCATGGGCTTAGTTGCTCCATGGCACATGGGATCTTCCCAGACCAGGGCTCCAACCCATGTCCCCTGCATTGGCAGGTGGATTCTTAACCACTGCGCCACCAGGGAAGTCCCTATTTCTTTTCATTGAGCAATAAGATTCCATTATGTGGGTATACCACATTTTGTTTATCCATTCTTCAGTTAAGGGAAATTTGGGTTCTTTCCACTTTTTGGCTACTATGAATACAGCTGCTATAAATATCTGTGTGCAGGTTTTATGTGGACATAATTTTTCAACTTCTTTGAGTAAATACCAAGGAACACGATTGCTGGATCATATGGTAAGAGTATGTTTAGTTTTGTAAGAAACTGCCAGTCTTCTGAAATGTACCACTTTGCCTTCATTTCTACCAGTGATGAATGAGAGTACCTGTTGCTCCACATCCTTGCCAGCATTTCGTGTTGTCAGATTTTTGTCATATCATGCCATATGATGTGATGCATTTTTCATGTGCTTATTTGCCACCTCTGTATCTTCTTTGGTGGAGTGTCTGTTAAGGTCTTTGGCCATTTTTTAACTGGGTTGTTTGTTTTCTTACTATTGAGTTTTAAGAGTTCTTTGTATATTTTGGGTAGCAGTCCTTTATCAGATGTGTTTTTTGTAAATATATTTTCACAGTCTGTGGCTGTCGTTTAATTCTCTTATATTGCCTTTCACAGAACAGAAGTTTTTAATTTTAATCAAGTCCAGCTTATCAATTATTTCTTTCAAGATTGTGTCTTTGGTATTGTATCTTATACCTTCACCATACCCAAGGTTGTGTAGGTTTTCTCCTGTGCTAACTTGTAGGAGTTCTATAATTTTGAGTTTTACATTTCTGTCTGTGATCCATTTTGAGTGAATTTTTGTGACGTGTGTAAGATTTGTGTCTAGATTCTTTATTTTGCGTGTTGATGTCTAGTTGTTCCAGCACCGTTTGTTGAAGAGGTTATCTTTGCTCCATTGTATTGTCTTTGCTTTTTTGTCAAAGGTCAGTTGACTGTGTTTATGTGATTCTATTTCTTGATTCTCTGTTATGGTGCATTAAGGTGTTTGTCTATTCTTTTGCCAGTACCACACTGGCTTGATTACCATAGCTTTATAGCAAGCCTCAAAGTAGAGCAGTGTCAGTCTTCCAGCTTTGTGCTTCTTCAGTATTGTGTCGGATATCCTGGGTCTTTCCCCTCCTCCATGTAAACTTTAGAATCAGTTTGTCAATAACCACAAAATAACTTGCTAGGATTTTGATTGGGGTTGCATTGAATCTATAGATAAAATTGGGATGAACTGACAATGTTGAGTCTTTCTATTCCTGAGTGTGGAATATCTCTCCATTTATTCTGTTCTTCTTTGATTTCATTCGTCAGAGTTTTGTGGTTTTCCTCATACAGATCATTTATATTTAAGTACTTTGCTTTCTTGGGTGCTATTGTAAATGATATGGTGTTTTTAATTTCAAATTCCACTTGTTCATTGTTGGTATATAGGAAAACAGTTGAATTTTGTATATTAATCTTATATTGTGCAACCTTGCTGTAATCACTTATTATTTCCAAGAGTTTTTTGGTTAATTCTTTCAGATTTTCTACATAGATGGTTGTGTCATCTATGAACAATTTTATGTCTTCCTTACCAATCTTTTTAATTTCTTTTCTTTGCCTTATTGCATTAGCAAGGACTTCCAATACGGAGTTGAAAAGGAGTGGTGACAGGGGACATCGTTGCCTTGTACCTGATCTTAGTGGAAGTGCTTCAGGTTCCTTACCATTAAGTATGATGTTAGCTGTAGGCTTTTTGTAGATAGTCTTTATCAAGTTGAGAAAGTTCCCTCTATTCCTAGTTTACTGAGAGTTTTTATCATGAATGGGTGTTGGATTTTGTCAGATGCATTTTCTGCATCTGTTGATATGATTATGTGATTTTCCTTTTCTAGTCTGTGATGTGGTGGATTACAATAATTGATCTTATTTTTTATTTTTTAAATTTATTTATTATTTTTGGCGGTGTTGGGTCCTCATTGCTGCGCGTGGGCTTTCTCTAGTTGCGGCGAGCGGGGGCTGCTCTTTGTTGTGGTGCACGGGCTTCTCATTGTGGTGGCTTCTCTTGTTGCGGAGCACAGGCTCTAGAGCACAGGGACTTGAGTAGATGCAGTGCATGGGCTCAGTAGTTGTGGCTCGTGGGCTCTAGAGCGCAGGCTCAGTAGTTGTGGCACACGGGCTTAGTTGCTTCGTGGCATGTGGGATCTTCCCGGACCAGGGCTCAGACCCATGTCCCCTGCATTGGCAGGCGGACTCTTAACCACTGCGCCACCAGGGAAGCCCCCAATAATTGATTTTAGAATGTTGAACGAGTCTTGCATACCTTGGATAAATCTCACTTTGTTGTGAAGTATAGTTTTTTTATACATTTTTGAATTTGATTTGCTAATATTTTGTTGAGGACTTTTGTATCTGTGTTCATAAGAGACATTGGTCTGTAGTTCCTTTTTTTATTCTTTTTTTGGTTTGCCATTAGGGGAATGCTGCTCTCATAGAATGAGTTAGCAAGTATTCTCTCTGCTTCTATCCTCTGAAAGAGATTGTAGATAATTAATATAACTTCCTGGGGCTTCCCTGGTGGTCCAGTGGTTAAGACTCTGTGCTCCCAGTGCAGGGGCCCAGGTTCGATCCCTGGTCAGGGAACGAGATCCTGCATGCCACAACTAAAGATCCCGCATGCTGCAACTAAAGGTGCCTTATGTGGCAACGAAGATCCTGTGTGCTGCAACTAGGACCCAGTGCAGCCAAATAAATATTTTAAAAATTAGTATAATTTCTTTCTTTAATGTTTGGTAGAATTCATCAGTGAACCCATTTGGGCCTGTACTTTCTGTTTTGGAAGGTTATTATTGATTCCATTTTAAAAATAGATATAGGCTTATTCAGATCTTTTATTTGTTCTTGTGTGAGTTTTGGCAGATTGTGTCTTTCAAGGGATTGGTCCATTTCATCTAAGTTATCAAATTTATGGGCATAGAGTTGTTCGTTGTATTTCTTGCGTATCCTTTTAATTTCCATGGAATCTGTGGTGATTTTTCCTCTTTAATCTCCAATATTAGTAATTGGTGTCATTTCTTTTTTCCTTAGTTAGTCTGGCTAGAGGCTTATCACACTGATTGATCTTTTCAAAGAACCAGCTTTGGTTTCATGTTTTTTTTTTTTTTAACATTAATTTATTTTTTGGCTGCGTTGTGTCTCAGTTGCGGCACTAGGGATCTTTCATTGTGGTGCATGGGCTCTTTGTTGCGGTGTGCGGGCTTCTCTCTAGTTGTGGCCTGCGGGCTCCAGAGCACGTGGGCTCTGTAGTTGCAGCACGTGGGCCCTTTAGTTGTGGTGTGTGGGCTCAGTAGTTGAGGTGCACGGGCTTAGTTGCCCCACGGCATGTGGGATCTTAGTTCCCTGACCAGGGATCGAATTGGTATCCCCTGCATTGCAAGACAGATTCTTAAGCACTGGACCACCAGATAAGTCTCTGGTTTCATTTTTTTCTGTATTGATTTCCTGTTTTCAATTTTATTGATTTCTGCTCTACTTCTTATTATTTATTTTCTTCTGCTTACTTTGGATTTAATTTGCTCTTATTTTTCTAGTATCCTATGGTAGAAACTTGGATTATTAATTTTAGATCTTTTTTCTTTTCTATTATATGCATTCAATGCTATAAATTTCCCTCTGAGCTCTGCTTTTGCTGCATCCCACAGATTTTGATAATTTATGTTTTCATGTAGTTCAGAATATTTTAAAATTTCTCTTGAGATGTCTTCTTTGACTCCTGTTAGTTGGAAATGTGTCGTTTAATCTCTGCATACTTGAAGATTTTCCTATTACCTTCTGTTACTGATTTCTGGTTTAATTCCACTGTGGTCTGAAAGCAGATGTTGTATGATTTCTGTTCTTTAAATTTGTTAAGGTGTGTTTTATGGCCCGGAATGTGGTTTGTCTTGATGAATGGTCCATGTGAGGAAAATGTATATTCTGCTCTTGTTGGATGAAGTAATTTATAGATATCATTTACATGAAGTTGATTGATGGTGTTCACTTTGACTGTGTCCTTATTGATTTTTTGCCTGCTGGATTTGTCTATTTTGGATAGAGGGGTGTTGAAGTCTCCATCTGTGATAGTGGATTCATCTATTTCTCCTTTCAGTTCTATCAGTTTTTGCCTCACATAGTTTGATGCTCTGTTGTTAGGCACATACACATTAAGAATTGTTATGTCTTCTTGGAGGATTGACTGCTTTATCATTATGTCATGCCCTTCTTTATCCCTGATAACTTCCCTTACTTTGAAGTCTACTCTATTTGAATTTAATATAGCTCTTCTGCTTTCTTTTGATTAGTGTTATTTAGTACAATATATTTTTCTCTATTTACTTTAATCTATTTGTGTCTTTATTTAAAAGTGGGTTTCTTATAGACAACATATAGTTGTGTGCTGATTTTTGATCCCTTCTGACAATTTCTGTCTTTTAATTGGTACATTTACACCATTGACATTCAAAGTGGTTATTGATATAGTTGGATTAATATATAATGTATTTGTTACTGTTTTCTATTTGTTGTCCTTGTTCTTTATTGCTATTTTTGTCTTCCACTCTCTTAACTGCCTTTTGTGGTTTTAACTGAGCATTTTATATGATCCCATTGTCTCTCCTTTCTTGGCATATCAGTTATACTTTTTTTTCTTTAACTTTTTTAGTGGTTGCCCTAGAGTTTCCAATATGCATTTACAACTAATCCAAGTCCACTTTGAAATAACGCTATCCACTTCGCAGGTTGTGTGAGTACCTTATAAAAACAAAATAATCCCAGTATCCTCCTCTAGACCCTTATATCATTGCTGTTATTCGTTTCACTTATATATAAAGCATACATAGCACATATATACATAATATGTATACATAAGCATACATAATATATGCATAATATAAGCTTGCATATATATAAAATGTACATCAGTATACCATACGTAACATGTATACATAAGCGTACATTGTTGGTATTATTATTTTGAACAAACTGTTACCTATTAGATCAATTAGAATAAGAAAAATAAAAGTTTTCATTTTACTTTCACTTATTCCTTCTTTAGTAATCTTCCTTTCTTTATGTTAGAGCTAAGTTTCTGACCTATATTATTTTTCTTCTCTCTAAAGAACTTAATACTTCTTGCAAGGCAAATCTACTAGCAACAGATTCCCTCAGGTTTCTTTTTTTTTGGTCTGAGAAAGTCTTTATTTTTTTTATTCTCCTTTTCACAGTTTACAGAATTCTAAGTTGGTGGGATTTTTTTTCTCTCAACACTTTACATATTTCAGTCTACTATTATTTGCATGGTTTCTGAGGAGAGGTCAGATGTAATTATCTTTGTTCCTCTATAGGTAAGGTAGTTTTTTTTCCTCTGACTTCTTTCAGAATTTTTTATCTTTGATTTTCTGTAATTTGAAAATGGTGGGCCAAGGTATGGGCTTTTTGGCATTTATCCTGCTTGGTGTTCTCTGAGCTTCCTGGAGCTGTGGTTTGGTGTCTGAGGTTAATTTGGGGAAATAATCCATCGTTATTGTCTCAAATATTTCTTCTTTTCCCCTCTCTTTCTTCTACTTCTGATATTCCCTTTATGCATATGTTACACCTTTTGTGGTTGTCCCATAGTCCTCAGATATTCTGTTCTTTTTTCTCTCCTTTTCTCCCCCCCCACCCCCCAGTCTTTGTTCTCTTTGCCTTTTAGTTTTGGAGGATTCTATTGAGATATCTGTATGCTCAGAGATACTTTCCTCAGCTGTGTCCAGTCTACTAATGAGCCCGTCAAAGGCATCCTTCATTATTTTTGCAGTGTTTTTTTTGTCTCTGGCATTTCTTTTTGGTTCTTTCTTAGAATTTCCATCTCTGCTTACACTGCCCATCTGTTCTTGCATGCAGTCTACTTAATCCATCAGGGCCCTGAGCATATTAATCATAGATGTTTTAAATTTCCCGCCTGATACTTCCAGCATCCCTACCATGTCTGGTTCTGATGCTTGCTTGTCTCTTCAAACTGTGGAGGCTTTTGCCTTTTGGTATGCCTTGTAATTTTTTGTTGGTAGCTGAACATGATGTTGTAGGTAAAAGGCAACTGCTGTAAATAGGCTTTTAGTAATATGGTGATGAGGTGTGGGAAGTGAGGAAGTGTATAGTCCTATGATGAGGGCTCAGTCTTTTAGTGAGCTTGTGCCTCTGGAGTTTGAACTTTGCAAGTGTTTCTCCATGTTTTTATTCCTCCCTTAGGTGGGGCAGGATGGCTAGAATGGGCTGGAGTTGTGTATTCCCCTTCCCACAGGTCAGTTAGGCTCTGATAATACCCAGGTTAGGCTCTGGTTAATAGTTTTCCTGGAAGGCAGGCCTTGTTAAGAACAGAGTACTCTGGAGTATTTAAAAATTATTCCTGGGCTTCCCTGGTGGCGCAGTGGTTGAGAGTCCGCCTGCCGATGCAGGGGACACGGGTTCGTGCCCCTGTCCGGGAGGATCCCACATGCCGCAGAGTGGCTGGGCCCGTGGGGCCATGGCCGCTGAGCCTGTGCGTCTGGAGCCTGTGCTCCGCAACGGGAGAGGCCACAGCAGTGAGAGGCCCGCGTACCGCAAAAAAAAAAAAATTTATTCCTTTTCCCCTCTCCCTGCCAGAAGTCAGAGGGAATTTTTCTCTGGTATTCACTGTGGGAACCTGGTCGAGCTCCTGGAGGTAACTCTCACAATATTGTGGGGACCCCTATGACAGGCCCTCTGGAGTTTTTATATTTTTTTTTTTTTTTTTTTTTTTTTTTTTTTGCGGTTAGAAAGTTAGATAATGGAAAGTGGGGGAGACAGACCTGTAACACTGGCGGCTTTCTGATTATGGAGTGTGTCCAACCTAGGAAAGTGAGCATGTGTCACCTTTGCTTGTAACAACTGACTGTTCACTTTCAGGGTTAAAGGTCACTTGGAGATATCTTCTGTCAGCTGTGCCTTCCCACTGTAGCCCAGTGGCTAAGAGCCAGACAGCTGAGTTCAATTCCCAGATCTACAACTTAAAATCTGGATAACTCAGGCAAATTACTTAAGTTTCATTTGTAAAATGGGGGTAATTATCACACATACTTCGGGAGATCAACATGATGATGACAGCTTAAGCTGACCCTCACTAAGTACTAGATGAGGGCTAGTTGTTGCCATTTTTGGGGGAGACACAGCTCATGGCAAAGCCATTCTCCACGGAGGTCCAGGGGGCCACTTCCTGTAGAAACCCTGATGTTTATTGATTGGCATATGGATCTTAGGTGTTTATGGTTTTTGTTTTCTTTTTTTTACTTACGGCGTGCTTAACGAAGATTTAAATAAGATGCTTTAGGTGTGTAGAGAGATTTTAATGACCATAGAAGTATTAAAACAATATTTCTATATTATAAATTCGTGGCTCAAAAATTACATATATTTTATATAAATTTAAAATGGTGTTTTAATTAAAGTGTAGTCATGGATTAAGGGATAATTTTTTGTTTAAGTTTTTTAAAAAATTTATTTAATTTATTTTATTTTTGGCTTCATTGGGTCTTCGTTGTTGCCCACAGGCTACTCTAGTTGCGGCGAGCGGGCTTCTCATTGCAGTGGCTTCTCTTGTTGCAGAGCACGGGCTCTAGGTGCGTGGGCTCAGTAGTTGTGGCACATGTGGGCTCAGTAGTCATGGCACACAGGCTCAGTAGTTGTGGCTCATGGGCTCTAGAGGGCAGGCTCCATAGTTGTGGCACATGGGCTTAGCTGCTCCGTGGCTCGTGGGATCTTCCTGGACCAGGGCTCGAACCCGTGTCCCCTGCATTGGCAGGCGGATTCTTAACCACTGCGCCTCCAGGGAAGCCCCTTAAGGGATAACTGGATGCTTGTCTGCTGTGCTTTTATTGTGTTTATCAATACACTTGAAACTCTCTTAACCAGCTTCCATTCCACTAGCTCCCCTATTTAACTGACATTCTAAATTCCCTCTATAGAGCTGTGGTCCACAATGACCGCACGAGACTAATGGGCTACTGCAGGGCACCCTGTGCCTCTGCTCCCACCAGCCACCTGCAAACTTACCAATAGTCGGCTGAATTGTTCCTAACTAGTTGTACTTGTTCTTGTAATTACATAATTCAGTGAACTACTTAGTAAACCCATAACATATTAAAATGAAACGTTTTTTCTGTGAAAAGTAAGTTGAACGCTTCGGGGAAATTTGATAAAGGTGAGTCACTAAAAGCCTGCCAGGATGTGGGTGGCACAGTTGTGAAAGATAGGAAAAAAAAAACTGTTCAAAACCTATAAAGATTCTATACTTAGATTGTTTCACAACTGTAAGTCCCCATTCTACTTTTTAAAAAGAAGCGAAACAAATTTGGAAAAGTTAGATGATGTCTTATGGGTGTGATTTATCCAAAAAAGATACCAGGGAACTGTGGTCAGTAACCTCAGACTCAAGAAGAAGCCTTGGCTGGCCTACATCAGCAGGCTGCCACATCAGCACACACTTTTCTTGTGCCTTTATAGGTACATGTGTTTAAGTTACTGTTAAATGGTTTCCTGCTTTAACCAACATTTTCATTAGTCTACTAACAGTCCAGATCACTTCAGATAAAAGAATTCAGGTAAAAGCTCTCATGTGCAGTTCTGGCTGGTCCATGTGTGAGTGTGCATGCTTGGGGGTGGGAGTGGGAGTGTGTGCCCTGGAGGCCGTGCAGAGTTTGAACAAGATGGGTAGGCGTGGGAGGTGTGCTTAGGCTGCAGCAGTGCTGCAGGTTATGTGATGGCAATGAGCATTGCCCTGTGGTTCTGTGGGCCTGGACTGGGAGTCCATTGCCAGGTGCTCAGCCATGCCTGACATGTGGCCGGCAGCTCCCAGGGTCTAGCTCTACCTCTGCTCAGGAGTGGGGTCACGCCGTGGCTAGTGCTTTCTGTAGTCAGCCTGGGTTTTGGAATCACAGTCCTGTTACTCATTAGCTGTGTGATGTTGAGCCAGTAACTTAACTTCTCTGAGCTTTATATTCTCCATTAGTAAATTGGCGTGTGTGTGTGTGTGTGTGTGTGTGTGTGAATACCCTTCCCCAGTGGGTGGGTGTGTTAGGGTTATAAATAAGAACTGCCTAGCTCAGTGTCTAACTCACTGTAAGTGCTCAGTAAAAAGCGGTCACATGATCCAGTCCTGTTGGTATTGCTGCCACTGTTGTTACCCTGCCTCCACTGAGCCAGTAAGTGAAGTGGATCTTTACTTTATTATCCATAAATAAAGTAGAGGGTGCCTTTCTGGAGGATGGGTGTGAAGACCGGGGTGACTGGGAAGGTGTGCTTATCTTGGGCTTGCCTCTGATAGGTCTTCTGCTAGCCGCTGACCTGCTCTGACCCTTTATTTTTTGCTTCCCTCTTGACCCCTCAGGCCAGGTATAGTTATTTGTGTGCATGGCTGGTGTTCTCAGGAGACTGTTCTGGTTTTGCTGGCTAGGACCATGCCTGGTGGCTCATCCCCCGTTTGTAGCAGAGGGTGCGGCCCAGACCAAAGCAGGCAGATAGTTGGTGAATTTGGGGGAAGTCGTTCATGCCCAGTAACTGTAACATGGTATTTATTTGTGGTTTCCCTTGTAAGGCATAGCTCTGTCTATACCAAGACAGAATTTAGTCACCATGCTACTGCCCCACGCTGATGTTTTAAAGCCAAGCCTCCTGGAGAGGGAAGCATGAAGGAAGGTGACCGGCTTCCTGGCTGGCAGAGTTTCAGTGATTGCGGGAGTTGGCTGGGCTTTCTGCACCTTGCTGCATTAGTGCCCAGTCCTCTCTGACAGCTCCTTGGGGAGCAAGGGTCGTGCTCAGCAGCTCGGTCCCAGCAGTCCTTTCCACCTCCACTGGCCACACACTTCTGGGGGCCCACGAATCAGAAGGGCCACGGTTGCGTGACACCGCTCCATGAAAATTGCTGCCGTGGTGAGAGGAGCGATGGCTTTGGCTTATAACCCTGGCTGGGATGTGTGGTCATCCTAGTCAGCATGGGAAACAGGCTCAGAGAACTTTGGTGCCTTGTTCAGGGCCACCGAGGGAGAGAGTAGTTAGTTGGCCCACGTCTGCCATTGTATTTAGAGCTGGGGGCTGGGAAGGGGAAGCTGCCTGCACCCTATACTGTCTGCCGGTCCTGGCCCACCTATGGCAGGGGCCCTATACTCTCAGTGACCCAAATCGGTTCTTGCCACTAGCTCAAGCCTTTCGGGAGGCGTCTCATTGCCTTAGGCCGCAGGCTACGCTGCTGAACGTGGCATTAGAGGGCCAGTGGGCTCATCTCCCCTATCTCAGGCCTGCTTGGCCTCTTTCAGTTCTTCAAACACACTGGTCAGGCTGACCTTTTGCTCGGAGGGCTCTCTCCTCCTGGTGACTCCCGGTCACCCTTCAGGGGAGCCTCGTTCCGCCCACCCCCCTGCTTTTCCTTCACAGCCCTTACTACCACTTGGAATGATTCTGTTTCTTTGTATTCTTGTCTGTGGTCCACCTCCCTGGTGGGGCTGGGGGCTCCATGGGGGGCAGGGACCCTGTCTGTCCTGGCTGGGTGTGTCCCCAGTACCTCACATGGTACTTGGCATGTGGTGGGTGTCTGGAGCCTGCTTGAGGAAGGAATGATGAGCGAAGGGCTCCTTCCCAGGGCAGAAGCACTCTGTTCCTGCTGCTTGGGGTTTGTCTGTCCTCACCCTGTGCACATGTGCGGGTGGCACTGTCCACACCCTCCTGCCAGGGGCTGCAGTTCCGTGGGTGCTGTCTTTGCTATTTGGCCTCCTGGGGAGGGGTTTCCTTCTAATGAAGTGTTGTTCACCTTCTTGACTGGGAACCCACAGCAAATAATATACATTCATACATAAATGTATACTGTTTGTAAGCACACAAAACTAAAACAGAAATTTCATACAATTATTTATTTATTTATTTATTTATTTATTTATTTATTTTGTGGTACACGGGCCTCTCACTGTTGTGGCCTCTCCCGTTGCGGAGCACAGGCTCCGGACGCGCAGGCTCAGCGGCCATGGCTCACGGGCCCAGCCACTCCGCGGCACGTGGGATCCTCCCGGACCAGGGCACGAACCCATGTCCCCTGCATTGGCAGGCGGACTCTCAACCACTGCGCCGCCAGGGAAGCCCTTTCACACGATTTTAACTGTTATATCTAGTAAAGCTGAGTACTAACTTCTCTTCCAATGTATTAAAAAAATTCCCATCATGACCCTCGAAATTGATTTCATGGCTCTTTAATTCTATCTCCTGGCCCACTAATGGGTTGCCACCCATAGTTTAAGAAGCACTGCTTGGAAGGCTGCCTCTGGTTGTGAGCCTGGCTCCACCCCCACCCCCACCCTAGTCATCTTTGCATCTTCCTCTCCCCCCTCCTCTGTGGCCTGGGTGCTCCATTGGATAAGAGGTAGTCCCTCCCTGCCTTTGAGGTACTTAGAGTCCTCAGGGGAGACAGACAGGCAGGTAAGGAGTCCTGTCATAAGGCACTGTAGGGTGCAGTTGAGGGCTGAACCCAGCATGTCATGCCTCCCCGGGTGCACTGAGGTGGTGGTCGGGGAGAAGGTTGGGGAGGGCAGGCTGTGCTGTGGAGGATGAGGTGGGACCTGCCAAAGGGAAAGGTAAGTACAGAGACTCACCTATGCAAAGGTGTGGAAGTCAGAACAGGGTTTCATGAGTTCACAGATTCACGTGCTGGGAGCTTAGGGTGCTGGGTGGAGGTGATGATCAAGCAGTTGCTGAAGAGGCCGGGAGGCCCAGGGTGAAGGGATGGGGTAATGTCTGTCCTTTGGGCAACAGGAAGCCGGTAGAGCTGTACCTGCCTGGAAATTCTATGATGAGATTAGTTTTACTTTGATTCTTTTTTTTTCTTTTGAGACAGTGCACATTTTATTAGATGTGTGTTCTTTAGAATAAGTGGACTCATCATCCACATTAAATGTATAGGATATTTTGGAAAGGGCCTTTCTTTCTTTTTTTAAAAAAAAATATTTATTTATTTATTAAGGCTGCCCGGGTCTTAGTTGTGGCACACGGGATCTTCGTTGTGGCATGAAGGATCTTTAGTTGCGGCATGAGGACTTCTTAGTTGTGGCATGCGTGTGGGATCTAGTTCCCCAACCAGGGATCGAACCTGAGCCCCCTGCATTGGGAGTACAGAATCTTACCCACTGGACCACCAGGGAAGTCCCTGGAAAGGGCCTTTCTGATGGTACTTCTTTCCCATTATGTCAACAATAAATATATTTTAACTTGAGATATAATGCTCCAAACTTGAATGCCTGTTGAAATACGGACTGTAACAAAAAGTAGTCTTGGGCCTCCCTGGTGGTGCAGTGGTTGAGAGTCCGCCTGCCGATGCAGGGGATACGGGTTCATGCCCCGGTCCGGGAGGATCCCACATGCCGCGGAGCCATGGCCGCTGAGCTTGCGCGTCCGGCAAGGGGAGAGGCCACGACAGGGAGAGGCCCACGTATTGCAAAAAAAAAAAAGTAGTCTTGCAAAGCCCATGGTTCGAAGGGCAGTAGCTTATTGGAGAGTGGTTGTGTTCATTTGCTCTGGCTGCTGTAACAAATTACCATAAACTTGGTGGGTTAAAACAACATAAATTCATTCTCTTAGAGTTCTGGAGGCCAGAAGTCCAAATCAGTCTCACTGCGCTAAAGTCAAGGTGTCAGCTGGACTGGTTCCTTCTGGAGGCTCCAGGTGGGAATGCGTCCCTGGCCTCTTCCAGCTCCTGGTGGCTGTCAGCATTCCTCAGCCCGTGGCCGCATCACTCTAATCTGCCTCCCCAGTCACGTCACTTGCTCCCCTTCTTATAGTGATATCTTCCTCTGCCTCTCTCTTATAAGGACACTCGTGATGACATTTAGGGCCCTCTCAGATCATCCAGGGTCATCTCTCCATCTCAAGATCTTAATATAATCACATCTGCAAGTCCCTTTTGGTTATTTCTCCTTTTTTTAATCATTTCAAATAACATTGTCCTGGTATCCCTGTACATACGTCTCCATGTCCTTGTGAGAATCTATCTGAAGAATTGACGTGTGCGAGAGGAGACACTGCATCATCTTTATTAGGGTAGCTATTGCCAATCAGAGCCCCCCCCGCCCCCACTTTTTGTTGCTCTTGACAGAGCTTGTAGTTAGGAGGGATGGAGCTGATTGGCTGCCCTGGAGGTAGCCTGCTCTCCTTCTGCCCCTGTCTTCCTGTCACGTACAAGGTAGTAGCGGAGGCCAAAACTTGGCTGGGCAGGGTGTTTGTAGAGCTGTGAGCTCTTGAAGGATTTAATGGGGCATTTTCCAGCCATTCTGTCAACTTCTAAAACTCTAGCTGATTATCAGAGTTGAAATGAATGTTGAAAAAATTATTACTGTTTTAGGTGGACATTTTAAACTGTATGTAGAGAAATTGAACTGAAATTTGTAAACCTAGAAACAGGTTTTCTTATTAATTATATAGATTGCTGGTATTTGGTTTGTTTGTTTTTAAATTTTCATCGGAGTATTTACAATGAAGTAGGATTTACAATGTTGTTGCTGGTGTTTGTTTTTAAAAGTTCAGCCTGAACACTGCAGCTGTCAAGGTGACATTTGGCTGCCTGGTGGTCTCCTGCTTTTCACTTCAGATCACAGTAGCTGAGTGTTTATTGAACAAAAAAACAGCTGGCACCTAGCACCGTGCCTGGAAGGACACAGAAGTTGCTCTCAAAGGTTTGTCAGATGACATTGGGTTCTTTAAAGGGCAAGCACTGTATGAGAACGGCCTCGAGCATCAGTCAGCAGAACCCCATTTAAACTGGCAGTGAATTCTAATTAGTGCACAGGCAGGACACCTGGTCAGTGCAGAGGCCTCTGCTGACCAGAGCGGATAGGACGAGTGGTTTGAGAAGCGTATACTTTACCGACCCCCATGTTGCACAGTCACAGAATTCGGTTTTACCACTAAGATCTAAAGCAGGGATTGGCTCTATAGTGTTTCAGCTTAAAGAGGTTTTCGCTTTGAGCCAGATCTGGTTTCTTCATCACCTAAGGCTTGGCAGGTGGTACCTCCCCCAACCAAGGCTCAGTCCCTCAGCCACAGGTGAGAGCATGGCATTTGTGCAGGTGGGCCTCGTGACAAGGCAGGGCTGGCAAGACCATGTTGGGGAGAGGAGGGCATGTGGAAGTTCTGAGTCATTTAAGTTGCTGTTCTCTCTCCCCAGGCATGTTCTGTTCTTCCCTGTTCTCTCATTCCTCCCTCCTGTATCCACCATTTAAGGACCAGGGCTGAGTAGCACAGTTTGAAGGCTCCGGCAAATGGCAAGGAGAATTTAACTCCTCAAATTGATGGTGGTGGTAGTAACATGCCACATGTGAGTGAAGGCTGCTGTGAGACCCTGGCCATAAGTGGGGCAACTGAAATTTTATAGTGTAGTGGGTCCAGTGTACTCAGCTAATTGTATCAAAGAAATGAGCAAAAGTATATGGAGCATTTGTGAAAGTTTCTTTTTTTCCTGAGCAACTATTTTGAAATAGCTTTCTCCACAATTCTGTAATTTTTATAAAATCAGACTTTACTTCAACATTGCTCATTGGGTTATAGTGGGGATTTTACTAGCATTCCTCTATGCAGTACTCTGGGAAGATGTGTAGCATGGTTGCCAGGCACTAGAAGAGACTTAGGAGATAAACAGTACATGTAACAAGCTCTACATTGTTTGTTTGCCAGTTCACTCTTGGTCCCAGTAAATAAACCATAAGAAAACTTTTAGCAGGTGTAAACATAAGCAGGTATAATTGCCAGGTTCCTGGTGACTCCTTGTTAAAACAGAGTGATGGGAACATAAATGTTTTAGGTAATTTCTCTGCATTCTTCTAAATTCTTAAAGCACTTTAATGAAATTCAAATAAAGCAAAAAAAATCATGCTTTCAAAAACATAAAACACTGAAAATGACTATTTTACATGAGAATGTCATCTGATTCACACTAGAGATGAAGCTACCTTTTCATCCCCTACCTTTAATCTACCTCAGGAAAACTCCAAATGATGCACAATTCTTCCTCTTCTATATTTGTTTTTCTTTATTTTTAAATATTTCCTTGTTTATTTGGTTGCGCTGGGTCTTAGTTGCAGCATGTGGGCTCCTTAGTTGTGGCTCGCCGGCTCCTTAGTTGCAGCATGTGGGCTCCTTAGTGGTGGCTTATGGTCTCCTTAGTTGCAGCACGTGGGCTCCTTAGTTGCGGCTCATGGGCTCCTTCGTTGTGGCATGCAAACTCTTAGTTGTGGCATGCATGCAGGATCTAGTTCTCTGACCAGGGATTGAACCCGGGCTCCCTGCACTGGGAGCGCAGAGTCTTATCCACTGCACCACCAGGGAAGTCCCTGTTTCTTTATTTTAATAACCTTACTGAAGTATAATTTATCTATGTTAGGTGTGCAGGCTGATGGAGTTTAGAGATTATACATAGTCATGTAAACACCTCCATAATCAAGATATAGAGCATTTCCACCACCTAAAGTTTCCCTCATGCCCCTTTGCATGAAATGTTTAAGAATTTCGTATATATGGAATCATACTGTATTTGTATGTCTTCTTTCATTTAGCATCATCTTTTTGAGACTCATTTATTTTGTTGAGTGTTTTCATATCTCATTCCTTTTTTATTCCTTAATAGTATGCAGCAAGTATGGATATATCACAGTTTGGTTTTCCATTCACCAGTTGACAGATTTTTGGTTGATATCCAGTTCATGGCTGTTATGAATAATGCTTGCTCTGAGCATTCACATCCAAGTCCTACATGTAGACATGTTTTCATTTCTTTTGGGTAAATATGTGGGATTGGGATTGCTGAGCTGTTTAGTTAAGTGTATATTCAACTTGATAACATACTGCCCTACTGTCCTCCAGGTGGCTGCCCCATTCTGTGTTCCCATTAGCAGTACCTGACTGTTGCAGTTGCTCCACATCCTTCCTGACACTTGGTACACTTGGACACTTGCTGGTGTTTTTAACTTTAGCCATTGTGGTGGATGTGGTTCATTTTGGTTTTAAGTTGCATTTGCCTGATAATTAATAACGTTGAGTATCTTTTCATGTACTTGTTGGCCATCTGTATATCTTTGGAGAAATGACTGTTCAAGTCCTTCACCCACTTTTAAATTGAATTGTTTATTCTCTTATTATTGAGTTGTAAGTGTTGTAAGAGTGCTTTATATTTTCTGAATACAAGCCTTTTGTCAGATATAGGTTTTGCAAATATTTTTCCAAGAAGAACTTTTAAATCTTGATAAAGTTCCTTTATCATTTTAATCTGTTACAGATTGTGCTTTTTGTGTTCTGTGTAGGAAATCTTTGCTTAACCCAACGTCACAAATATTTTCTTCCCTGTTTTCTTCCAGAAGCTTAATGGTTTTAATTCTTACTCATTTATATATTTTAAGTTAATTTTTATGTATTATGTGAAGTAAGGGTTGAAGTTCATTTTTTCCCATACAGATAACCAGTTGTAGTACCACTTTTTGAAAAGACTATCTTTTCCCCATTGAATTTCTTGGTACCCTTGTTGAACATCAGTTCACATTATTACATGCTTAACATTGCCCCATGGCTCGTTGATTCTTCCTTCGTCTTCTCTCTGTTTTATTTTGGATAGTTTCTATTGCACTGTCATCAAGTTCACTCATCTTTCCTTCTGCAATATCTCATCTGCTATTAATCCCATCTAGTGTATTTTCATCATAGACATTGTAGTTTTATCCCTAGGTTATTATTTTTTTTTTTGCGGTACTCGGGCCTCTCACTGCTGTGGCCTCTCCTGTCACGGAGCACAGGCTCCAGATGTGCAGGCTCTGCGGCCGTGGCTCACGGGCCCAGCCGCTCCGCGGCATGGGGGATCTTCCCAGACCGGGGCACAAACCCGTGTCCCCTGCATTGGCAGGCGGACTCTCAACCACTGCGCCACCAGGGAAGCCCCCTAGGTTATTTTTAATTGAAGTATAGTTGATTTACAATGTTATGTTAGTTTCAGGTATACAGCAGAGTGATTCAGTTATATATTCTTTTTCAGATTCTTTTCTATTATATGTTATTACAAGATATTGAATATAGTTCCCTGTGCTGTATAGTAGGTCCTCGTTGTTAATTTTATAATAGTAGTGTGTATACGTTAATCCCAAACTCCTAATTTAGTGCTCCCCATCCCCTTCCCCCTTTGTAACCATAAATTTGCTTACCATAAGTTTGCCTTCTATGTCTGTGAGTCTGTTTCTATTTCATAGGTAAGTTCATTTGTGTCAGTTTCTTCCGTTCAACATATAAATGATATCATATGATATTTGTCTTTCTCTGCCTGACTTACTTCAGTTAGTATGATAATCTCTAGGTCCAAACATGTTGCTGCAAATGGCAGTGTTTCATTCTTTTTTATGGCCGAGTAATATTCCATTGTATATATGTACCACCTCTTCTTTAACCATTCATCTGTCGACAGGCATTTAGGTTGCTTCCATGTCTTGGCTATTGTAAATAGTGCTGCAGTGAACATTGAGGTGCATGTATCTTTTCAAATTAGAGTTTTCGTCATTTCTGGATATATGCCCAGGAGGGGGATTGCTGGATCATATGGTAACTCTATTTTTAGTCTTTGAAGGAACCTGCATACTGTTCCCCATAGTGGCTCTACCAATTTACATTCCCATCAGCAGTGCAAGAGGGTTCCCTTTTCTCCACACCCTCTCCAGCATTTATTGTTTGTAGACTTTTTGTCGATGGCCATTCTGACTGGTGTGAGGTGATACCTCATTGTAGTTTTGATTTGCCTTGCTCTAATAATCAGCAATGTTGAGCATCTTTTCACGTGCCTGTTGGCCATCTGTATGTCTTCTTTGGAGAAATGTCTTATTTAGGTCTTCTGCCCAGTCTTTTGATTGTGTTGGGGTTTTTTTGTTTTTAAATATTGAGCTGTGTAAACTGTTTGTATATTTTGGAAGTTAATCTTTTGTTGGTTGTGTCATTTGCAAATATTTTCTCCCATTCTGTAAGTTGTCTTTTCATTTTGTTTCTGGTTTCCTTTGCTGTGTAAAAGCTTTTAAGTTTAATTAGGTACCATTTGTTTATTTTTGCTTTTGTTTCCATTACTCTAGGAGATGGATCTAAAAAATATTGCTGTGATTTATGTCAAAGAATGTTCTGCCTATGTTTTCCTCTATCTCTAGAAGTTTTGATTTGGATCTTTTTCTCACATCTTCCATATCTCTATTTAACATGTTCAGTCTTTCTTCTAGCTTCTCAAACATGGGGAAACAGTTACAGTAACTTTTAAAATCCTTGTCTACTAATTTTATTATTTTCATTTCTGAGTCTGTTTCTGTTTAGTGATTTTTCTCCTTAGAATGAGTTGTATTTTCCTACTTCCTTGCATGCCTGATAATTTTTTATTGCATGCCCGATATTATGAGTTTT
This sequence comes from Lipotes vexillifer, assembly GCF_000442215.2. Classification (NCBI taxonomy): domain Eukaryota; kingdom Metazoa; phylum Chordata; class Mammalia; order Artiodactyla; family Lipotidae; genus Lipotes; species Lipotes vexillifer. The sequence goes on along the minus strand of NW_006798010.1, from coordinate 654,311 downwards.
ACCTTTCTGGGTGCTAGATTTCTGTGTGTGTTCCTGTACATATATTCTTAAGCTTTGCTCTGGGATGTAGTTTAATTACTCAGAAACAGTTTGATACTTTTGAAGTTCACTTTTAAGCTTTTTTAGGTAGTATGAGAGCAGGCTTTAGTCTAGGGATAATGTCAGTTACCTTTTTCCAAGTACCAGTCTACCATACTCCATGACGTGTGAGGTTTTCCACTCTGACCGGTGGGACTAGACACTATTGTGTGAGCAGAGGGATGGTTCTTTCCCCATTCTTGGATAGCTTTCTTACACACAAGCCTGATAGTACTCATCTGGAGACTTGGGAACCCTCTGATGTTTCTGCAGCCCTCCATACAGCTCTCTCCTCTCCAGTACTGTGCCCTGTGAACTCCACCTGCCTTGGGATTCCCAGCTGTCTTATCAGTTCGTGGGAGAGCTCCACCTGGTTCCCCCTGCCTGTACCATGGCCTGGAAAGTGTCTAGGCAGTAAGCTTGGGCAGGGGTGGGGCTTACCTCGTTTGTTTTCCACCTCTCAGGGATCACTGCCCGGTGTAGCCTGATGTCCAATATCTGAAAGTCATTGTTTCCTGTATTTTGTTCAGTTTTTCAGTTGTTTCAGATGACTGTAAATCCAGTCCCTCCTAGTCCATCTTCACTGGAAGTAGAAATCCCAACCTAGTTTTGAAAAGTTTTAATGAAATAACTTTAGCACACAGGCAAGTGTAAAGTATAGAAAATTGATTACCTGGGTAACCACTACTAAAGTATATAATTTTGTCATATTTCTGCTGCACTTTTTAAAACACAAACTAAAACGTTACAGATATGGTTCAAATCCTTTCTTGTCTCCATGATCCCATTCTTTTCTTGCCCTTCACAGGAGTAACCAGTGTTCTGTATTTGATAATTATCATTCTTGTGTGGATTTTTAAGTTGTACTACATATGTGTGTATCTATAAATGATATCTATTAATAGTATTATCTTGAAGATTTAAACAATTATCATGTTGTACATGTTATTCTTCAATTTTCTGTCTTTTCTTATTCAGCATTTAAAAAATATTTGCCCATATGATCCATGTAGCTTTAGATAGAATGTACATTCCACAAGGACAGGAATATTTGTTCACTAGCATATCCCAAACATTTAGAACAGTGCCTGTCACGTTGTAGGCACTTAATTAATATTTGTTGAATGAATGAATTCACTTTAAGTGATGTATAGTATTTGATCGTATGAATATGCTACAGTTTATTTGTCTGTTCTCTTGTCAATAGATGTTTAGGTTGTTGGGGTTTTTTGCTAATATGACTAGTGCTGCAGTGGATGTTCTTGTTTGTGTCTCCTTGTGCACATGTTGAAGAATGTAAGAAATGCTGGGTCGCTGGGTCTTAGGGCAAGAACTTTTTCAACTTATCTGTATGTTGCTGAATTGTTCTCCATGGTAATAGTTCCAATTTGTACTCCCAGCAGCAGTGTATGAGAGTTCTCATTTCTCCATATCCTCACCAACACTTGCTATTATCAGAGTTCAGTCTTTGCCAAGCGTATGTATGTGACATTACGTTTTGCTTTACCATTTTAAAAAAGATAAACCATTTCATTTTTCCCAATAGAAATTCAATGTCTTCTTTTCGTCCTGGGAGAGGGCATAACGACAGTCGGAGGAGTGTGTTTTACACCAGTGAAGAGTGGGAGCTTTTAGAGCCAAGCCCTAAGGACCTGGAGGAGTCCATGGTACAGGAAGAAAGGAAGAAGCAGATCCCTGAAGGAAACAAAGGTATGGATGTGGTTCCCGCTGTCTTTCATTCTCTCCGCTGCCATCTGTTAACCACTGGTGATGTGGGAGACCCTTTGGTAGCAGGTATCACTGGGAACATGAGACCCAACGGGAGTTGTGTTCTCTTTGTGGGAAATAAAACCTAAAGGCTTGAAAATGAGATGTCACAAGAAATAAATAACTGTCCAATCCTGTGGTTCTGCAACTTTTTCAGGAGATAGAAGATCTGGAAGTCATGGTGCTCTTTACAGAAATACTGATTTAAAGAAAACTAAAACCTTTTATTTATAGAAATTTGTTAATGCACACACAAGTAGAAGCTGTAGTGTCACATTCCACAGTTTTGAACTTATGGCCTCTCTTTTTTCCTCTGTATCTCCTCTGAGCTCCTGCCCCTCCTGACACCCACCACCAGCTGGGTTATTTTAAAGGAAGTTCTAGATATTAATCCTTTGCATCTGTAAACATTTTAGTATGTATCCCCAAGAGATGACTCTTTAAAAGAACCAGAGCTTCATCGTTATACCTAAAACACTTACAGTAAATCCTTCCTGTCTACTTCCCCAGTTGTTCCATAAATGTCTGCTCGCAGTTGACATGAGCAAATGAGGGGCTAACAGGCCCCCAAGTGTGTTTAGTTGTGTGTCTTCTTGGGTCTCTTTCAGTCTGAACAGCTCTCTGTTTGTTTTTTGTCTTCCGTTTCCCTTGCCACGCCTGTTGAAGAAACAGGGTCTACATGTCAAGGAATTGCCCACATTCTGGATTTTGTTAATTATGTTTTTGCGGGGTCACAGAATATGCTCCTCCATCCCTGTATTTCCTATACACTTGTCGCTAGAGTAGAGGCCTGCCCAGATTCAGGGTTGACTTTTAATTATGACAAGAATATTTTGGGGTGGGCTGGGGGCTAGGGATGCTGTGTATTTCTTGTTGCATCACATCTGGAACCACATCATATCTGGTTTTCCCTCTTTTTGTGATATTAAGGTCAATCAGGATTTAGGGTGTCAGCCTGACCCGTTCATACATCTCTCCATTGGCATTTTGCCTAATGCGTTAAGCAGCCCTTCATGATCCTACATCCATTGATCCGTTGAGGGAATATTGATGTTTTAAATGTAAAATAACAGTAAATAATTTTGAAATTCTGCCTTATCCTTCATTCTGGCACGAGCTGGCAGGATTAGGAGGCAGGATTTTAGGAAGTCTTTACTGAGAGCACATATTTACTGAAGGTAATATTTTTTTCTGTCCCCTGGGAAGGGACCACATGACTTGCTTTGGTGGGGAGTTTACTTGTGATCCCCAGGATGGTAGCATGGAACCCTAAGGTCCAGTGTGACGTGGTGAAGATGTGGGTCACGTGCCTCATGACCCAGCACGTGGCACAGCCAGCGGGGCACCCAGGAGAGGGGCTCATTGTCAACTGGGAAGGCCTTCTGAGGAACAGGGATTTGTGTTGGGGATTTGGATTGTTGGAGGTAAACATTGTTGGCTCTGACTTCCCCATAGAGACTCTAAGAATGAAATGGAAGGGTGAATGGTAGCAAGATTGAGAAGGAAGAATCAGTAAGGCTTAGTGACTCGTGTGGGGCAAGAAACTCCCAACACCCCTGGACAGCAGCTTCTTGTCTGGGAGCAGCCTTCTCAGCCTCTGCCCAGCCCCTGATCCCTTTGAGAGGGAGCCTGTGTGGAAGACACGGAGGGACAAGGATGTCTCTGGATTTTTATCTTGATGATTCATGGATATTTCCTGTAACGGCTCCAAGAATCAGCCTGCCAGCTTCTTGTCCATGTCATTCATGGGAAGTAAGCTAATCTTCATACACACAGAAAAGTCCCCCAATCAGAAATGTATAGCTCAGTGGATTTTCACTAAGTGAGCATATCCATGTAGCCAGCACTTACTTGAAGAAACAGGACAGTACCAGGAGTCACAGCCTCTATCCCCAAACCCCTTCTAGTCACTACCTCACCTCCCACCCCCACCCCTGAAACCACTGTCCTGACTCCTAACATCATAGAATTGTTTTGCCTGTTTTCTAAAGTTATATAAATGGAATCTATATAGTATGTACTCTCCTCTTTATATTTTTAATATATATTTGAATCCATTTATACTAAAATTTATTTGGGTCCCTCAATATTTTTAAATACTAGTTTTTAAGGAAGAGAATAAAATGTGTTTACAATTAAGAAAACATAAACTCGGGGTTTTTTTGGTTTTTTTTTTTAGTAAGGACAGATTAGCTACAAATAAGCAGCTGGGGATCCCTAGTGTATCTCTTAAGTCCTACCCTCTAACTTTGTAGATGCAGGCCCTGTCCTTACTAAGGTGCCCGGCGGAAGGGACACCTTGTGTTCAGGTTGCTGTAGGAACTTGGAGCAACCATGTTCTTCCCTGGTCTGTGTCTCTTTTCTCTTTGGTCCTCAAAGTAACTGAAATAAGAAAATAGTGATATGAACACGTAGGCTTAGAACTGATCTTTTGGAAAATAAACTTAACATTACAAAAGAATCTTGAGAGAGTTTAGTACAGTTTTGTCATAAATTCCTCATTAATACTAATGTATAGTCTGACTTTTTTCATCTGTCTTAATGCAAAAATTGTGCAAATAGAGAAAGTTTTCTTTAAAAGTGATCACATGAAAGATCATCTTTGATTTTAAGCTTGGTTATTATCAAGAATGAGGTAGGAGCAGAGAGTGACGCATGCAGAACTCCTTAGAGGATGATGGATGGAATGTTAATGTATTTTACTGGAATTTCCGAAAGGAAAATTTGACCTGAACTTAAACGTTTTGTTTTTATGTAGGAGTAACTGGCTCAGGATTTCCCTTTGATTTTGGACGTATTCCCTACAAAGGAAAACGCCCTTTGAAAGACATGATTGGATCGTATAAAAATCGCCACAGTAGTGGTGACCCTTCAGCCGAGGGGCCATCGGGCAGTGGTAGCACCAGCAAGTTGGCCTCCGAGATGCAGCTGCAGGTCCAGAGCCAGCAGGAAGAGCTGGAAAGGTTAAGGAAAGACTTATCCAGTCAGAAGGTAATTTTTCTTCCTCACATTTCTATCTCATCCCACATCAGCAGGCCACGGACCAGAGGAGCAAAACCCGGCTTTCATGTTTCTCTGACTCCATTATTTCCCAGAAGGTGCTTTTCCCCTAAGAGTTGCCACGGCCACTGACCTAGGCACTGCTGTTCTGCTTGGTCATTTTTTCATAGACATTTGAAATTCCGACGAGAGTGAAGACCCCTCAGAGTGGGTCGGGGAGGGTGTTGTTTGCACCTTGCCCACGCCTGCCCTGACGTCAAATCTCTCTGAGCATAGCTTCAGCCCAAGGCCCATGAACAGTTGTTAAATGAGTTTCCACATCCTGTTAAAACAGCAGCTTCCTTTTGAGCTGATCACACCTAATTATACTTAATTCCTCAGCAGGTCAGTGAATTTAGACCTCAGATTTTTTAATACGGGTGAACGTTTACTGGGAGCCATTGCTAATTGCTGTCTGCCTGTCCACTATTTCCTGTTTCCTATTATTGTTCTCTACAGACAGCCTTTATGGGATAAATATTTTTCCTTCTCTATTTTTGAGATCCTTCAAGAGGAAGTTGGTTATTAAAATATTTCCAGTAAAGTTTCTGCATTTGCTCAAATACCGATGGTTGCTCCATGCAGAGCTGCCATGATTTCTGCTTTTTCTCCCGCCCCTGCTCCCCGCTCCAACCTTCCCTGGCTCCCAGGAGCTCGTGCGGCTCCTGCAGCAGACGGTGCGGTCCTCCCAGTATGACAAGTACTTCACGAGCAGCCGCCTCTGTGAGGGGGTCCCACAGGACACGCTGGGGCTTCTGCACCAGAAGGACGACCAGATTCTGGGCCTCACTAGTAAGGACGCTGAAGAGCAAGGTGGGCGAGCTCAGTGAGCAGCTGGGGATGCTGATGGAGACCATCCAGGCCAAGGACGAGGTCATCATGAAGCTCTCCCGACAGCTCAGCGAGTGCGAGGGCAGCGCATCCTCTCCCACCTCCATGCCCAGCTTTCCTGTGGCCCTCCCCACAGCCAGGGACCAGCTGGAACTGGACCGACTGAAAGTAAGAGCAGGGCGTGGGCCCCTGTTATTGGGACAAGAAATCCAAAACCCGCTAACAGCCTGTCTGTTGATGTCACTCTGGAGCTGCTAGCCTCAGTGAGCTAATTTGGCATGACAGCAGAGCAGCTGTGCCTTTTTTTAAAAAAAACAAGTGTCACAGGACTTCCAGTCAGATAATTACTAGGTTTCTAAGAAGCTTCCTTGGAAAATGAAAGTCTCAGCCCGTCAGTGTCGCCATAGCTCAGAACAGTTTCAGATCTTTCCCCTCCCTTGCCTTCAGGCAGCTGCGACTTCTCTTTCTCTTTATACACGCTTAGAACTTCATTATTCCATGTAACCTACAGAGGCTGTTTCCTGCCCCCTCTGTGCGTGGATGCACACACCATCATTTGTATAGCCCGCCTCAGGACATAATGGAGGCCAGGTGAGGGAACACTGTTCCCAACAGCTAGTGTGGGGTCAGGTGGGAAAGCAGACCCTGGCTCCCAAGCACGCTGGGGAAGAGGGCCTGCCCAGAGTCAGTGCCCCCCATGCCTAAGGCAGGAGGGTCCTGACACTCAGAAGGGAGGGCAGAGCTCTCTTCCCAGTGTCCCTTTCTGGCTGGCCCTGGGGATGGGAGGCTGGTTCCTAAATGGAGGTGACTCTCCCCATCATACCTGGGGTGGTGGCCAGATGATGAGGTAGGAAGAGCATTACTGGGGGCATGGGCAGTCTGACTCTGTGCCCACGGAGAAGCGTGCTGGTCCCGAGGGGAGAGCTGAATGGCCTTGGGCCACTGTCAGTCAGGCCACAGCAAGGGTCCCAAAAGTTTTGCTGCCACCAGTTCTCGACTTGGAGAAGTTTCAGGTGGAGAAGTGTCTCCTAGGACATGAGGCATTGGGTGTAGCCCAGACCCCAGCTGACCCCACACAGTTCTGCAGCTGTCGGTCCCACCTGGCTGCAAAGTCTTCCTCACCTGGCCACCCACTTTTTGCAAATAATGTGGCACCGAGGATGTTTTGCCCCCCAAATGCAGTTTATCCTCGAAGGGCAAAGGTTTGCCACTTTTGAGGTTGTTACTGAGCCTGCTTCCTGACTAGTAGTACCTGTCATGCAGTGTCAGTAGATTGCATGCCTGATGGACATGCCTGAGCCTTAAAGATAATTCCAAAACGGAAATTAAAACACTGGAATAATGGCAACTTTGTCAGAATATGTATGTAGTCTCCCATGGTGACAACTTCTCAGTGACAGCACCCAGTAGATATATGAGGCCAGAAGGATTTATTGGTGAGAAGGACCAAAAGGGCAAAAACACCACCAAAACCCTCAATCTCATTACTTTATAATTATATCTACTACAAAAATAGCCGTGTTTAAAAAAAAAAGGTCTTGGTTAGTGTTGCCAGTAAAAGTTGGTTTTGTTTGTGTATGCAACCTAGAGTGTACTGACCCTAAATATACATCCCATCAGTGATACACATTTTAAGACCACATATTTAAGGTCAACTGAATTTTATATTTTGCAAGCACGTCTGTCTTTGTAGTGTTTGGAGAATGACACCAGGGTGTTCAGTTTCCAGGTCCCAGTGCTCGGCAGTGGGGGACGCGTGGGGAGCATGTTTTCCCGGGGAGCCGAGCCAGGGTGTGGAGGGGAGTGTGTGGCTTTGTTGTTGTGGCTCCACACAGCTCCTTTTGGAGACGACTGATGGAGCTGATCACAACTAGACTTCTCGACCTTTTCTTTTTGCAGGGTAGCAGGTGATATATTTTTTTTTCTCCAACATTTCTCAGCTTAATTTATAAAGTCTGTGGCTTCAAAATTCCACAAGAGTGAGGTTAAGTGGTGACATAGCTTATGGAGAGGCAGAAAGGTTGTTAAGGGACTTCCCTGTGACCTGTTCGTTCTGAGTGAGTCCTGCCCGGCTTGGTGACCTCATGTTTTCTGACATTGCTCTGCCTGGGCCGGATATTGCCAGGGCATCCCCTGTGCTATGCAGGAGACAGTCACATTCATGCCTCCTCTGCGGTGGCACTGGGAGAATTGGAGTGAAGAATCTCATTGTCCTTCACTTTTAGATACCGCATGGTTTCTATATTGATTTCTTCGTTTGACCCCAAATTTAAAATGTCTAGGTGGGGAAAAGAAAATTTTGTATGTGTTTTGGTGGGGGGAAGGTATCTTTTTTGTTGTTGTTACTGTTACTATTCAGTGTCTTGCTTTATAGTCAGTGTATGTGCCTGCAAAGATTTCTGCTTTTTAGAATATGCTAACATTTCTTTTTTGGTCTCATATGTGGTCACTTTCTGTTCCTGTAGTATTTTGAGGCAGGAGCACATATTGGTCTTAGGATTTTACCACCCTAGTGATTTAAATATTTTTCCCACGCTTCCTTCCAGGCCTTTTCCATGTTTACGTAATTCTTCCATTTCCTGGAGTAGATAGAATTTTGTTTCATTCAGCCTTAGAACCCAGGCACTTTCTGTATTGCTGTCATTAATGATTCCAGATTGTCCATCTTTTGACTCTGTCATCATTTACTTAATCAGCCTCTGTCTTCTTTCCTGTGATTTGTTATTTCATGAATATCTTCATGCATACAGCTTTTCCTTCTTGGGACTCTTTCATTCATTCATTCATTCAGTCAGTCAGCCATGTGCTGGGCTTTGTACTCCACACAAAGTATACAGTCTCTGTCCTCCTGGAGCTCAGAGTTTAGTTTATAAAGCACAAAAACAAAAAAGCAGAATCACAACTGTGACAAACATCAATGAGGAAGGGGATGTGTCCCAGTATGGGGTGGCGGTTTAGACTGAGCATGGGCTCTGGAGTCAGACCTGGCTGGGTTCAAACCCAGCTTTGCCACTTATGACCTCTGACCTTGGGCAGGCTGGTTCACCTCTCTGCCTCAGTGTTCATCTGTGAAATGGCGCTTACCTCATAGGGTCATAGGGTCTTGTAAGGGTTAAAAGAGGTATTCCATGTAAAGTCCTCACAGGGCACCTGGCACCTCATAGAGTCTTAACTTGCTGTGATCATCATTCTAGAGAAAGAATCCTTTTTTTAAAAAAATTTTTTGAATTTTATTATATTTATTTTTTTATACAGCAGGTTCTTATTAATCATCTGTTTTATACACATCAGTGTAGACATGTCAATCCCAATCACCCAGTTCATCACACCACCACCACCACCCCCAACTGCTTTCCCCCCTTGGTGTCCATACGTTTGTTCTCTACATCTGTGTCTCAACTTCTGCCCTGCAAACTGGTTCATCTGTACCATTCTTCTAGGCTCCACAGACATGCGTTAGTATACGATATTTCTTTTTCTCTTTCTGGCTTACTTCACTCTGTATGACAGTCTCTAGATCCATCCACGTCTCAACAAATGACTCAATTTCGTTCCTTTTTATGGCTGAGTAATATTCCATGGTATATATGTACCACAACTTCTTTATCCATTCATCTGTCAGTGGGCATTTAGGTTGCTTCCATGACCTGGCTATTGTAAATAGTGCTGCAGTGAACATTGGGGTGCATGTTTCTTTTTGAATTATGGTTTTCTCTGGGTATATGCTCAGTAGTGGGATTGCTGGATCATATGGTAATTCTATTTTTAGTTTTTTAAGGAACCTCCATACTGTTCTCCATAGTGGCTGTATCAATTTACATTCCCACCAACAGTGCAAGAGGGTTCCCTTTTTAGAGAAAGAATCCTTGAGATACATTATCAGGACTTCCTTAGACTGTAATGCAAAGTTTGACTCAAAGACACAGATGGCACACTGTGGTGTCCTGCTCCCTCGACCCACCTTGTGCTGCTCAGTCTCTGTCCGTCATGGCCCGGTGTATTCTTTAGTTGCCCTGTAGCTCACCTTCCTTCAATCAGCCTGCCTTTTAGTAACATGTTTGTTCATTGTTTCCAAATAAGAGAGCTTCAAGACGCCAGGAGAAAGGAGAACATCATGATTCTGATCAGAAAAGGAAGTCTGTGGACCTCCTTTGGGGTTTGACAGTGCCTGTCTTCAATGCTTGTCATGACATGCGGTCTTGCTGAGACTGAGAAGGTGTGATGCGTATCAGAGCTCAGGTGGGCGTCAGGGGCCAAGCACCTGGGCCAAGAGCGCAGCCGGCCTGGCTCCCAGCCCGACACTTAGTAGTTGTGCAGCCTCCCTGTGGCTCACCTCTTCACCTAGGAGATGGAGATGCCGAGAGTGGCTGCTGAGGAGTTGTGAGGTTTAAATGGGATCGAGGACCTCATGTGCCTAGCACAGGGCACCTGTAACCCCATAGCAAGTGCTCTATAGGTGTCAGCGATTAAAGGGACTGTTGGAACATTTTCAGTTCTTCTGTATTTTCAGGGGAAATTATGTGCCGCCATGGTGGCTTCTAGTTTGGAGATTGGGGCATGTCTCTGGACACATCTCTGGGGAGGGGCCATGGTCTCTGCCCTGGGACAGTACAGGAGTCAGTGCCTTTCTTGACCACCCCTGGCCTTCTCTTGGAGCTGTTGTGAACAGTTTCTCCTGTGATTGAGGGATCAGAAATACCTTGAAAACTTCAAACAGAGTAGGGGAAAAAGACATTTGTAAAAGACTGAATTTGGTAGGGAGCATTTAGAAATCACTGCCCCAGTTGTCTCGAAGGTTCCCTTTCGCTTGCCTTGCTCAGAGTGTCAAGGGCTGAAGGTTACGTATGGCACCCGCTTCTGCCAGGGCTGAACTTTTAGTTGGACTTGGCAGAACGTGTCACCAGCTTGTGATGTTCTCTTAAAAACAGAAAGTAAGTGTGGCAAAAGTTAACAATTGGCAAATTTAGGTGAAGGGTGTATTGTGTTTATTGTACTTTTCTTTCAAGGTTTTCATAAGTTTGAAATTTTTTAATGTAAAAAAGTTGAGGAACATGTTCTCTTAGGTGCCTTGTACTTTGTAGGTTATAGGTATTCATTATTAAGTGTAATTCTTTAGGTAAGGGCACTGTGTATGTGTGTGGCCTCTTCCACATAAACTGGATAAGTAAAAATGAGAATCTACAGAAAATTTGTTCAGTTTTTCTATTTAAAAAACCAAATGAATGTAAGGCATTACCTTTTGTACCCAATGAATGTGGGTAGATAAGATATTTGCATAGATTTAGGACATAAGTCCTACTTACTTTTCCTAAGGACAGGTGAGAAAAATCACCACCATTAAATAAATTTATTTCCCCATCTCCTTCATTACAGCAGTAGTCCCTGCCTACCTTCTACTGCCGAGGGTAGCCTCAAAGCTTAATCAGAAAGTGTCTAGTAATCAGCTTTCATTTCCTTAGAACTTCTTCTAACTTAGCAGGACTATTTGATTGGTGAGGCAGCAAAATATTAATTATATTGAACAGGGGTCCCCAACCCCTGGGCCACGGACTGGTATCGGTCCATGGCCTGTTAGGAACCAGGCCGCACAGCAGGAGGTGAGCAGTGGGAGAGCGAGCGAAACTTCATCTGTATTTATAGCTGTTCCCCATCGCTCACATTACCGCCTGAGCTGCACCTCCTGTCAGCATCATGGTGAGTTGTGTAATTACTTCATTATATATTGCAATGTAATAATAATAGAAATAAAGTACACAATAAATGTAAAGCGCTTGAATCGTCCCAAAGCCATCCCGCCCACCCCCCGGTCTGTGGAAAAATTGCCCTCCGTGAAACTGGTCCCTGGTGCCAAAAAGGTTGGGGACCGCTGATATAGAATAATTAATCAACATTCAACCAATGTGAATTGATGGACCTTTTTTTTGCAACAGGATAATCTACAGGGGTACAAAACGCAAAATAAATTTCTGAATAAGGAAATCTTGGAACTCTCAGCTCTACGGAGAAATGCAGAAAGAAGAGAGAGGGATCTGATGGCAAAGGTGGGTCAGGGTGGTTATATTCTATTATCTGGTGGGAGGTATGATTCAGAAACCATTTAAAAATGGACATGCTTTAAAATCAGTTCAACCCACATGCTTGGAGGGTGTGGTTATTGATACCAAATTATATTTAAAGTGTATAAAGTGCATAGCACTGTGTTTAGTTTCACTTAATGATGAAGACAAATAGAAATGTCCTGAGAGGTGGCTTTTATTCACACATATAATGAAGTTTACAGAAAAAAAATTAAATACAATTCTAAGGTTCCCCCGAATTAAGCTTATTTGGATTTTGATTTATGCTACTGAGTTGTGTGAATCAGTTTCTTATCTATAAATGGGGATGGTGAGGGTGATGCCCCCTCTGTGAACCTGATAGGGTTGGTTTGAGAGATGTGACTGTGGCGGGAAAGGGCTTTGCAGGGTGTAGAGACATCACAGACTTTCCAGTTACAATCAAATGAAGCTCAGTGACACTGTGTCAGCAGCTGTTGTATGCCTCATATACCTTTTGAACAGTCCTCAGAACATCTTCCCAAACCTTGTTCCTGCATGTTTTCCAGGGGTGTATTGGTTTGTCTGGTAAGGTAGCAGATGAGAGCTAGTTCTGGGTCACAGTGTCCTAGGAAAGTATTGATGTTGCATGGGATGGTTGCTTGGGGCTCGTGTCCAAGTGGCACTCAGCTTGACCTCAGTAATGGGTGTGTGGCCTGGTTTCTGCTGCTCACCTCAACCCTGTCCAGAACTGATATGTGTGTTGACATGCAGAGGCCTTATTACCAGTACTTCTGTGTCATACCCGCTAGAAGGAAGACGGGGCCCATGTGGGCCATTTAAATAAGACAGGTGGCCTGTGGCATAAATTCATCTCTTGTCTTTTTTTTTTTTTTTTTTTAAATCTTGGGTAAACTTGTTTTTTTTTAAACATTTTTTTTGGAGTATAATTGTTTTACAATTGTAT
>NW_006798010.1:640299-641584 GCF_000442215.2 Lipotes vexillifer | reverse complement strand
TTGCGGTACGCGGGCCTCTTACTGTTGTGGCCTCTCCCGTTGCGGAGCACAGGCTCCGGACGCGCAGGCTCAGTGGCCGTGGCTCACGGGCCTAGCCGCTCCGTGGCATGTGGGATCTTCCCGGACCGGGGCACGAACCCGTGTCCCGTGCATCGGCAGGCAGACTCTCAACCACTGCGCCACCAGGGAAGCCCCATCTCTTGTCTTTGATGCAGTCTCTCTCTGGCTCACTTGCTAGTGGTTCTTGGCTTGTCATTCTTTGATTGCTTGAGGTACTTAAGGATTGCTCTTCCTGTGTCTCTGTCTGATTGGAGGTAACTACCACATTCTCTGTAGTATTCTAGCCTGGAAGCCAAGCTCTGCCAGATAGAAAGCAAATACTTGATACTGCTCCAAGAAATGAAGACACCAGTTTGCTCAGAAGAACAGGGGCCTTCTCGGGATGTCATAGCCCAGCTGCTGGAGGATGCTCTGCAGGTTGAGAGCCCGGAGCATCCGGAGCAAGCATTCGTTAAACCTCATCTTGTCAGGTAAAGGTGCTAGTGACTGTTGGGGATAGTGGGACCCATTTCTCAAGCCCCTCTTTCAACAGCAGTAGCCATTCATTGAGAACTTTACACAATTCTCCGTGTCTCGTTTGATGCTCATGACAAGGACCATCCAGTCATTAGAACAGATAATGTCATCAGTCTTGCTGTAATAATCAAGTAACAGAGCTGGGGTTAACCCAAGTTTTCATTCCAAGACCTTTCTCCCATGTACCATGCCAACGTGGGTGGTAGCCAGTCCTGCTGCAAGAGGAGCCCGTCTTCCTAGGAGTAGAACCCTCTCCAGAGACATGGCTGCACCCATGGGTAGTTTGAAAGCCAAGGGGGACCCTAAGTGGAAAATTGGGTCTTCTCTGTAAGGGAAGGACACTTGGGTAACCTGATTCAGTGGCTCAGAACTCATTGAGGGTCTGATACAAGCCGTGGACACCCTTGCCCCAAAATGCAGTTGGACACACACACAGTATTGCATATACTTTCCAGAAAGTCATGGAGTGTGGAAGCCTGTGATGGATCTTGGATTAAGAACCTTCATATCCTAGTTTCTTAAAGCTGAGATTCATGAAATACTGGCTCAAGGAGAAATCTGCAAATCCACTCAGTCCAGTCTCCTCCTGTCTCCGCCCCCTTGCCCCTCTGGCAGCCCTGTGCCTAGGTCCTGCTTGCTGCTGTGGCTCAGCTTCTCCAGCCCCACTCCTGCCCCAGGGGAAGCCTGGCTTCAGCTTGACCCACTCTTT
>NW_006798010.1:633057-640269 GCF_000442215.2 Lipotes vexillifer | reverse complement strand
TCTTTCCCTTCTCTGCGCTTACAGCACTGGCCTGCCTTGTTCATGTTACTCAGTTGACAGGTAAAACTATGCTGTCAGATTGCGACCAACGCCATTGTTACAAAACTCTTACGGAGGCCTGTGTGCCAGGAGCCGTGCCAAGGGCCTTATGTGCAGGCTTGTATTTAACGCAACTCAGCCAGGCAGATGTTTTTATCCTTGCTCAGAAAATGCGGAAGCTGAGGTTAGGGAGGTGATGTAACTTGCCCAGGTCACACAGATGGTGAGTGGCAAGGATGTGGCCCCAGACTGGGCAGCCCCATTCCCAGGCCAGGAGCGCTGTCTCCACGCTGTGCGCTTGTGCTGCGTCCACAGTGGCGGGGGACTCCTGTGAGGGTGGCCTAGCAGTCTGCCCTGAGGGCACCACGTCTTCTTCCTGCTTGTGTTTTGGGCTCTTACTATTCATGTTGTATCTTTTCAAACTTCATGTATAACTAGAACAATAGCTGTGTATATTGATTTACTTTGAACTTTTCATTATGGAAAATTTCAAACATACAAAGTAGTAGACGGAATCATATGACAACCCCCATGTGCAATCTGTTACCCAATAATTTAGCAGTTATTAACATTTTGGTAATCCTGTTTCTTCGTACCCTTCCCTTCCAAAGTTTTTTTTTTTTCCTGGAATATTTTAAAGCAAGTGTCAGACATGTCATTTCAGCTTTAAACACTTCAATATGTACCTCTAATTGAAGACACGTTTTAATATGCTAATCCTACCATATTCATACCTTTTTGCAACTTATTTCTTTCAACATTGTTTTCTGAAATTATACAGGTTGATACATGTAGCTCCTGAGAATTTATTTTTACCTGCCTCACAGCTTCACATTTTTATTCCTTCTCTCATGGTGAACACTTAGAATGGTTCCATTTTTCCTTGTTACAAACCGTGGTGCAGTAAACATCGTGGTACATGTATCCATGTGTCCGTGTGTCTGCGTTGAGAGAGTTTCTCCAGGGTGTAGGCTAGAAGTGGAATTCCTGACCTATAGGGAATGCATATCTTCAGCTCTGCTAGATCTGATTTCCAAAGTGCTTGTACAGGTTTACACACTCAGCAGCAGTGTTTGAAAGGCCTTTGTATTGGTTTTCTATGACTGCCATAACAAATTATTGTTTTAAGCCAATAAGTTTGTGATACATATTTATTATGCAACAGTTCTGTCGGTCAAGCAGTCCAGCATGGTCTCGCTGGATGAAAGTCAGGGTATTAGCAGTGCTGCGTTCCTTTCTGGAGGTTCTAGGAAACAGTTTGTGTCCTTTCTTATTCAAGATGTTGGCAGAATACAGTTCCTTCTGGCTGTAGGACTAGGTCTCTGTTTCCTTGCTGCCTGTCAGGTGTGGCCATTCCCAGCTGCTGGAGGCCACCTGCATTCCTTGGCTTCTGGCCGCCTTCTTCCATCTTCAAAGTCAGCAACCGTGGGTCCAGGCCCTCTCCCACTTCACATCCTTCCTGCCTCCTCTTCCTTTGTCGCATCTCTGGTCCACTCTTCTGCCTTCCTCTTCCACTTTAAGGGCCCCTGTGTTTACTGTGGTCCCACCCGGCTAACCCAGGATAATCTCCCCATCTTAAGTTCTGTAACTGTAATTCCACATGCCGTAACGTGACATATTCACAGGTTCCAGGGACATTTTTGGGGGCCATTATTCTACCTACCACAGCAGAATAATTCTTTTTCTTTTTAAGAATTAAAAAAAATTCTTAATTCTTTGTCATCCCTAATGTCTTACAAATATTTTCTCCCTTGTCTTTTCACTTTTTAAAACATTTTTCGAGCACAAGTGTTATGGATGTGTAGATGTAGGCTATATAAACATACATGCACATGTATATTAATGTAGCCAAATTTATCGGCCTTGTATTTGCAGTATTGCTTGTATTTCCTTTTGTGCTTTTCACATTTAGCACCTCAGCCATCTAGAATTGATTACTTTCCTGTATAGTATCAAGGAAAGATCTGACATAATTTTTTCCCATATAAATAGCCAGTTATTCTCACCCTGTTTATTGAGAAGTTTATTATTTCCTCACTGAGTTGAAATGCCTGGTCATATATCAAAGTGCCATTTACACACAGGTAGATTTCTAGGTTCTCTTTTCTGTTTCACTGGCCTTTTTGCCAGATTGCATCATTTAATTTTTCCTTTTGTTTTTCTCAACAGTGAATATGACATTTATGGGTTTAGGACTGTCCCAGAGGATGACGAGGAAGAGAAGTTGGTTGCCAAAGTCCGAGCATTGGACCTGAAGACTCTCTACCTCACAGAAAACCAGGAGGTTTCCACTGGCGTCAAGTGGGAAAACTATTTTGCGAGCACAGTGAACAGGGAGATGATGTGCTCTCCAGAATTAAAGAACCTGATCCGTGCGGGCATTCCACATGAGCACCGTTCCAAGGTGTGGAAGTGGTGTGTGGACCTTCACACCAGGAAATTCAAGGACAGCATTAAGCCTGGTTACTTCCAGACCTTGCTTCAGAAGGCTCTGGAGAAACAGAACCCGGCCTCCAAGCAGATCGAGCTGGACCTGCTGCGGACTCTGCCCAACAACAAACATTACTCGTGCCCCACCTCGGAAGGCATACAGAAACTGCGCAACGTCCTGCTCGCCTTCTCCTGGCGGAATCCAGACATTGGCTACTGCCAAGGTCTAAACAGGTGGGTGCCCGGCCCACAGAGGGCTCCTCCTCTTTGCTGCAAAGATAACTTGTAGCTCCAGGCGCTGCCTGACAGCCCCCTCCCCTCCTGGTGAGCCAAGAAAAACCAGTCTTTTAAGGGAAATAAATATCAATAGCTGCAGTAAGCTAGTTTTAATTATGCAGTATCCCCAATTGTAGAATAATTGAGAGAAACAGACATGATTTTGGAAAGTACTGGGTTGGCCAAAAAGTTCGTTCGGGTTTTCTGAATGAACTTTTTGGCCAATCCAATATTAAGAACACCAAAGTCAAACTATTTGGAACAACAAAATGAGAAATCATTTTGATTCCTTGTTCTCATCACACTCAGGTTTTGATCAGAAGTTTGCTTTCATTCATTTATAATGCTTGATGTGAAAACAAGGCCACTGCTTGTTTATGCAGGATCTTTGTCAATCAAGAGGTTGCCCCAAACAATTTTTCAGCTGGTTAAACCTAGCCCTTGAAGAGCCCAAACTTGTTTTTTTTTTGGATGAGAGCCTTCTGCAGGTCTGGCCTACTTCCCTGCTTCCATAGGCAGAGGACACTGAAAAGCCTCTCCCCTTCTCTAAATGATCCAGGCTCCTCATTCTGAGCTGAGCTGCCCTGGGATGAGGCCATGGGAGGTACTGAGGTCTGTTCTCCATGGAGCTGCTCCCCATCACTGGACTTTGAGTGCTTGTGGCTGCTTTTTACCTCTCGTCTGTCTCTTACCTCGCTGGCGCACTTCTGCTGCTGTCATTAGAGTCCTTTTATATTCCTCTGTGTAATCAGAGTAGGTAACCAAGCTTTTGCTAGAAATATGGCCAAAGAATGAAGAAGCTCCGTATGCCACCTCGAGCAGTTCTCCTTAAGTCAAGTGCATGCATTGAGTTTTGACTGCTGACGTTTATTCTGGCAGCTCTTGGGCCTTTTTAATCCTCATCTGTGCTGGATACTGACCTCCAGATAAGGGCTGTCTATTTGCATCTGAAATGAGAGTATTGCAGGAAGAAAAGCTTTTAAACTGGAATGTTAGTTGGTTAAGACCTGAAACCAACGGTTTCCAGGAAGTCATTGCCTCTGTGGTGGTCAGGACAGGGTGCCCTCTCTGGGCCCTGAAAGTAAAAGGGACTGTGGCTGCTCCTCGATGGCCCCCATTTAAAAAAAAAAAAAAGCCTGTAAATAAGTTACTGCCTAACAAAGCAGCCTTGTTTTGCTTAAATGCACAGTTCACATTGTATACTCAGTCTAAAAATTCCTGGAAGCTAAAAACCTCTGAAACTTAAGGGATCTTGGCGAGGACTTGAGCATGCCTGTTAGGGGTGCAGTAACACCCCATTTATCTGACATTGTCATGGAATCAGCTGTTCCACACATAAGGAGACTTTCCAGAAAATTAAATCTTTCTCCGTACCATCACCATTAGGACCTCTAAATTTTAACCATTTTACTGGATTTTTTTTCTCCACATTATTTTGTACATGAGAACAGAACTGTGAACCCAGAACTTCAGCAGAAGAATGCTGGCCTTTCCTCAGTGATTCAGGCCTGTCATCTGGAACATCAGTTAACTAAAAGTGATGTCGTCAAAGGCTCTGCTCATTTCAGTCTCTCTACCCTTTCTCCTGGCATCCGCAGGTGCTGTGCATGTCCTGTTTTTCTCTCCTTGTCCATCTCTACCTGTTGTAACCTTTCTACTCTCCATCCCATTCATGCCTACTCAAGGCATCCCCTTCCCAGTTCTTTTTTTTGTTTAACCTTTTAATTTGAGATTTCATTATAATTTTATCCAAGGAAGAAAACAAAAACAGATTCTGAGAAGTGACTATAGGGTTTTCCGTAAGTGATGCACAGAAGCTTCATGTCACGAGCAGAGGCTCTTGGATATGTAGAGGGGGGCTTTTCTCTTGCCTCTTCCTTTTCAGCCTTCTGCCCTGAATGCCCGCTCAGAGCCAAACCTGGGGTTACTGGATGAGTAACCTCTCAGTGGTGACCATGTAAATAGCCAGACCCAAGTTTCCATTGTGAGTGACATAACAGGTGATACATACGGTCCCCTTTCCCACCCCACATGTGTGCTGTGGATCCAGTTCTTTGAGAAAGCCCCACCGCAGTGATTCATTTGTCTGAAGCCCCGTTTCAAGTAGACTGGTATCAAGAAAGTTGTTTTTAAACCATCATGTGTTCTTTTCCCCTTATATTCACCCCTGGATTTTTTTGTGCATAAAAGGATTAGTTGGAACTTCTTGAACAAAAAACTTGAAGAATTAGCTGCATTAGCAAAAATCTTATCATGAAAACATTTTAAAAAATGAGGCTGGCTGCTCATTGGGAAACAATTTCATCATCCTTAAACAAAAACCAAATGAAGGGGAGGGTGGATGTAGCTTTGCTTCTCAAACTAGGAAATGCCACCCTCGCCAAGGAACACTCGTTTAGTGTTCTGTCTTGGAGAACTAGAAGTTGCTGTGGCCGTGAGAGAGTGCAGCATACTGCAGAGGCCTCTGTGAAGACGGGCCGTGCTGCCCGGGTCTGGGCTAGGAGGCTGGCGCTCACCTTGTTCTCCGTTTGCTTGTAGATTGGTGGCAGTGGCCCTCCTATACTTGGAACAAGAAGACGCTTTCTGGTGTCTAGTCACCATAGTGGAAGTTTTCATGCCTCGAGACTATTACACAAAGACTCTTTTAGGATCCCAGGTACTTCTAAAAATATTGTGCTTCAGTCAAAAACCTGTAGAATTAGAGCTGCAATGTGACCTGAATTAAGCCTTGGTGGGGGAGGCTCCATGTGTGTGGACCCCTGAACAAGGTGCACACCGAGGCTGGGCCTGCCCTGGAGACTGGGCTGGGCTGCTTGTGAGCAAGTGCCAGGTCAGGCTCACTTAGTGCCCTGGAAGCCAACAGAGTGATTGCTACATCCAGAGAGAAACAGACCAGGCCTGCAGACCTGCTCTGTGGTCACTGCTCAGCACTGTCTACCCTGGGCTCGGCCTGCCTGGCCAGCTAAGCCACAATCCAGGGGTGCCTGGGGAGCTTGGTGTGTTCGCTTGGGTTCTCCAAGAAGCAGGGACCAAGGCAGAAGCAGATGTGCCAGAGGTTCTGAGGAAAAAGACCTGTGAAGGATCTAGGGGAGGGACTGGGAAAGGCCCCGTGAACCCCCAGACCAGGGGAAGGAAGGAGGTTTGGGTAGGTGGGAAAGATCCCAGCCTACTGTGAGGTTCTGAGAAAGTTTTGGCCAGGCCCGTGTGGCGTCCTCAGGCCAACATCACCTGTTAAAGGTGCACACATCTCAGTGGGAACGGGCTGCATTAGCGCTCTCCCTGCTCACTCGCTGGCTGGAAGCAGTGGGGGCAACATGGCTTCTGTAAACAAATGTGGTGATGGATCCAGAGGGGCAGCGCTGGGGCTGTCAGTACCGCCCACAGCAGGAGATCTAAACAGTACAGTTCATGCCCACCACGCCTGGAGTCTGAAGCCAGGGGCCGGGTAGGATGATGTGGGCTGGGAGAGTCCAGGGGTTCTGTCTCCACTTGGGACAGTCCCGACTCTGGACCAGACCCTTGGCCGTTGCAGCCCAGGGCATCTCTTCCCTCTGCTGGGCTGGGGGTGCTGCCGTGACTGGCTTCTGTAACGGCCTTTCCCTGCTTCCCTGCTGGCCACCCTCCTCCTGTGTCTGACCTTTGGTCCAGTCCTGCCCAAGGGCCTTTTTTTCCCTTGATCGCAGCTGTGCCCGTGTCTGTGCTCATTGCATCCTCTTCTCCAGGCTTGTGCCAGTGCTTGGCCTGCCTGCTCACAGCCACTCCTTGCCCTCACTGCTCTACTCCTGCCCTGACAGCTGGCCCGCAGGCTGTCTCCCAGCTCCTGTGTCGGCCAGCGGCGGAGGGCGCGGCAGCTGAAGGCAGTTTTCTCCCTCTCCGTCCTGGGTACTGCCTCTGCCGGTGACTGTCTCCTCCGTGGTGCCAGCTCCTGTCTGGCGGGTTCTTCATGCCAGCGGGGACCTCCCTGCTCCAGCCTGGGGGTGGCTTCCTGCCCTGGCCTCTGGGCTGACTCACTATCAGCTGTTTGGTTTCTCCTTTTCCGTCACCAGTGTGACCGATGCCCTGGGTAAATCCCTGTTATAAATGTTTAGTGTGGCTTCTGTTTGCTTAGTTGAGCCCTGAATTTTACTTTCTATTTGCATTTCTGCCTCTGGAGGGATCCTCATCACTGCCCTCTGTTACCACCTGTACTGCCCCCTCACCCGCTAGTTCCCCAGGCCAGGAACTCGAGTCAGCCTGCACCACTCCTTCCTCTCTCTCTGTGTCCCTGGAGTTGTTGTTTCTGATCACTGCCACCGCCTGGCGGCTCTCAGATCGGTTCTCTCATTCGCTCCTCACTGTTAGGTCACCATCCCCTCTCCTGCATCACTGCAGTTGCCTCATCTCCTCTCTTCCTGCCCTCACTCACCCAGCCCTTCTATCCGCCTCACTCACAGATTCAGCCACGTGCTCACCACCCCGCCCCCGCCC
>NW_006798010.1:607474-633003 GCF_000442215.2 Lipotes vexillifer | reverse complement strand
CCCCGCCTTCTGGGCAGAGCCCAGCCTCCTTCCACACCCTGGCCTGCCCGTCTGCTGGGCTGCTGGGAGCGCAGCATGCCCTGTGATGGAGCCCTTGTCCTCTGGTGGTACGCCATTCTCTGTGTACTTTTGTACACAGTTCCACTACCTAGACGGCATTGCCCCGCTTACCTCCCTAGAAAGCTGCTGCCCAGCCTGAGCTCAAGTGCCCCTTCTTCTGTGATACTTTCCCGCCTTCCCAAAGCTGACTTCATGGCCCGCTCCCGTTCCCATTGCTCTGGCCCAGGCCTCGGTGACAGTGGTTATCATCCTGGGTCCTCCTGCGTGCTTGCTTGTCTTCCAGCTTAAGGGCTGCAGCCCTGTCTTTCATTTTAGTGTCTCTCGCACCCAGAAGTGAGTGTCTGAATTCACGTGAGCTCTTTGCCCAGGGAAAGGGAGCCCCAGCCCGTTGCTAGCAGCCACACAGCTGCACAAAGCCATGTGAGTGGAGGTATGGTTATCCCCATTTTACTTGGGAGAAAACTGAGGATCAAATCCACTAAGCATCGTGCCTGAGGTGCCACCACGGAGAGCCCAAGCTGGGGTTTGGCCTCAGACATCTGTGGCTCTGGGCCCAAGCTCTCCCCGTGCCCCGCCACTGCCTCTTGGAGTGCTGTGGGAGGACGGCAGGAGGGTGAGCTTTGCCCTTCCTACAGAGCAGGCTTTCCTTTGGGTTCCTGTCCCAGCTACATGGATGTCACCTGATCCCGGAGAAGCCCATCTGGTCTCCCTGTGATCGCTTCACTTTGCTAATTAAACTAGAGATTAGTTTTTGTTAAAATAGTGGGTAAACTAGTAGGAAATGAACAGCAGTGGGAAGAGGCAGCTGGCACAGTCAGGTGCGAATAAAGAGGTCAGTAAGGAAAGTTTTATGTGTTCATGGACACCTGGAAGCTAGTAGCTTCAAAATTTCAGATGGGGGCTTCTCTGGTGGCGCAGTGGTTGAGAGTCCGCCTGCCAATGCAGGGGACACGGGTTCGTGCCCCGGTCCGGGAAGATCCCACGTGCCGCGGAGCGGCTGGGTCCGTGAGCCATGGCCGCTGAGCCTGCGCGTCCAGAGCCTGTGTTCCGCAATGGGAGAGGCCACAACAGTGAGAGGCCTTCGTACCGCAAAAAAAAAAAAAAAAAATTTCAGATGACTCAGTGTTTCTGAATGAGAAGAATGAAGCACTGATCTTTCTTAGTTCCACTGAGGTGTGGTTGAGCACATCAGTGCTCGGTGTGCTCAGTGTGCTTGGGCTCGGGGTTACATGGCCGGGTTGGAAGACAGGCCCTGTCCTGGAGCTGTGGAGCTTGGCCACGTCACTTAACATCTCTGTGCCTCAGTTTCCCTGTCTGTAAGATGAGTGTCATATTCTCATCTTATAGAGTGTCTGAGGTTGAATTCAGATGATGCATTAAAAGAGTTTAATATGCTTAGAACACTGTAAAAACTCAATAAAATTATTATTAATAGTGTTATTACAGGCAGAAGGGGAAGACCTATTTTAAGTATGTGAATTTAAGATAAAATTTGCCTCACATTGTCACATCAGCATAAATGTAAACTCTAAAGAGACATTTTCCCCGACTTTAAGGGTTTTTAGAAAAAATTTTGGTTGCATTGGGTCTTCGTTGCTGTGTGTGGGCTTTCTCTACTTGTGACGAGCGGGGGCTACTCTTGGTTGTGGTGCGAGGGCTTCGCGTTGCAGTGGCTTCTCTTGTTGTGGAGCACAGGCTCTAGGCACACGGGCTTCAGTAGTTGTGGCGTGTGGGCTTCAGTTGCTGTGGCTTGCGGGCTCTACAGCGCAGGCTTAGTAGTTGTGGCACACAGGCTTAGTTCCTCCGTGGCATGTGGGATCTTCCCAGACCAGGGATCGACCCCGTGTCCCCTGCATTGGCAGGTGGATTATATATTTTTGAAACCCCAGAAGTTTAAAGGATATAAATCATAAAATGCAAATGTTAATATATATATCAACGTGTATATATACGTGTGTGTATATATATAAATGCTAACATCAGTATATTTAAAAGAGGATAGATACACAATAATTGACGCATACATACATATATACAGGTGCACGGGAAACTGGTAAGAGTGGTTGACTCTAGGAAGAGAAGCACGAAGGGTCTAAGAGGCAAAGGTGAATAAACGGAATGATCAAATGATCAAACCTAGGCGGGCCTCTCACTGTGGTGGCCTCTCCCCTTGCGGAGCACAGGCTCCGGACGCGCAGGCTCAGCGGCCATGGCTCACGGACCTAGCTGCTCCGCGGCACGTGGGATCTTCCTGGACTGGGGCACGAACCCGTGTCCCCTGCATCGGCAGGTGGACTCTCAACCACTGCGCCACCGGGGAAGCCCGGCAGGTGGATTCTTAACCACTGCGCCACCAGGGAAGTCCCTCCCCCTGACTTTAAAAGTAATAGATGCTCTCTGAAGTTAGGTAATACAGAAATATATATTAAGAAAATGAAAAATCACCTGTTATCCTACCAGCTTGAGAATCACAGTTAGCATTTTGATATATATTTCCTTTTTACTTTTCCCCAATACATTTAGGTATCCAAATTGAGAGACTGATTATCCTGGCTGGTTCACATGACAGCATGAGCATTTTCTCATACAGTTATCTAGCTTTTAACCATCATATTTGGTGGCTGTAATATTCCATTGGGTGAATGGACTTGAGGTATTTAACCATTCTCCTATGATGGACATTGCATAAGACCACTCTTAAAATGCGGATGGCTTTGTGTGTGCAGTCAGCCCCCAGCGCTGTACTTTGCAGATCGCTGTCAGCTGCCTCCTGCCAGAGCCCAGTGCCTGAGCCCCTTAATGCTGCGCTGCAGTCCAGATGCTCAGCAGCATCTGTCAGTTCAGTGCACATTGTGCACCAGGACCTCGCTAGGCGCTGAGGACGCAGAGATGAATACAGTCATTCCACGTCCTCTTGAGCTGAGAGGGGCTGAACAGAGGCCCGAGCAAGTGTCCCTGGCAGCCTGCCCCACGCCAGCCATCTGCCAAGCACCCAGCAGCCTCGAGAACAAGACACCATCTGCCACCTACCTGGGAGGAGAGGTGTGTGCCTCGTGCTTCTCCCATTTCAAGGCCAGCTGACTGGTCCCTTCCTCTCAGGCACTTTCAGCCCAGTCCCTCTGGGCAGAGTGCATCACATCGCCATCTCTTGGTCCAATGGTCAGCTGTCTGTGTCCCTTGCCCGTTTATAACCCCTTAAAAGTAGCACCTTGTCCTGTTGTCTCTTGTCCCCAGCCCTGGCCAGTGCTAAGCATGAAGTGTGTGCAAATATGTAGTTGTTGTTTAAATGTTGAGGGATGGAATAGCACCAGCAGAAAAGAAGACCCATCACTAGTGAGTGATGCTGACCCTGCCCAGTGGGAGGAGCTGGGCTTCCAGGAGAGCTGACCGAAGAAGATGTCCAGGAGTGGCCTGTCATCGTGGCTACCACACATGCACGTGTGGGATACTTTGACAACTTGCCTTTCAGTTGTTGGTCCACCTATCAGAATTTTACAGAGGTGGGGAGTGGATGTGGGTGAGAAGGTGAGAGACTGCTACTTTTTGCGCACTACGGGATGGTTTTATAACTTTTTTAAAAAATAAATGTATTATTTTTGGCTGCACTGGGTCTTCGTTGCTGCACGCGGGCTTTCTCTAGTTTCGGCGAGTGGGGGCTACTCTTCATTGCAGTGCGCGGGCTTCTCACTGTGGTGGCTTCTCTTGTTGCAGAGCACAGGCTCCAGGCACGCGGGCTCAGTAGTTGTGGCTCACGGGCTCTAGAGTGCAGGCTCAGTAGTTGTGGCGCATGGGCTTAGTTGCTCCGTGGCATGTGAGATCTTCCTGGACCAAGGATCGAACCCGTGTCCCCTGCATTGGCAGGTGGATTCTTAATCACTGCGCCACCAGGGAAGTCCTATAACTTCTTATATACTTTTGTTTTTTAAGTCTTCCAAGAAAACTTAATTATACTTCATTTCAGCAAATTTAGATCTTCAAAATTTTGTCTCTTCTAGTCAGAAAGCAAACTGGACAAAAATGTATGTTTCCAACCATGATTCCTGTATTTTATCCTCTGTGCACCCTAGGGTGACTTTACAATGCTTTGAAATCATTTCTGTAAAAAATAATGTTTTTTAGTTTTTTAAGTTACTTTGCCTTTTAAAATTTTAAATTTCAACCAATGATACCTACTTGAACCTATGTAACATTCTTTTTTAAAAAAATTTTTTTGACTATAATGGCTTCTATATTTTTTTTAAAAAGCAAACCTTCCCAAAAGGATAAACAATTGAGATTTTCAAAGTTTTGGATTGTCCTAAAAAAAGGACATTTTAAAATGTCATTTTAACATTTATCTAGATTGTTTTTAGTTATTTTAATATCCCAGTAATCCCAAGAATCATCACATCTTCTATCTTATCTTGACTGATATGCAGGTGAAAGTTTGGCAGGTTTCTCTGGAATCCATTCCTAGGAGTAGACTTGCTGTAGGGTGAGGCTTCCTGTTTCCTGGGTGTTGCCGGATTGCTCTCCTAAATGGTTGTACCGGTTCCCACTCCCCTCACAGTGTACCATTCAGGGAACACTAAGGAGGTGATATACTTCCCGTGCAGCTGGCTCTTCCTCACTGCGCTCTCGTTCCTGGACGGCCTGGCTTTGGCCCATTGTGCATCTGTGGCTTGCTTTCCTCTGCCGGTCTCTTTCTTTCTCACGGTTTCACCACTCACCTAAGGTGACCTCACTCCACCCAGGCCCTGGAGCCTCAGCCTCGGGCCTCTGGTGGGCTGCAGTTACCCTGCTGCACATGCCCCTCGGGCACCAGCATGTCCCAGTCTCCCCCAGCCCAGCCCTCATTCCTATGATCCGGCCTCAGGGGACCACACTCTGCCCTCTCCATCCATGCCCCTGTGGGAAGGCTGTGTATTCTGAGCACCCCTCTTCCTGACCTCTGACAGCAGAGGGGTCCGTGGGTTCATACAGACTTTACCTCTACACAGTTCTGATCCAGCTGCCCCTCTCCTCCCACCACCTTTCCTTGGTTCAGATTTTCATCACCTCTGCCCCGGGTGTGGTGGGGCCTCCATGGGGCCTTGCTTCCCCTTCAGCTTGGCCCCCTGTTTCAGGTGGAGACATGGATCTAAAGTACAAATCCAACCACATCACTCTCCTGCTTAAAGCCTCTTAGCGCTTCCCCTTCGTTGCCTGCTGCGTTTTTCAAACATGAGTAATCGGTATTGGCACTAGCTTTTTTTTTTTTCATCAAATTAAGATGAATAGAGTAGAACTGAGGCATCAAAATGTGTGCTGCTTTGTGAGGTTAAGTATTGTTTGTGAGTTTATTTCTCTTCTGTGCACACAGACTAGGTGATGGCTGATGTATATTTTCTTGTGGGTCACAGACAAAGGCTGGAAAAGCCCCAGGCCTGTAGGTGAGGTCTGCCCCTCAGGGACCTGGTGCTTCTGCCGGGCTGAGCTGCGTCCTTCTCACCCCTTCTGCCCAGAATCCTGTGCTTCCACCGCAGGGCTGTTCTCCAGGCTTGGCTGGGACCCTCCGGGGCTCTGTAATGCTCTGTAAACACATCTTTACCGAGCCCTGGTGGCCACAGCTATCCTAACAGCCCATACATCTGGCTTCCCCACTCGTCTTCTAGCTTCTGGAGGTCAGGGCTGAACCTGATTCAACTCTCTGCCCAGCACTGGCCCCTGCTTGACACAGAGCATGGAAGGGTAACAGCCACCTATTTTGATATGTGTTTACCTGAGTCTCATGTAATCTTCACAGTAGCCCTGGGAGAGAGAGATCATTAACTGTTTTCCAGATGAGGCACAGAGCTGTCTAGAACATAATCTGCCCAAGGCCACCCAGCTAGAAAGTGGTAGAGCTGAGAACCAAACTCCGGTCCAGCTGACTCTGGAGTCCTTGCTCCCTCACTGCCCCACACAGCCCAATAAATATTTGGTGAATGGATGTGGTGATATCACACTTCCTCTTTGGCCCGGGACTCGGGTATAGGGCCCTTTGCAGCAGCACCCTCTGAATTTCCACGTGGATTAGCAAGACCGACTATACCACCGGCTCTGCAGCAGCCCATTTTCATGGGGCATTTTGAGTACAGGAGTGGCTTTCAGGCCACAGAACCCACCCCCATACCCTGTGGAAAGGATGACAGTCAGGGGGCACTTGGTGAGCACCTGCAGTGTGCAAGGCAGCTGCTTCTCGGGCTCACCCCAGAGTGGGTGTAGAGCAGTCCACTCTGGGGTGAGCCCGCCACGCATTTGGAACGGCTGCGCTGCTGTGTGTTGTGATGGGCCTGCAGCCCCTCCGGGGCCCCGGATGGGCTGCTCAGTGCAGTGGCAGCCCCCATACGCTTCTCCCCTTTGCTCCCTCTCCAGGTGGACCAGCGGGTGTTCAGAGACCTCATGAGTGAGAAGCTGCCTCGACTGCATGCCCACTTTGAACAGTACAAAGTAGACTACACCCTCATCACGTTCAACTGGTTTCTGGTGGTGTTTGTGGATAGCGTCGTTAGTGACATCCTCTTTAAAATATGGGACTCTTTCCTTTACGAGGGACCAAAGGTGGGTCTGCTTGCTGCATGACTCCACGGGCAGTGGCAGTGGCAGCAGAGTGGCCGGCTTAGCTGGGACGCATGAAGGGTGCCGAGGGGCAGAGTGATCCCAGCACCAGGTGCTGCTGGAGGTGGGTCTGGGGTCGCAGGAAACTGCAGTCATTTGCTCATTTTTCAGAAACACTGAGTCTCTGCCAAACCCTGTGCCAGGCATGGGGGCTTTGATGGTTTGCAGTCTGAGCCTCAACTTCTGTCAAACAGATGGCGGTATTATCCCCACTGTATGGATGAGGACGTAGAGGCCCAGAGTAGACAGAGGATCAGGGGCAGACTCAGGGGGCCAACTTCAGAGCCCTACTGCCCACAAGCCTCCCACCCAGTCTGTTTTATGTTTTAAAAAAATCAGTTTGTGAGTAACACATGATAAACTCAGATCATATAACTAAGGGCGTGCAGTAGAAAAGAGATCCCCAGTCTCCTAGCCGTTCTTCTCAATGTACTGTATCTTTTTTTCAAGGTGTTTTATGTATATCTAAAATATGTTTTTTGAATTTATTATTTATTGGCGATAGTTTCATATCAGGGCATATAGATCTGGCTCTTTTTTTATTTTTTTTTTTTAACTTCTTTTTTGGGGTATAATTGCTTTACAATGGTGTGTTAGTTTCTGCTTTATAACAAAGTGAATCAGTTATACATATATATATGTTCCCATATCTCTTCCCTCTTTGTCTCCCTCCCTCCCACCCTCCCTATCCCACCCCTCCAGACAGCCACAAAGAACCGAGCCGGTTTCCCTGTGCCATGCGGCTGCTTCCCACTGGCTATCTACCTTACGTTTGTTAGTATATATATGTCCATGTCTCTCTCTCGCCCTAACACACCTCACCCTTCCCCCTCCCCATATCCTCAAGTCTGTTCTCCAGTAGGTCTCTGTCTTTATTCCTGTTTTACCCCTAGGTTCTTCATAACATTTTTTTTTCTTAAATTCCATATATATGTGTTAGCATACGGTATTTGTCCTTCTCTTTCTGACTTACTTCACTCCGTATGACAGACTCTAGATCTATCCACCTCATTACAAATAGCTCAATTTCGTTTCTTTTTATGGCTGAGTAATATTCCATTGTATATATGTGCCACATCTTCTTTATCCATTCATCCGACGGATAAACTCTGCATAGTATCTCCTTCTGCAGATGAACCAGAAATTTACATAACAGTCCCCTGATGATGGACACTTACACTGTTTGCAGTCTTTTGCCACTTCAAACTGTGCTGCCATGACTCTTTATTAATTGTCTTTCTATAGGTGCAAGTGCATCTATAAGTTTAGTCCTAGAAGTGGAAGTTCTAGGTCCAGGGTAAATCCAGAATCAAAGGACCCTGTAGTTTTCATCGAGAATGCCAAATTGCCCTGCGGAAGGGCCTTACCAATTTCTACTCCCACCGGCAAAGTTTCAGTGTGTATATTACCCCACACTCTGTCCAGTACAGTACATTATCAACTTTTTAATCTAGTCTGTCATTATTGAAAGGAATTCTCAACCAGGGCTTAAACAGTGTTCCCTATTGGGCCACAGGTAGGGATGTTAAGAGAAAGATAATCTATTTAAACTCTGTAAATATTGTTTTCTAAATAAGAAAAAGTTCAGGTTGGTGCAAGCCAGCCCATGCCCTTACATGTGGGCGAAGCAATTTGTTCCAAAGCTGCTTGAACTTGCAGGACAACCAGGAGTCCATTCCCTCTGGCCTCAACAGTGACCCAGAAACAAATCAGTAGAAAAAAAAAAAGAAAAATTTATTTTCTTTCACCATATTCAGAAGTCAGAAATTCAGACCCTAGTTTCAGTAGGTGAGATAAAAACTGCCTCTGGAGGTGGAGTTTTCTAAAAGTTTCAGAATCAGAGGACCCTGGTTTTGATTTAAGTTAAAAATTATTTCTAGTTCTGTATAGCTTATTGACTAGAAATGTGAGCTAAATGTGGAAGGATTCCACAAAGATTCTACTCCTTAAGGAAATTTTTGGTTTGGGCTGAAGTGTTGCTGAAAACCACCAAAGAGTTGAAAACTTTTTTCTATTAAGAAAGGCACTGGTGGAAATTGCACCTCAGGTCAAGTGTCTGCCCCAGGGCGGGCCGTGCAGGCTGCTCCCAGGGCCCAGGGAGGCCTTCCATCCCTGGAGCCGGTGCCTGGCCACGGTGCTTCTCTACTCATAGATTTCCCTGTCCTTTCCACAGGTTATCTTCCGCTTTGCCCTGGCACTTTTTAAATACAAGGAAGAGGAGATCCTGAAATTGCAAGATTCAATGTCCATATTCAAGTATCTCCGTTACTTCACTCGCACTATCCTTGACGCTAGGTGAGTCCTTGGGGGAATCCCCAGACGTCCCAGGAGGGCAGGGAACGGACTGTCCCGGCCGTCTCAAACCCAGAGCCTTCCCAGGTGTGCAGTGGTGAGAGAGGGCGCTTCCTCCCAGGGAAAAGGGGGAAAGGAGTGGGAACGCCCAGCGGCCTCCAGAGACTAGGGAGGAACTAAGATGAAAGATGCTTTTATCCTTTATTCAACAAACATAAATCCCAGCAACCAAAGCACATTATTTGTCTAGTGAGCACTTGCTGAGTATCAGCCACACGGCAAGCCCGCTGCCAGGCATTGAGGATGGTAGATGAGGAACAGGCCCTGTCCTTGAAGAACTTGTGGGGAAGTGTTACGGCCTGGTTTGCTCAGAGCTGTGGTGGAGGAAGCCCGGGGATGGGGCAAGTGCCAGAGGAAGGCCGGGTGACCTGGGCCAGGCAGGGCTGGGGGGGAGTGGGCAGCCCGGGCAGAGGGACTCAGGAGCCGTGTGCTCGCAGGGCTGTGGGCGCACGGCGTGTTTGGGGGAACTGCCGCAGTGGCTCGGCCAGGGTGGGGCTGGTGCGGCAGGGATCGAGGCCAGGCGGGAGCAGAGCTGGGCTGTTAAGGCCCTTGTAGACTCTGCCCAGGACCTTGTGCTTCATCCTGAGTGTTGGGAAGTCCCTGCAGGGTTAGACACCAAAAGGACACATCAGGTTGGAGGAGGACTGACAGCAGGAGCCCAGAGGGTCCCGGCGAGAGAGGTGGTAGCCTGCAGCGAGGTGCCCCCAGAGACAGAAAAGAGGGGGCAGATTGAAGGGGGTGGAGAAGGAATTTGAACTTCCAAGTCCCCTGGCTTTCTGGCCTGGGCAGCTGAGCGTTCAGGAATCTCTTCACCCCCTCGCTCCCCAGCCACACACTTTTTGCCTGTTCTGAGCCACCCTCATTGTCCGTGTGTCCCCTGAACTACAGTTGGCAGCTGCTCTGGCCCTGATGACCAAGGCTGGGTTCTCCAGGGGAGTTCTGTGGACCTGCTGCTGATTGGGCAAGTGAGGGCGCACGTCCCTGCGAACCACGCAGGCAGCGCTAACGTTCGCTGTGCCGAGGTGCTGGGAGCTGCCCATACTGCACGGGAATGGATCCCTGCAGCAGACTTGTGGCCTCTTGAAAACCACAGGAGTCCTTTGACTGAGAAACATTTGGAGCTTATTAATGTTTTTCAAACTCTGTTGACTGCCACCCATAATAAGAACATTTTATCTCACAACCTAGGACACACATACTGGAGTGTATATAACTGAAACAAAAGAATTTGTTGAAATATTTCCAGTGCTTGCCAAAGATCTGTGCTGTACCCTCTGATAGATTTTCTAAATACACTGTTTATTGCATATTTAAAATGCTCGTCATGACTCACTCAATTGATTCCTTGATCCACTGATGGGTGACAACCTACTTGACAAACACCAGTTGCCCACCCCGCCCCCCATGATGCTCACTTGACGGGGAGGGAGGGCTTCTCTCCTTGGCTGAGGTAGGGAGAGGTGGTTGGGCAGCATCCAGGCCTCTGGTCAGCCAGGAGGGGCTGAGGGCTCCGGTGCTGCAGGAGTCTTGTGGCAGGAGAGCGTGTGGGGCCGGAGAGGGGGGAAGGAGGACCATTCCCCTGTGGTTCTCTTGAGTGAGGCCAAGGGACCAGGGAGGTGGACGCTGGGAGAAGGTGGACCTGGCTTCCTTGGATGTCACCACTATCGTTAGGATCTTTTACTTGGGAAGTAGATTTTTAAGATGTTTTCAGGCTTATTGCTATATTAACAATAATAGGATATCCAAGAATAATGTTTGCCTGTGAAAGATTGATGCTGAGTCCTGGGGTGAACCTTGAGAGCGTTTGTTAATCTCACATCCGGTCAAGATGACAAGAGTGGCGTTCAGTGAACTTCATTCCAACAGCTAATGCGTGTGGAGGGCATCCTGCTCAGCCCCTAACAGTTTTGTGTGGGTTGTCGGTGCTGCTGGGTGGCAGAGACGCAAGGGGCGGTGGGCCTGGCTGGGATACGGTCCGTCCTGCGCACTCCTGCAGCGCCACCTGGTGAGTGGCTTTTGTGCAGTTTCCCGTCAGTTAGCCGCAGGAAGTCTGCGTCCACTGGACGGAGTTCCCTGTGCGGCGGGATCACCTGTGGGTGTTGTTAGGACTGCAGATGCCCTGGCCCCACTTCTGGACTGGGGTCCCAGTATTTTAATAAGCTCCCCAGACTAGCGGTTCCAAGGAGCGTCGACCTGCAGCGCCCTGATTGGTTCTGTGAGGAGGAGGCAGGCGACTGAGTGAGATGTGGTCAGGGGTGCTGTGCAACAAGATTAGACCCGTCTCTGAATCAGGACCTTCCGGGGCCTCTCACACGCCAGGCGTTGTCTTCTGAACGTAGCTGACACAGGGCACTTTCTCATCTCTTGACCGCACCTGCCAGGCCCGAGGCAGAGCGGTGTGCGGTCCCCCGTGCTGCCCCAGCCTGCGCTGATGGTGGCTGCCTGACGGAGGCAGCGGACAGTATTAATCTAATGCAGTGCTTTCTGTAGCAAGGAAGGGCCTGGACACTTGGATTTCAGGTGTATGGAGCCTGTGACTAATAGCTGTTGAAGAAAAGGGGCTGGTCATGCAGGCCTGGTTCCCAGACCCCAGCCAGCATTTTGTTTCACAGAGACCCACACTGAGTAGGCCTTTCCTGCTCACGAGTTCTAGAACATGCTCTGGGGAGCTCGGCTCTTAAAGCCAGCCTTTCTGACCCTTCACCTCCTTGCAGGAGCATCCTTTGTCTTAGAGTGAAGCATGTCTAAGGTGTGAGTGTTTAAAAATATAAGAGGGAGGGACTTCCCTGGTGGTCCAGTGGCTAAGACTCCGTGTTCCCAGTGCAGATCGACCGGGTTCGATCCCCGGTCAGGGAACTAGATCCCACGTGCCACAGGCAAGACCCGGTGCAGCCAAATAAACAAAATAAATAAAATTTGAAAATGTATGTAAGAGGGAGGGATGCTAAGGGCGTGTACACGTCACAGTAAAGCACCCCACGCGATGGGGCAGCAGCAGGAGCGGTTTGTTTTCTGACAGGCGGGGAGGAAGTCCTGTGACACTGCTGTTTCATCACAGCCTCTCCTGGGTCTGCAAGAGCATCGGGCCTTAGATCCCTGCTGCTGGGGCCGGCAGAAGGGAGGCGGGGGCTTAGTGTGCGAGGAACCGGCTTCTGTGACAACACCAGACGGCCGTGGCTGCCGTGATTAGTGCTGGAAGCCCTTAGCCAGGCCTTGGGCTCTTTCTAGTCCTGTTTTTATTAAACCGCTGGCCAGTGGTTAGGGGCAAGGTCCCGTGATTTTAAAGTATTTACTGTAGATGGGTGCCTTGACCTGGGGATAGTAGGAAACCCACAAACTGCACGTCTCTCCGTAGACTGCGTCTTGACACCTGTCACACCACTGAGTCTGACAGTTGTCCCCAGGTTTGCTCGGGCATCCGTGCATCCATTCACGCCGCGTCAGTCCGTCCAGTGACAGAGCCTTTCTGAGCGCACCCTGCGCCAGACCTCATGCTGGTTCCGAGGACTCAGAGGCACGTGGCCCCCACCATCGCTGAGCAAGTGCCAGACCCCGTCCTTGTGCTCACGGGCAACTTGAGTAACCCCATGTCCAGGAGGCAGCGCCGCTGTTATCTGAATGTACAGATGAGGAATTGGGGGCTGGAAAGGGGGGTCACTTTCCCTTTTCTGTGTCCCATGGGGAGCACGTGGTGGAGCTGTCTGGATCCAGGCCGGCGTTTGGGGGCTGCCCCTGCAGCCTCTGCATGAGCGCTGGCCTCCGAGTGACATATCTACATCAGGCCCTCAGCGTGGTGTCCGGGGTCTGCCTCCCCACACCCCCAGGCCTCCAGGCTGGGCTGAAATGAGTGCTGTGTGTGAGCTCTCGCCTGAGCCCCCCTGATGCTCTGTCTCTGTGCTGTGTCCTGCCAGGAAGCTGATCGGTATCTCCTTTGGGGACCTGAACCCATTCCCCCTGCGCCAGATCCGGAACCGGCGCACCTACCACTTGGAGAAGGTCCGGCTGGAGCTGACGGAGCTGGAGGCC
The DNA here is from genome assembly GCF_000442215.2 of Lipotes vexillifer. Lineage (NCBI taxonomy): Eukaryota > Metazoa > Chordata > Mammalia > Artiodactyla > Lipotidae > Lipotes > Lipotes vexillifer. The sequence continues at coordinate 619,947 of NW_006798010.1, read as the reverse complement.
ATCCGGGAGGACTTCCTGCGTGACCGGGACACCAGCCCTGACAAGGGCGAGCTGGTCAGCGACGAGGAGGAGGACTCCTGAGTGCCACCCACTCCCAGCCCGTGACGCCGCTCTTCCTGCCTTCACAACCAAAGTGTGCCAAAAGGGTGAACTGCAGAGATGTTTCTGCTCGTTTCAAAGCCAGAATGTAACATCCATGGTCTCTGGAAGTCTGCTGGGCAGATGTCCAAAGCCACACTGCACTTTCTCATTTCCACTCGGGGTGGGGGTCTAATCTGTTTACAGCCATCTTCATGCCGTGGCACATGGTTACTCATATCCCGTCATGATTTCTGCCTGATCAGTGCATCGCTAGGCTTATAGCTGGCAATTTTCAAGAGCCTATTTACAGCATCTGTCAGCTTTGTTGGTGACTGTGCTTAGAAAACCTTACGTGGGCCATCTCCCCTTGTGGTACCTCCTGTACGTAGTGGGCCGTCGTGGGCAATGTTTTAAGCAGTTGCTGTGGAGGGTGCCCACTGCACTTCACACACTCCTGGGCCAGAGTCTGACTGCTTTGGATGGCATAAGGTTGGTGTGAATAAAGGAACTTCCTTAGGAAAGCAAGCACATCCCTTTTTCAGAAACGGCCTATAGAAAGCCCACAGACCTTCTGCTGGTGGCTTCAAGGTGCTGGCCGTGCCCTATTTCTGGGATAGCTTTTGCCCTTCCACACACAGCCTTTCAAATAGTAACTCCCAAACTGCTGGGGGAGGGCCTGGCTCTCCAGACATCACACGCTCACTGTCTGCACGGCTCCACGAGGCTCTGTGCAAACCTCTTATTTCCATCTGAGAGTTGACCCTTGGTTCATTCTACACGTGTGGATGGGATCCCAAGGAAACTGGATCATCATCCTACAGAGCAGGCCCACCCTTGGTTGAGGGGATGGAGGAAGATTTTCTGGGGGTGCTTTGCAGGGCAACGGTGCAGCTGCAGAGTGAATGCTGTTGGGCAGCTGGAAACTGTGGCTTCCTCGGGAACAGCCAGTGTGTCTGGCTGGGACGGCAGGAGGCCGGCTGCCAGGGCCTGGGCTGGGAAGCCTTCACTTGAGGTCAAAGCCTTGGAGAGCCCTCCCAGACGCGTCCCCTCCCCACTGCCACTCAGAGGCATCCTTGTTCTCAGCAAGGATGAGCTGACCTGTGGGGTCACCATTGCTCCCAGTATGTGAGGCTGCCTAGGTAATTCTGGGACTTAGAGCACTACCTTTTTGAAGGCCTGGAAAGAGGCTTTGTGCAAGGAAGGTTATTTTTGCTTAATCACTCTGTGGACCATCCCTGACGTGTAGATACGAGAGAATGTTTCCTGGACAGTATTACTCAAATAGGAAAGAAAATTTTACATGGATTTTTTTACACTACCTGGAAAAAATCGGAAATAATCCTTAGTTGATACAAAACACAGACTATTGAGTGTAATTTGAAGCAGCACTTTTTTCATAAGCATTTTTTTTTTTTTTTTTCTGTCAACCTTCTAGCAGTATCATAGCTAGTATGGCATTTCAGCATACTAGACTAAGCTCAACTTTTCTGTCTTTGGTTAAGCTGGTTAATTCGATTTCTCACTGTGTACAGGGAGCTGGCCTCTGTATGTAGCCAAAAGCCTTTGTCTGTTTTCAGGTGTCAAAAACATATTTTATCATCGTTTTGGTCTTTGGGAGCAGCTGTTTGAGGCCTGCCGTTTTCAGGAAGTTGCCTTGAGTCGGGCTGCAGCCTCGCCACTCTGCACAGACGCCCGCAGGACCACTGGGGCCGCTGGAGACCGCCTCCCGGCCCTCACCTCCCACACCTGCTGTCAGCCTAGCGGCCAGCAGCCCAGGAGGTGCAGTAGGAATGGGCTTGGGGCCCCACAGGTCACTTTAGTTTCCCAGCTGATTTCCCCGTGGAACTGCTGTGTCCTGTGGGCTAAAATGCTGCCTTTAGGCATATGCTTGTTTTGTCTGTTCTGCCTTGAAAAGACTCATCTTAAAAGCACCTGAATTGGGCCCAGGGACCAGCTGTGTGTGGCCGATGTCAGCCGTGCCCTGAGTGGTGGTGGCGTGTTAGTATTTCCAGGCTGTTAACATCAGTGGTCAGGCAGTGGGCATGGGAGAGCAGAGAGAGAGATTGTGGAGGAAGTGGACCAGGAACCCTTGCTAGGAGGTTCTCCTCTCTGGAATAAAGCGCTAGGTGTCTAGAGGGTGGGAGAGGGAATGCTTGGCCCGATTCCAGACTGGGGACGGGATGGAGCTGATTCCTTCCTCCAGAACTGTAGGGTTTGGTCCCACTATTTTGAGCCAACGCTTCCCCTCTCCTTGTGCTGTTGAGGAAAGAGCTGCTCTGTACCCTCCAGTGCCTCCCCTGCTGGTCCCATGGGGAGGGCCCTTCTGACAGGTGCTAGCCCGGGGTGGGGCAGCCTCCAGCCTGCTTCCCAGGCACACACACCAAGGCCAAGGGGAGCCGTGCTCATCACACCAGGTGGGAACTGCCAGCTTTCACGTTGGTGAGTTGTTTTGTGTGGGTTGAACATTTGTTAATACTTTTGTATATTTTCACTACAGTTTATATTTTTATAGGCTATTTTTATCAAGGTTTTCTAGATTATGTACATCTATTTTATATAACAAGTTTTTCTGCGTGCACGACTCCTTTGTGCGTATTTATGTAAACCTGAGCCTCCGGAATCGCTCTGCACCTCTGTGCCATCTCTGACCTCTAGCCTTGACCATCACTGACTTCTCCTTATGTATGCATGGGCCCACTTCTTACCCCAGGTAGCCTCGGGGCTACTTGCAGTCATGCCGACAGCTATCCGACAGCAGCCAAGACTGTTGAGTGCTGGGAACAGTTCTGGTTTCTACATTATATTGATATAGGAAGTACTCTAGGCAAATAGCCAGTTTTTTTTTTTTTTTTTTTTTTTAAACTAAATGTATTACTGCACAAATCCCTACTCCTCACTTTGCACGGTGTTGCCTTTCTGCCTGTGTTCTGGGCAGCTGGGCATGCCTGGGGCCGTCCTTGCAGGCAGGAGGCAGGATGCCAGCAGTGGAGGACTCAGGGCATTGCCAAGTGACTCTTTCCTTTTATGTCACAGCAGCTTCTGTGCTTATCTTCAAGTTAAATTTTGGAATTGTCATACTAAAAGGCAAAATAAACAACTAATTTGTATAACCTTCTGGTTTGAAATGCAGTTACAGTCACTTGTGATGGGACTCAGCCCCAAGGGCTCGAAGGTGCCTCAGGGCTTATGGGGGGGCGCGGAGGCGGGGCTCTCCACCTTCCAGCTGGGTGTTTCTGCATCCCTGTTTTTGGTTTGCTCTGGGCAGGTGGGACAGAATGCCTGGGAGGCCCTTGAAGCCATGGCCAAGCTGCAGGTGAGGGCTGGAGGCACTGGGTTCGGCCGAGAGCCAGGAGCTGGAGTTCCCTGTGTCCGGAGCAACCCCCAGCCACAGGGTGGCAGGAACCCCTCCTTCCACCAGCTGTGACGTGCCCTGCCTGAGTCATGGGTTGTTTGCCTCCTGCCTAGGCTGACAGCTCAGGCCCAGCTGCCACCTGGGACACCACTCCCCGCACCCCCCATCATCGGAAAAACACGAGAATGATTAAGACCAAATGTCTTTCTACAGTGTGATGGTCGTGGGGGAGGGGGGGAGCTCCAGTGAGGATTCCCAGACAGCAGGCTGTTGAGTCTGTATCCTCCTGCGACACGGATTCAGTGAGGCTGGGGGTTCCTGAGGTCACAGCACACAGCAGTGGCACAGCTGGGACTGGGACCTGAGTGCTAGCCCCCGCTCAGTGTGTGGGTCAGGGGCCCACAAGTAGAGGCCCTGCTCCCTGTCCCTCGTAAGGGGTTGCTCTTGTGACAGTGCAAATCCCTAGGAAGCCATTACTCACACCATGGGTCTCCAGGGCCTCCTCGGGCCAGCTGGGCTGCTGCAGACAGACAGCAAGCAAGCCTGACACCCCTCCACTCTCAGACAGTGCGGTGACGCTTGGACTCACGCAAGCCCCAGATTGCTCTCTGCGCAAAGCTACCGTGCGGCCTGCTCGGGCCATCTTCCTACCCCTGGTCAGAGGGGTCAGCTGCTGCATGTGGCCCAGAGCTCAGAGCAGGAGATGATGGGAGCTTGAGGCCTGTGTAGTCAGGGCATATGCCCTTGTGCCAGTCTCCTCCCTCTCAGAGCCTTGGGCTTCTCATCTGAAAATGGGGTACTCACTCCAGCCCCATGGAGCGTGTTGGTGATTAAGTAGGGTGTGACGTGTGGTCAGAGAATGGGAAATGGGAGAGCTGGGCACTCCAGCACCCTTCTGACCCTTGGAGGGGCCAGCCCTGGGACAGACACTTGCTGATTGCTTCAGCCCCTGATACTGTTTCTTGGTCTCAATCCCCAAGGAGTGATTTTCATTCCCCCTCCGCCCCCAACACACACACCCAAGCTGTGAGTAGCCACCACACGCAGAGCTCCGGAACCACCATTCACATCACAGTCTGCGAACGGCGGACGCCACAGAATAGAATGAGAGTGGTGGTCCCCCATTCGGAGAAAAGGGATAAACCCCTTCCAGGAGTAGGACTTGTGAGCAGATTGTAAAATGGTCCAGTCCAAGGCTCATGGCGAGAGGTAAGGGCTGGCGCCTGCACAGGTCACTTCCTGGAGACAGTGTCTAGCCTTCTCCGGCCTCCTCACCCCTCACCAGGGCCCGGGACACCTTCAAAGCACCTCATGCGCATCTGCTCCCTGGTGTGTGCACCACAGTCTGACCCCATGGAACTAAGTGTGGCAGGCAGGGAAGGGCTGGCGTTTGGCAGGTGCTGGGGAGCCGGACCACATGTCAACGTAGCAAGAGCCCAGCGCCTGGGATTGTCAGTGAGGAAGAAGCCACCATACGTCCTGGCCTCAACCGGCCCAGCCCCACCGCTGAGTACAGAGAAGATGAAAGAAAGGGACAAGTGGGGGCCGAGAAGGGTGGGTCTGGCCAGACTGCCCCTCCCTCCACCCCTTTGGTGCAGATAAAGAGTTAAGAGTTAACAGATGAAGCAGAGGGGGCCGGGGATGTGTCCATGGGGTTCACTCCAGGGGGCAGTCCCTGCCGGTGACCAGATGGGCCTTGCTCCTCTAAGGGCGTGTGGCTCAATCCCTGTGAAACAGAAGTCTCTGGTGAAGACCGCAGAGTGGGGACATGGGGGAAAGGGCTGGGGGGCCTGGGCAGGGGGCATGAAGAGGGGGTGTGGAAGGATTGTGAGTAGGGACCATACCCCCGGGCCTCTGCCAGGCTGCGCCTGATGCCCAGAAAACGCTCCCGCTGCCTGTTACCCGGCCGTCTGAAGCCCTGCACACACCGCCTCTAGGAAGCCCTCCTCGGCTCTGCTCCCTCAGGCCTTCCTGCCCACCTGGGCTCTGCTCCCTTCTCCCCTGCGCGCCTCGCAGAGGAGCAGATGGAAAGATGCTGTCTGCCGCAGCAGAGGTGTAGTTTCTGACTTGAAATTCCCCCAATCCACGAGGAAGCCAAGCTGTACTTCGAAACGGCAGATGCCTGTTTATGTATAACAATAACAATAATAATAATAAATGTAGGCAAACTGTTAGAATAAAAAAATACCTTTTCTGAGGCGGAAGGGTCCCCAGCCTGCCACTGTCGGGGGGCCGGGTTAGCACCATTAGGGCGCGAGGGGCGGGGCTCCACCGCAGCCCGTGCTGGGCGCTGAGGTCCGTGCATCAGTCTGGTTGTGCATCCTGGCCGCGGGGGGCCAGGGTGTGGGTCAGCGGCGGGCAACCCGCTGACGGCCGCGGGAGGGGGCACCACGGCCGGGTGGGGGACAGGAGCGGCAGCACTGGGTGCGGACGGTGGGCATCTGGCAGCGGCCCAGCAGGCGCAGCGTCTCGCAGAAACCGAAGGACAGGCGATCGCGCTCGCAGCCTGGGCAGTCCCTGCCGGTGACCAGATGGGCCTTGCTCCTCTAAGGGCGTGTGGCTCAATCCCTGTGAAACAGAAGTCTCTGGTGAAGACCGCAGAGTGGGGACATGGGGGAAAGGGCTGGGGGGCCTGGGCAGGGGGCATGAAGAGGGGGTGTGGAAGGATTGTGAGTAGGGACCATACCCCCGGGCCTCTGCCAGGCTGCGCCTGATGCCCAGAAAACGCTCCCGCTGCCTGTTACCCGGCCGTCTGAAGCCCTGCACACACCGCCTCTAGGAAGCCCTCCTCGGCTCTGCTCCCTCAGGCCTTCCTGCCCACCTGGGCTCTGCTCCCTTCTCCCCTGCGCGCCTCGCAGAGGAGCAGATGGAAAGATGCTGTCTGCCGCAGCAGAGGTGTAGTTTCTGACTTGAAATTCCCCCAATCCACGAGGAAGCCAAGCTGTACTTCGAAACGGCAGATGCCTGTTTATGTATAACAATAACAATAATAATAATAAATGTAGGCAAACTGTTAGAATAAAAAAATACCTTTTCTGAGGCGGAAGGGTCCCCAGCCTGCCACTGTCGGGGGGCCGGGTTAGCACCATTAGGGCGCGAGGGGCGGGGCTCCACCGCAGCCCGTGCTGGGCGCTGAGGTCCGTGCATCAGTCTGGTTGTGCATCCTGGCCGCGGGGGGCCAGGGTGTGGGTCAGCGGCGGGCAACCCGCTGACGGCCGCGGGAGGGGGCACCACGGCCGGGTGGGGGACAGGAGCGGCAGCACTGGGTGCGGACGGTGGGCAGCTGGCAGCGGCCCAGCAGGCGCAGCGTCTCGCAGAAACCGAAGGACAGGCGATCGCGCTCGCAGCCTAGGGCTGGAGGGGGCGGGTCAGGACCAGCAGGCGGGCACCGGAACCGCCCCCCTCCTCCCACCTGCACCCAGGGTAGAGGGGCTTCCCTGAGATTTTAGCTGGGCCGTCTCCCTGCCCCCCAACAGCCTTAAGGAGACCTGCAGCCACCCCCAGAGCATAGGCCTCCTGTTTCTGGAGGGGCGCCCCTAGGCCTGAGTTACAGATCTCCAGCTGTTGTTCTGTCCCACCTGCCCTTGGCCTAGGCTCCCACCTCCAGGACTGGAGAACTGGCCCGGCTGGGCTCAGGTTTCCAGAGGAAAGGCCCCGAGACCCCAGTCCTGACCGCCTCAGGTGCTCACGAGAAGCCAAAGAGCCTGCCACCCATCTCGGTCCCTGACCCTGCGACACCTGACAAGACCTGGCACACAACAGAAGTCCCAGGTGCCTCCTGCCAGCCTACAGTGGCCTCTGCCCCACACCCCCTGCCCAAATGCACCTGTCCTGCCAGACCTCCCTGCCCCCTGCAGCCATGGGCTGTACTCAGCTTCAGATTCCGGGTCACACACCAGAACAGTCCCATCAGCCGGGCCAGGCACCGAGGCCCTGACAGAGCAGGTGTGGCCTGGGCCATCAGCCCGTCAGCAGAACCCAGGCCTCTTGAGGAGGGACAGAGGGAGGCTGCCTGCCCGGGGCTGAGGCCTGGCGAGCCCTCCTGCCCTGTGCTTATCAGAGCTATTTTGGGAAGTGGCTTGCTTCCAGCCTCCCGGCCTTGCTCCCGCTGCCTGTGGCAGCCCCCAGCTGCCGCCTGGCCCTCTCCCTTCAGCAGACATCCCAGGGGAGGAGAGGCAGGAAGGCAACTGGCAGCCCTGTCCCTGGGGCGTCCCTGGGGCGTCCCTGGGGCGTCCCTGGGGCCCGGCAGAAGGCATGAGGCAACGGGCAGCCTCCTCCACCCTGGCTCTCAGCAGCAGCTCTAACCTACGCATCTGCAGACCTGCATCCTGTTCCCACTGTGTGACCTCAGGCAAGTTTCTTAACTTCTCAAGGGGCCCCAGTTCCCTCCTCTGCCAGTAACCCCACCTCCACAGGCAAACGGATGTGGCCGTGCTATGTCAGCTGCCTCACCGAGATGACCAAGTTTCCAGGCTTTCCAAACGTCCTGCCACACAGCCCCACAGATCATCAAAACATCCTGGGGACTCCAGGGTCTTGGCATGCAAGTCACTTCCTTGGCTGGCCTCTACCCTTAAACTCCTCGCTTGGGTGCCGGCAGCTACCTTGGGGCTGTGTGCAGGAGGCACGGAGGTGCTTGCTGGATGAATGCTGAGGGCTGGGCGCTTGGGGTGGGTGGAATTTCTCCTGGGCTTTGAGGTAATGGGATTTGGGGCAGGAAGCCTATCCCTCCCAGTGGTATGGCCAGCAAGGGATGGCAGTGGCTAGTCCGGGCTTGCCCAAGGGCTACCAAGGAGCCAGTCACTGGTACAGAATGCAGACTGGGGCAGGTCCCTGGAGGCCCTGGATGCCAGCTGAGGGCCAAGGGCTCTGTCCTAGGGTGGCTCTGGCCTAGGGGCAGGAGTCAGACAGCTGATAGGCATAGGAGCTGCTGGATTCTCTTGACTGACAAGGTAGCCCTAGGCATTCTTCCCGACCTCATGATGGGGGATGACAGTGTCCCCGAGGGAGAGGAAGAAGCCAACCTTCCCAGAGCACTTCCTGGGCTCTTCAACCCAAGACCTCATTTATGAGGATGGGGGTTGTCTGCCCCTTTATGCATAAGACAGGGAAGTGGAGCCCAAGACCATAGAGCTGGTAAGGGGAGGCCAGGTGTGACTCCAGGGCCACTTTCCTGTGCTCAGCACTGCTGGGGGTGGCTGGGCTGCAGGAAGGAAGCGTGTGTGTGCGTGCACATGCGTGCGTATATGTGTGTGCACGCACGTATGTGCATGTGTGTATGCGTGTGCGTGCGTGTGTGTGTGTGTGTGCGCGTGTGCGTGTGCACGTGTCTATGTCCAGAGCCACCTCTGCCACAAGCTCTTCCTCTAGGACCCAGCTGGCCAGGAAGCCACCAGCTGCTGGGAGCTAGCAGGACCCTAGGCGGGAGGCCCCTTCATGCGGTTACACTGCTCACTCTGGGCAGACCTCCTCTGGCCAGGAGATGGAAGGGCGAGAGCTGGGGATGGGGGCTCACCCAGGCCTGAGCTCCACACAGTCTCAGGAACATCCCTGGCCTCACTCTGGGAACGGGGGGTAACTGAGACCCAGAGGGAAAAAGAGCTTGCTCGAGGTCATACAGCAGCCTGGGGGCCGAGGCTGCTGCATCCACTCCTCCCCTGAGCTAAAGAAAGCTGCCTGCGGGGCTGGACTCGCCTTGGCTCTGACCCCAACACAGCCCCAGCCTCTGCTCTGTAGGGGGACGGCTCCGTGACTCTCCATCTCCCCACCGTCCACCCTGCCCGCCCCCCGCCCAGCAGACAGCCGGTGGGGCACTCACGCAGAGGCTCAGTGAGCTCACAGTCCTGGGTGCCGCACGGCCGGGAGCTCCCGGGCCAGGCCTCGTGGCCACACTGGCCGCTGTCCTCCTCGCGCAGCCCAGTCTGGGTGTTGACGCACTTGACCAGGCGCCGCTGGACGCCGCCGCCGCAGGGGGCTGAGCACTGTGGGGAGCGCGGGAGGGGTGAGCATCCTCTCACCAGCCCTGCAGGGGGCCACCCCAGGGGCGTCCCCGGGGCAGCTGCTGCCTTCTCCAGGAAGCCTAGCTCATGGTTCCCAGCCCCATCTCTCCAGCCTGCTCAGAGGGTCAGTCCTGTCCCCAGAGGCCACTAGGTGTTCGCTTGGAGGAACTGCATCTGCAGAGCAGAGGGGAAAGCTGCCAGCCCCTCACATGGGATGGGACATGCCTGAGAGGCCTGGGCAGTGGCTCTGGGGCTGGAGGACCTGCTGCAGCCCATGGGCAGTGGAAGGAAGGGAGAGAAAGTTTCTCAAACAGGGCCCACCATCCCAAGTCAGGCTTTGTTCTTATCAGTTGGGGTCTGATGTTTTTAAAAAGCCATAAAAATAAGTTTAATCTGTGCCAACATCGTGCCAGGCCCTGTGCTAAGTGCCTCACTGTGTGAGAGGAGCATCTAATGCTCACAACCCCACTTTACAGATGAGAAGACAGAGGCCTGGCAAGGTAAAGCAACCTGCCCAGGGTCCCTCAGCAGCCAGTGGGACAAGGACTGAGATTCCCAAACAGGCCTGGCAGGAAGAGTCCTGCCCAGCTGAGGCCTCACTGGCCACTCCCGTACCCCCTCCTCCAGTCTGGTCTTTGCTTAGTCTCCTGAACATCCTGTGTCTGTCACTCCTGCCCCAGAACTTTGCATTTGCTGCTCCCCGTATGCCTCTCCTTCACATCACAAACACCTCCAGTCTCACTCTGAAGTCCCCTCCCCAGAAGGCCTTCTCTGACATCACAGCGCACGTCCCTTTTTTTAAAAGTCTGTCTCCCTGGTGGGCTGTAAGCCTCAGCAGGGTGGGGACCTCATCTGGCCACCACTGTATCTGCAGGGACCACAGAGAGCCTGGCATACAGGACACACTCAACAACTCCCTGCGTGAACAAAGGTCTGATGGATGCCTGCTGACATGAGTCCCCCCTCTGCATGTCCTCCCCGCACAAAACCCCGCGCTGGCTCACCTGGCCCCAGGGCCCCACCACCCACTGCGTACAGGGGTGGGTGTTGCAAGGCCGTGTGCTGTTGGGTCTCAGCGCCTCCTCACAGAGGCCCGGCTCTGGGCACGTCACCAGACGCTGCTGCTCACCACCACCGCAGGCCTCGGAGCACTAGGAGGGCCGGGGAAGGGGTCTGGGCACTGCTAGGCTCTGAGGACACCCCCGCTCCCATCCCAGTCCCCCAGGCCTCACCTCCCTCCAGGAGGAGATGTACCAGCTGAGGCAGGGCTGGGCCCCGCAGGGCCGGCGGGCAGGCGGCTTGGCAGGCCCCGGCTGGCAGTGGAAGGGCCGCAGCGGCTGGAGGTCCCGTGTGTCCACACACTGCACGTCCCGCACGGAGGAACCCCCGCCACAGCTGCGGGAGCACTGGAGGCCAAGGGTCCCGCGTGTGGATACACCACCACCACGTGCACGCACACGAGGATGCGGTGAGGGCTGTGGCGGGCGAGCGTTGGGCACTCTCACCCCCACCTGCGGCAAGTCCCTTGAGGGCCCCAGGGAGAAGCCATGGCTGACCAGCCTTGGGCGGCGGGTGGTGCGGCCAGGGGCTGCCCCGGAATGGGACAGATGGAGAAAGAGTGGAACAAAGGAGAAAGTGAAATCCCAAGGGTGACAGAAAAGAGAGAAAAGGATACAGCCAGTGAGAGAAGGGGAGTGGGGCAGGCTGAACCACACACAGATGGAATGATCCCAGAGGCTAGAAATTAAGAGTACAAAGATGTGCAGCACAGAGCTCACGCCCACCCCCGGTGTCTATGGCTGACCCCAAACACAGGCCACGGGCCCCAGAGCTCCACCCTGTGCCCCGACGCTGCCCGCCTTCTCCCTCACGCACCTTACTCCAGCTGCCCGTGTGCCAGGCAGCGCAGGGCCGCAGGTGGCAGCGGCGGGCGGGCTGGGGCCGGGCTGCGGGAGTGCAGTCCTCCTCTTGGCCGGAGCTGCAGCGCACGGGCCTCCAGACGGCACCCAGACCGCAGGTGGTAGAGCACTGGGGGCAGGGACGCAGTGCCCATGAGGGCCGGGCAGATCCCTGCACCCTCCAGCCCCCCAGCCAGGTGAGAGGGACCTGCCAGTGCCTCAGTTAACTCGTCTGCAAAATGGGCTCCTCCACCCACCTCCCAAGGAGACCATGAAGATGAAAAGTCAAATCCCCTGGCAACCAACTGTCCCTGCTACAGGAGACACGTGTGAGGTGGCCCGGCTGTGCTGACAAGGCTCACTGCTTCCCAGAATCACTTGGAAAGGAAGTCTGGGCTCCTCACTGGGCCTCAACCGGTCCCTCCCACACCAAAACTAGGGATCCGAACAGAAGCAGCTCACTTCCCCTACGGTGACAAGCTGGGGACGTGGGGGTGGGGTGGGGGACACAGGACAGCTTCTTGCCATGCAGTTCAGACCCTCACAGGCCCGACAAAGCAGGTGGAGCCCTGAGGGGAGAACCAGGTGGCAAGGAACTACGCAGCACCTGGAGGACCCAGGCTGAGCCCCGCCGGGCCTGGGGACCATGGGAGGAGGCTTCCCCGCTGACACAGCTGCCTGGGGTGAGCTCCCTGTCCCTGGAAGCATGCAAGCCAGAGTATGAGAGGGCCATTGCCCCTGGCTGCCCCTCATTTGTGCCTGCCCTGCCCTCCCAGCGGCTCCCTGTGCTACTCAGGAATGAGCCTCTGGGGACGCAAGGGATACAGGCCCCCTTGCCCCACCCTACTGTTCAGAAGAGAAACTGAGGCCCAATGGGGCAGAGCAGCCCCAGGGGCACATGGAGGGCAGTATGACTGAGCTGGGGCAAAGTTCCTCCCACCTCACAGAGCCTCCACTCACCACGGGCTGTCAGTTCCCTAATCCCCACCAACCCAGGAGGCTGGACAGACAAGGCTTATCTCCTGCTCTGCTCATTTTCAGATGAAAAGACCAAGTTAGTGACGTCCTGCTCAACCCCCCGGCCCACCCCGACCCCTGCACCACTTGCCTCACTCCAGTTCCCCACTTGCCAGCTGGCATTCC
>NW_006798010.1:584064-607258 GCF_000442215.2 Lipotes vexillifer | reverse complement strand
TTCCTGACGGGCAGCAGGTCTACGGGGGGCCCCTCCTCTGGTGGGCTGGGGTCCAGAGGCCCAGGGGCTCGGCTGCCGTTGGCCGGACTGTCCTGAGCTGGTATGGACAGCAGCACAGGGCTTGGGGGCGTCTCAGGGCTGGGGGACTCAGGCTGGCCCAAGGGCCCCAGGCTCAGGGCAGTCACCCAAGGCACGTGCCCTAGGCCGGTCGGAGCCTTCAGAAGGAAGGTTCCCGGCATCGCCAGGGTCTGCAGGTCCCGTAGAGCCAGGCCTGGGGTTGGAAGGGTGGGAGTCCCGGGCTCCAGGGCGCTGTCTGTACCCTGAGTGTCTGGCAGATCGGCTGTGGGAGGAGCGCCCCCAACGGTGGGCCACAGCTCACTGTCCACAGGCCCCGGGCCACCCTCCAGTGCTGGTTCCCAGGCCAAGGTGCCACTCGTCCACAGCTCTACTGTGTCGGGACTAGGAGAGGAGTGGGAGGTGCTGATGGGGGACGAGGGGGGCAGTGTGGGGCTGGGTCTTTGGGGCACTCTGCGGCCCAAGGCTTCCTCGCTGTCCTCGGAAACCTCATTGGTCCTCTCCCACCAGGGAGGCGGCGGCTGGCTGTGGCTGTCCCCGCCTCCCAGGAGGTTGTTCTGGCTCCCAGGGGCGGCAGGCGTCTCCACGCTGACTGCAGTCGGGGGCCAAGGCAAGCTGGGGAGCCCAAGGTCTGGGGCTCCCATGGGGGCATCTTCCTCAAATAAGAAATTGACCAAGGAGTTCCCAGGGGTCTGCTCCGAGGGTGGGGGTGGGGAACGGCCAGCCTGGCTGGGCCAAGGAGCAGGAGACCAATCTCCCAGTGCCTCCTCATCCTCAGGCTCAGAAGGCTCTGTGGTAGGCATGGGGGTGCCCACAGGAGGCTCAGCAGCACTGCTCAGGGGTGGGGGCATCCAATCCCCTGTGCCCGCCAGGTCTGCGCCAGGCTCCTCGAAGGGCCCGTAGGACAGGTTCTCATGGAAGTTAATGAAATTGTAGTCGTAGTAGAAGTCGTCAACGAACACGGGCCCCGGCGGGCCCAGCTCAGGGTCCTCCTCCCCAATGGCATTGCCCATGCCAGCCGGCTCGGCTGATGAGGGGGGCGGAGGGCGTGGGGCTGGGCGGTGAGGAATGAAGTCGACCTCATTGAAGAGCTCGCGGCTGGAGGAGCCGCTGCCTGAGCCTTCGGGGCCCAGCACGTCCAGGGCCCTCGGGCAGGGCGGCAGAAGGCAGGCGGCCTCGCTTGCTGGCCGCTGGTCCTCAGCGCAGGGGACACCAGTGTCATTGGTGCAGAGGATGCTTCGGTGCTGACTGCCTGGGCCACATGACACAGAGCACTAAAGGGAAGGCCAGGGTGAGGGGCTCAGGGCCAGGGGAAGCTGGGGCCTGGCAAGGTACCCTGCTCACTGCTCAGTGTCAGTGTACAGGGCCCCAGCCAGCCCTCTCTCGCCCTGACCAGCTCGAGACCATGACTTGTGGCCATGGCTGGCCAGGGCATCCCAGCCCCTGAGGCTTTGGGGATGGGGCCGGACCTGGAATGCCCCAGGCCCCTCCCACCACGGTGCCAGCAGTAAGGGCTCCCCAAAGGCTGTCTCTGCCTCCCTGTAGCCCAAGACCAACGGCAGAGCTGGGGGCGGGCCCCCTCCCGCCCCCTCCCATCGTGCTGCTCACCTCAGACCAGTTCCCCACAGCCCAGGTGGCCGGACAGGGCACATCGCGGTTGCAAGGGGTTTCGGCAGGGGGCCGGGGCAAGTGTTCACAGGCAGGTGGCTCCAGGGCGCTCTGCTCATCCAGCCCCACGCTGTGGATGCAGAGCACAGCCCGGCGGGAGAGCCCCCCAGGCCCGCAGGAGCTGGAGCACAGCTGCCACTCACCTGCCCACCACCTGTGGGGGGCACAAGGGCAGCATCAGCATGCAGCCACCTGGTCTCCCAGGCACTCAGGGTTCAGGGAGGGTCGGGCCTAAGCCCAGGGGACGAGTCCCCAGAGCTCCAAGCCTGGGATGGCCCCCTGGCCCCCAAAGCCCAGTGACAGGGCACAGTCCCCTTTGCTCCTGCCACCTTCACCCCTGGGGGACCTGGGCAAGACCCAAGCACGAGCGATCAGGCATGTCCCTGGCTGATGCTGGCTACTGCGGGGGAACCCAGGCCCAGGCTGAGGTCACGGGCAACCAGGGGCTGGGGCTTCAGCCTTGGGAAGGAAGGCTAAGAGCCCAGCTCCCTCTGCTCCTCCCAGGGGCGCCCTGATGAGGGACACTGGGAGTCAGGCGCCTGGTGGGCTCACCGGGCGGGGCAGGGCTCCTCGCTGCACTTCCTCTGACGGTCATCGGGCCGGCCCAGGGGCTCACAGTGCCTCTCGTCCACGGGCCCCGCCTGCCGCTCCATGCAGCGCACGCTCTGCCTCTGCATCCCTGGGAGGCCATGGGGGCTCAGCCTGGGCCTGGCACTCAGGGCGCCCCCTGCCTGAGCCATGCTGCACCCAGAGACACAGCTATACCCCACTCTGCTCAGATCCCTTCCAGAACAGGGCCTCACTGCCTCTGTCAGGTTGAAGGCAGGCCCCCACTGCCCCCTCCTCACTGTCCTCCTGGCCGTCACCCCCACCCCTAGGGAGGCAGCAGTGTGCAGGTTCAGTGGGCAGGGGCTCTAGCCCCACAGCTTCCTAGCTGGGAGGCCTGGGCAGCTCACTTGGCCCCTCTGAACCTCACTGTCTTCATCTGTTAGTGGGGGTAACGATAACACCTGCCTTGAAGGCCAGGTGTGAGGATAACGTGCTCACGGACGTGCAGGCTCAGCCCATGCCTGGCACGTGGTAAGAGCGCAACCAGTGCCAAATCCAACCACGGCCTAGCACCACCTCCAGTGTCTACACTCCTCCCAACAGGATCAGTGCCCAGAAATTCTGGAGGAGAAATCCATCAGACCTCCCAGTCAGGCATTCCTCTCCAGCTCACAGCGCTCCCCACCCCCTGCCCCGGCGCTCGCTTTGTCGCAGTTCCTGGCCTTCACTCCCCCTGCCATTGCGGCTCTCTGCGCCCTTGCAGAGCCGTGCTCTTCCCTTTCCACACGCACCCCACACCGCCCGCTGAGGCCCAGCGGCAGGACCAACTCCAACGGGCTCTGCCTTCACCCTGCTCCCCCTATGGCACAGAAGGGGGACTCACCCCTGCCCTGAGCCTCCAGTCTCCCCTCCACCCGCCTCATTCCTTCCTAATAGAACGCAGGGTTTGTTCAAGGTAACAGTGGGACCTGCTGAAAACACTCCCCACTGTAGTTCCCATGCACCTAGGGGGTCTGGGACACAGTCGTGCCAGGGAGAAAAAGACACAAGTCCTTCCCGAGAGTCAGTCCTTTGCCCCTTCTTCTTGCCAGCAAGAAGCCTGGGCAAAGGGTGCCATCTTGTGACACACATGAGGGGAAGGCGGGGCTGCGAGTGGTCCCTAAAAACATGGCAGGCCATCCAGCCGGCTTGGACTATGCACCCTCCCTGGGGGTTCTTACTGCTGAAGACAAATAAACCCTTATCTGCTGCAGCTACCACTCATCAGGATCCTGCCACTTGCCACTCAACACATTCCTATTCTGTCCAAGTGGGAAGCCACCGATTTGCTGAAAGACAATTCCCCAGTGTCTGGTTCATCAAATGTATTTGTTTTCACATTTGTAACTTTAACTCATATGGGGTCGGATGCTTTCAATAGCTTTTGAAGATTCCTGCCCAGCTTTAGTGGGTCAGTGTTCATTTGTCATCATAATAGCATTTCAAGGAATGTTCAAATGTCTCTGTCCCAGAGTCCTGATACTGAGACCCCTGGACGCTGAGGGGGAGGGGGAGGGGGAGGGAGACTGAAGAAGCCACAGGGAGGGGAGAGTGAGAGTTAGTCAAATTGTTACACATTTTATAAAGAGTTTAAAGGAATAAGTAAATGTGGTGAATAGGCCATTGGGCTATAGGAGGCTCAGAGTTTGGGCAGGGAGATCCTTGTCATGTCCCAGCTCCCCCCTCCCTGCCCCTGTCCTACTCCATCCTCCTCCCCCACTTCTTTCTCTCCCCTGCCCCTCCTCCTCCTCTCCCTCCCCCCCCCCACCCCCTTCTCACTGGGGAAGCCCTCCTGGGCCAGCAGCCCAGGAGTGTCAGGCTCTGGGCCTCCCAGGAAGGGTGGGAGGGCACCGAGGAGGAGGAGGGGGGCCCGGGGAAGCCTGTCTGTGGCAGCAGCTCGAGGAGAGGGAGGAGCTTATCCTGACAGAGATGGAGGTAAGGGGAGATTTGGGAGGATGAAGGGGTCAGATCCCAGGTATGGGGCAGAACCACGGGCACACGACCTGCCAGAGCTGAGCAGTGAGAAGAGGGAGAGGCAGCTGGTGCCTCTCGGGGGGAGACACACTGAGCGCTCTCCAAGCGCCACGTGCTGTGCCTGCCTCACCTTGTTTACTCTCCCAGTGGACCTATGAGATGGGGCCATTGCTCGCCCCATTATATAGATGGGGGAACTGAGGCCCAGAAGCAGCATTCCAAGTTCACAGCAGCCTAGCAAATAAGCAATGAGCCAGATGCTAAAGCCAGGCATCAGTGCCCAGAGACAAAGGCCCTGCTGGGCAGTAGCTGTGCCCACTGCTCTCCTCACCTGTGCCACAGGTGACTGTGCACTTGGTCCAGGGCCCATAGTGCCAGGAGAACTCAGGCGGCTGGATCTGGCCATGGCCATCCGCCTCCCTGTGGATGACGTACTCGTAGCGCACCCCAGGGTTGCTCTCCTGGAACAGGAGCTGGGGCAGGCAGAGGGGGGCCCACGTGAGCATGAGGTGTCCTCTCCCTCTGCCCAGACCTGCCACCCACCCTAAAGGAGCCGACCTCAGCCACCTCTGCGACCTGGGGCTATACCATGGAGCCATTCTAGAGATGGGGAAACCGAGGCAGAGGCCCCAGCAGTAGGGCCAGGCCCGGAGCCGGGCTGTGACTGCCCCAGGGCTCGCTCCTGCCATGCGGCTGGGAGCCTCGGATTCCACCTCTGCTCCTCCCCAGCCAGGGCCCCAGGAGGCAGTCACCTGGATCCAGACAGGCTCGTCGGTGGGACCCGGGGACGTGAGGTTCTCCCAGTTGCCTGTGCGCGCATATGTGAAGGTGGTCCCCGCCACCTGGTAGTCCCCGTTCCACTGGATGGTCCACCCACCGTTGAGGAAGTACTTATCCGGGTCCTCGCTGCGCAGGGCCAGGAAGTTGGCGGCCTCGGCCACCTCCTCGATGCGGATCTCGCGAGCACCGGCTGGGATCAGTCCCACGTCCACATACCCTGTTGGCCAGGGATTGTGCACAGGTTGTGAAAAGAGGTAGGAGGGTTAGCTGTTGCCCGCCCTCACCCCTCTTTCCACTTGCCCCTGACTGCCGATGCCAAAGATTCCACCGTTAAGATTCTGGGTTCCCCGCTTAGATCTGTCCCAGATCACCAAAGCCTCAGAAGGGCTCAAATCCTACCCCCTGACCCATCCCCACCACCCTTCTCTGGGAAACCTTAGCTGGTCTCCCTGTCACAAGGCTGGGCCTATCCCCTATACCTGGGGCCAGCATAACCTTTCTAAAAACCCCAATTGACTGGGCCTTTCCCCTGGGATATCCTCCTCACACCTATACAGCCTGTTTTTGTTCTTTCACTAAGTAGTACCCATCATGTGCCTGGCATTACCCTGAGGACTCTACGGGTGTAACAACCCTATGTCATAGGTACTACTGTTATCCCCATTTTACACATGAGGACATTGAGGCACAGAGAGCTTACCTAACTTGCACCAGGGTTCTGCTGGGATGTGAATCAAGCTGTGAGGTCTGAGCTTTAACCACCACACTGGACTGCATCTCTGGGGCTGAAATCTAAGCTTCTTGGCCTAGCATTCAAAGCCTTATGGCATCCCCGCCTTTCTTATAGATAGGTCCCCAGACAGAGCACGCTCTTTCTTGCCTCCAGGCTTTGTTGGGCACAAGCTCTTTCCTCCACGTGTAATGCTTTTCCCCATCTCGTCTGTCTTTTGTGATTCAGCTCAACTTGCACTTCCTACAGGAAGTCTTCCCTGACCTCCCCGTGTCAGGACCTTCTTCCTCAGAGCTCTCACAGCCCTCTGGGCCTCCCCCCACTGCATCTGTCACACTAAAAGGTGAGACTGTAAGCTCTTCACCTCTGTGTCTCCCTCACCTAGCACACAGTTGGCACTTAAGCAATGGATGCAAAACAGGCCCTGAGGCAAGTGAGTGCAGCTGGGGGGTCTCTAAAGCTTCCTAAGGCCACTCATAAGCCTGATAAGCCCAGGCTGGGGTCCCTGGGGCAGGAGGACTCCCTGTGAAGGCAGGTCTCTGCACTTGGGCCTGGGTGCCCTGACTCCTGCCAGGATCCTAGACCCAGCAAGGCAGCTTCCCTGCTTCCCATCTCTGGCCATGGGGGCCGTGGGCAGGGCTCAAGGGAGACAAGGAAGGGTCACCAGGTCAAGAGTGCCCTGCCCCCCACCAGCGGTCCCACCCATACCCAGGCCCTCAGCCTCCTCGAAGGTCCCGCTCACGGTGTGACAGGTGGAGCCGTTGCCGTGGCACACGCCACAGCGGTCCTCGATGGCACCCGAGTCAATCTCGAAGTCGCAGCCCACATTCTGCAACACATGGGGAGGGGAGACCCCTGGTGCTGGGCCACTGGCGGCGAGCCCTCTCTGGCACCAGCCTCGGGGGCCTGCCAGGGTGGGGAGGAGAGAGCTCAGAGCAGGGAGCGGGGGCCTCACCACAGCTGTGCCCTCTGACCCCACATAAACCCCTCGACCTCTCTGGGCCTCAGCTTCCTCAGATGTGAAACAGGGAGAACCACCTGCACTGTGAAGGTGTGCTGTGAGAACGCATGAGACAAGAGACGGGAGAAGCTTTGTAAAAGGCCACAGCAGGCAGGGGGAGCTGGCACACCCGCGCTCCTGACCAGCGTGGACAGGAATTTCCCCGAAACAGGAATCAGCGTTCCCTGCTGGTCCTCCCCAGAGCCCAGGCCTCTACGCCCAGAGGCTTCCCTTCCCAGGAGCAGGGGAAAGAAAGTGCTGAGCACATGGGCAGGGGGAGTGGCACTGATACTGCTGGAAATAAGTCTAAGTATTGTCAGCAAACACTGACGCTTTCTCTGCCAGGCCCTGAGGCCTGCACGGCCCTGCAATGCCCTGTTAAATGACTGCATTTAACCCTGTGACGTGGCTACATGGACGGACAGTCCCCTTTCTACTATCGCAGAGGAAGCCACTGCTGGGGGTCATCCAGCCAGCAGGAGGTCGAGCTACCACCTGAGCTCTGGTTTCCGGGCCGGGGCTGGCCCAGTACGAAAGCAAGCATTCAGAAGCCATGGCGGGTAGGCCGTGGTGCAGAGGCAGAGCCTGGGGGTGAGGCCCGATGATATGGGGGCTCCAGTCCCAGGAGGAGCGGGGAGGCTTTGCTGAGAGGCGATGGCAGACCATCAAAGGGCTTCACTGGCAGAGCGGGGAAGCCCAATGGTACAGCCTGGGGAGGGTGGCCAGAGGGAAGCAGGAGGAAGCCAGAGGAGACCTGCCAGGGGGTTGGGGAGGGCAGTGCTGGAGACTCTCTTCCTAGCTGGGCACACCTTGCAGATGCCGTTGATGCAGAGGTCACGGCTGGCCTGGTCCTGGTAGCAGGGGGTGCCATCGATCACAGCGTCTCGCAGCTTCTCAGCAAAGTACTCATTCGAGGGCCGGCAGTGCAGCTCGCAGGGGTTCACTGGGGGCCCAAACAGAGGAGCCATGAGGGACAACCAGGGCAGGGCAGGAGTCACGGAGGCCACCGGGAAGACCGCCTCCACGACACCCATCCGTGGCGGGCTGGGGGCTCCACTGGGCTGGTAGTATCTGCAAGGCTGTCCACGGGAGCCAGGAGGGAGCAGCAGCCCCAGCAGACAGTGCCTGCATCACTGGGCAACCTTGGCCCTTGGATCTCTGCCCTTCCAGGCCTCAGTGTCCCTGTGGGCAATAGGACTCACCATCATTGACCACGGGCACCCACGTATGCAGCTGGCCCTTGTAGAGCATAGCGTCAAAGTGGCTGCACTGGACTTGGCGGAAAGAGGGGCGGCCGGCGGGGCAGGCCTGCAGGTTGCACAGGCGAAAGCGCTTCCGTTCACCCACGCAGTATCTGCCCTTGTATTTGGGCCTGTGGGGAGAGTGGGGTGGGGGACAGTGAGTGCCGACTGCACACCCGGATCCAGAAGTGGGCCCTCGGAGCCAGCGGCTCCTCCTGCACCCCTAACACCCAGAGATTCCCGCCGTCCACCTCTGTTCACGCTGCTCTCCCTGTGGGTCGCCCACACTCTGGTCCAGACACAAGCTCCCTGTTTGAAAGCATCTCAGGGGAGGTGGCAGCAGGAAGCCTGGGCTCTGCCCCTAACCTGCTGTGTGACCTTGGCCAAGTCTCTGGACCCCTCTGGGCCTCAGAATCCTCATCTATAAAATGGGACTGGGGCTGCCTCTGCAGAGGGTTTTTCAGAGGCTGGGCCAAGCTGCAGACATGACTGGCACTAGCTGAAGGGGCTACTCCAAGTCTCCAGCCCGTGGGACCCAGAGTCCTGACAGCCCATATGTCAGCAAACGTGTTCCTGGTGGCAGCACCCCAGCCCAGGTCAAAAGGAAGCCCCCTTGGTCCTGGCCCAGCTGAGAGGTATGCCCCCAGCATAGAGCCTGAACCTTAACCCCACCCCATCTGCTCCCAACCCAGCTCAGACCTAGAGGCCCGGAGGCAGGGTCGGGTATAAGCACGGGGCCCTAGAAGGACCTGGCTCTGAATCCCATGCCCACCCTGGGGCAGCCTAGTGAATTGGGCTCATCCAAAGGCGCCGGGCAGCCCCTCAGTCTACAGTACAGCTGGCCTCTCTGCATCTCCCTGAATCTTCACCTCACCACTCTTAGATGGGGAAACTGAGGCCCGGAGAGATGAAGTCACTCACCCCAGGTCACACAGCACCCCTCCCAGGCTGACCAATTCTCCCAGCTGTCCCCAGTCCCATCTCGGACCCACTTGTACCTCAAATGCCACTAAGTGGCTCTATTTACTGAGCACTTACTACGAACTAGCTGCAGGGCTTTACCTGCATTTATCCTCTACCAGATGGGCACTGCTGCTGCCCCATCATATACTTTCTCTGGAAACTGAGGCCCAGAGAAGTGGGGGAGAGGGAATTTGAACGCTGGTCCGTCTAAGGTTCAGGGTCTAAGCTCTTAGCCACTGTCCGCCCTGCTTCCCTCCCACCAGCTGCTGCTTTGTTGTGTGGCCTCTGATGAGTCCCTCCAGTCTCTGGGCCTTGGTGTTTCCCTCTCTGCAATGCGGTCAGCAGTGGCGACTCAACAGCCTCCGGGGCACTCCTAGAAGCGACCCGAGGTGGCTCTGGACACTCCAGGCTTGGCCTACATGGGGATGCTTCTGCAAGTGGGAGGCTGGGACGAGCCAGTGTCCCTGCAATCGCTGACTCTGCTCAGGGCGCCCCATCCCACCTGCCCCGGCAGCCCTGGCCCCGCACTCACGCAGGCTGTGTGCACTGCCGCTCTGCACTCTGCACGCCCACGCCACAGCTCCGGGAGCAGACGGACCAGGCGCTCCAGCCAGACCAGCCACCGTCCACGGCCTCGGGCCGGAAGCCCATGGGAACGCACTCCCCATTCAGACACCACTACCGAGACAGACAGAGGTAGAGCAAGCCCACTCCAAGCTCCTCACCCTAGTGAGAACAAGGTGGGTGGAAGGCCTGGAAAGGCCCAGAGGGGAAGGACCTAAGGGCTGGGGGAGGCCCCCTTCCAGTCGCCCAACACCTGGGCCCCATGCTGGAGCCGAGCAAGGAATAAAGTAAGAGTCCACATGCTGACTCTTCTGAGCTGAAGGCACTTTGGAGAATTGCCCAGTCAAGCTCTGCCCCAAAGCCTCCATTCTGCAGGCGGGGACTTGGGCCAGAGAGGGCTGGGGTTCTGCTAAGGGCATGAGCAGGTCTGTGGGCCAAGGCCGACCCCAGAGCACGGACACAGCAGGGAGTCTCACCTCTCACCCCCTCCGCAGCTGGACTGGCGAACCCCTACCTTGCTCTCCCCACACCTGGTACCATCCACAGCTGCATCCAGCTTGGAGTGACAGGTGGTTCCCACGGAGCACCAGAGCGTGTGGCAGACATTCTGCAAGAAGGAGGGCAAGGGCCATACCCTCACCTCCTCATCGGCACCACCACCTGCCCTGCCCCCTCACCACCCCCACGAGTCCCCTGGGAATCCCTCCTTGGGGCTGGCACATGGTGGGGACCTATAGCTGGAACCCCCTCTTGTCTTCCCGGACCAGGTGGTGTGACGGGTCCTGGGCTGGGGCCCCAGGCTCGGGTTTGTGGCTCAGGGCAGTCCCCAGCTCACCCACACCTCTCCCAGCCCCAGCCTACCCGTCTGGAAACACCCTGGTTAGAAGCTGCAGGGTCTCTGACATGCCCAAGGCCATCACTTTGGGCGATCTTCCCAGGACCCCGCAGGAGAGGCTTTATTTTACCTCTTATGATCCAGCTCCAGCAGGTGAGGGCCTTGCCCAAAGTCCCATGGTTGGTAAATGGTCCACCCAGAATGCAGACCTGGGTCTATAGCCGCCCAACCCTAGGCCTCTCCCACAGGCCACTTTGTGTCTCGTGGGCATCACGTGTGGGCCGAGCCCAGGCTGGGTGGGGTCTGCAGGTTGCTGAGGGCTGCCCTCCTCCCCCGTGTCCACACAGGCCCCACACTCACGTCCATGTCATCACAGAAGGCAGAGTAGGCCCCATACTGGAGGCGACACTGGTGGCCCACGTCATAGAGGACGCCAGGTAGTATCGAAGGGAAGTCGATGACATCCTTGGTGGGAGAGTCATCCAGGCAGAGGCCCCACCCACGGCTGCAGAGATGGGACAGGAGTATGTAGTGAGGGGCCACCTGTCCTCTGGGGCAGAGGGGGCAGCCTGAGAGACCCATCAGGGAGGCCGCACCAGACCAGTTGTGCAGGGAAGGTGGGAAGGGGCTTAAAGCCCTAAACTTACAGGAAAACTCCAGCCTCCTTGCTCACCTATCCTATTCTTTGACCTAAGCTAGCATGAAAGACCCTCCCAGTCTCTCCCATCCATCTCCAGGGCACTCCAGCTGGCTAGTCCCCGCTCCCCAGTGCCAGGCCTCTCCACAAACTATTCCTTCCACCCACGACACTCTCCCCACTCCTCCACTGGTGAAGCCTCTTTCCCCAAGATCCAGTCGAAAGGCCCTTCCCTCTGAAGCCTCCTGGACCACTAAGCCTGCTCAGAGCTCCTGCAGCCTCCACCCCTCAGTCCACGATCTGGAGAGCATCACATCACAGCTGATACAATAGCAGGCCTCTGATGGCCCCGCCCTGGGCTGAGACCTAGGGTCATCTGTGGGAGGACCAAGGCCTGAAGGCTGCCCTCTGTCCGGCCGCCAACCTGGGAGAGAGCCCAGTGTCTGCCAGCCTGTGTCACTCCCTTATTTATTCCTGTCCATCTCCCGCCAGGACTCCCTGGCAGCGGCAGGAGGGAGGCAGGACCTGTGGGACTTGGGGTCCCAGGCTAAGCAGGGTAGGGGGAGGCAGAAACCCCCCAGTTTTCCAGCCTGGGAGGCTTGAGGGTGGCTGGTGCCAGGTCGGGGAGCCAGGATGAGCAAAGGGTCCTGGTTAGGACTGAGGGAGGCACAGGAAAGAAAGGCAGAGGTGATGGATGCTGGGGTCTGGCCAGGAGGGAAGGAGGAGACACTACGGGCCAGGGAGAGGCCGAGAAATAGGCCAATTTGTAGGCCCGTGTGAGGAAAGGCTGGGGGTAGTCAGCCACTGGGATCTGGGAGTCCAAATTTCAGAGGCAGAGGTCTGGGAGCTGCGAGCGCAGGCCAGGGTGGGTGGTCCATGTGGTCTCCCAAGTTCCCTGGCTGGTGGCAGGGCCCGGGCTCCACCAGAGCTTCAGGGAACAAAGCCTCAGTGACCAGATGCCTGCTGAGGACCCTGGGGGCCCCTCCCCACCCAGAATCACCTGGTCCACCTGTGTTAGCTAGAAATGGACCCTGTAAAATGGGCATCGGGCGAATGAGCAGGTGTGGGACCCAGCCGTCTGTCCCGGATCGCTGCAGGCCAGGCTGGCCCTGGGTGCTGAGCAGGCGCTCTCTCATCCGCCTCTCACAACCCCTCAAGCAGAAAACTCTACCACCATCTCCTTCCACTTTCAGGGCCCAGGGCAGTGCGTCACTTGCCCTGGGTCATGTGGGAGGGCAGTGCTGGTCAGGATGTGATGCCAGGCCAGGTATGGATGTGATGCCTAGCAAGTGTCCACTTGCTAGGCTGCCTTTGGTGCAGAGCTCCTCACATCTGATCGTGAGCCTGCCTCAAACACTTCACTGCAAACAGAAGTCCTAAATCATGGCAGCTGAGGCCTGGCAGGGAGAAAGGAGTCTTCCGATTGCTGGCTTCAGCCTGGGGGCTCCCTGGGCCTGCACCCTGGGGCAGAGCATCGGCTGAGATGGGGAGGAAGCGGGTGAAGGGTCAACCTGGCCCCGGGGCTCCTCCTTTTTGCCTGGCAGGACACAACTCAAGATGTAGCTGGGGGGTTCACCCACTCCTCTGACTCAGACCCAGCCAGGGAGCTCCTCTGACTGCGGTCCAACGTGCCTCAGCCCCACACCAACAGGTCCCAGGCCACATCCAGCCCTTCAGTTTTCTGGCCAGGACCCGGTGCTGACATGCCATGAATCAAGCTTCTGCGGCCCGCTGCTGGGCAGCCAGAGCAACAACAACCTCTCAGGGCCATCCTATATGTGTGTGAGAGGTTGGGGGGCCTGAAGGGTCCTCGTAGGACCCACCACCAGAATCAGAGCCACATTCAGGCTCAGATGCTGACTGGAAACCCAAATTCTGCCCTGCTACAGATGCTGTGTGGCCTTGGGCCATCTCTTACCCTCTCTGGGCCTTCACATCCTCATCTACAAGAGGCTGAGGCAGCCTATGTGATCCCAAGCAACAGAGGTATAAATAGCAGCATCTACTTGGGAAAAGTCACACGGGCGGCCGGCAGCTGGCCCTTCCTTCCTCTGGTCGGCTTACTGCCAGGCTCCCCATGCTGCTGACATACGTCAGCCCTTCCCCTTGGGGCCCCTCCTCGCTCTAATTATAGTGGGCTGGGCAACCCCACATAGGGTCAGAGCAGACAGCGGGTGGCTCCAGTCGGAAGTGTCACTCCCACCTCAAGGGCTGCAAAGAGCTGCCCATCATCTGGGAGAGGCCTGTGTGCCCGCTCCCCTCGCCACCGCTGGGGGCCTAGTCATGGAGTCGCCAGATGGTGGGGGCAAGGGCCCAACACACGATCAGGCCCGCCTCTCCCCTTCCAGAAATCCTGGCTGCGAAGGCATGAGAGAACAGGGCCTTCCCTCTCTGGCCCCAGGTGCAAGTAGTAGCTCAAGAAATGAGCGGTCCCTTATGAAAGAGCAGAGGGTCCCTTAAAGCAGCTCTCAGCCTAGAAAGGCCCTTCAAGTTCTTCAGGCTGACGTCTCGGACTGGCCAATGACCGCAGGCCCCAGAAGCTTTCCTCCAGCCCCACCACCACCTCTTGAAGATTCTCCATCCCTCCCCACGCTCCCGCACTGCCATCCCTGGACCACGCTGTGCACCCCACCTTCCTCAGGGTGCTGCATTAGTCCTTAGAGGGCAGCTCCGCAGCTCCTTCTCAGAGGTGATGTCCCTGCCCCCCTTCTCCAGGTCCCTACAAACCCCACAGGCCTGTCTGCCGCAGTGCTAATTACCCGGAATTGTCACATGTCTGTGCCCCCCAGACGGTGAGGGTCTTGAGGACAGGGACACTACCTCCTATACCACTGTCCCCCTGAGCACAGTTTGAGACCAAGTGGGACTCGCCAGTGTCTGGGTCTGTGTGGCCTAATAAACATCTACTTGCAGGGAGCCGAGGAGTGTCACATCCAGTGCGGAATGGGGGGGTGGTCTGAGTGCCTCTAAGACACCCTCAAGCCCTGGAAACACTGCCTGACTCCACCTGGCGCCTTCCTTCTGTGAATCTTGCTCATTCTGGCCTCCATCCTGTCTAGGTGGGACCCGACCTGTATCTTCCGTCCCACCCCCAGCAAGGAGACGGAGGGCGGAGGGGCTAGAGGACAGGTTGGTACCACATTCTCCATCTGAGCACCCCCTCCCGCACCTGTCCTGGGCCTCGTGATCCCCTCCTGCCTGACCCTCCAGGATGGAGAGGTGAGAGTGCGACCACGCTTGGGGAGATGAACTCTTCCTCCCTGCCCAGCTCCCCTGCATCTGCCGCCTGTATCTCTCTTTCCGCCCCCTTCCAGCTCTTCTCGGTGCCAAGGCCCCGGGAGGCCCTGGCTGGCTCAGGGTTTCACCCTCTCCTCCCACCCTCAGCCCAGGCCCCAAGCCAAGTCCCTTACACATTCCAGCAGCTGAATGAAGACAGAGACACATCTGTCTGTCTGTCTGTCCTGACAGAAGTCAGGCTGGGCGGCACCCTGGGTGGGGGCAGCTGGGAACAGCCCTCAGGGTGCTGCAGGGGCGGCTACTCTTCTGATTTCCCAGCCCTTCTCTCACTCTTGACTCCCATGTCGGGGAGGTGACAGACCCTTGGGATAGTTTCCTACCCGGCTTTCCCTGCACGGGCCACTTCTCTGCTTCAGCTCCTTATCACTTGTCACTTGGTAGCAGTGATAACGGTCACCAGGCATTGAATGCTAACCATGTGGCCAGTGTTGTGCTACACACTTCACATGTGTGCTCACTGAATCCTCAGGGCCACCCAGGAGGCAGTCCCATCATTATCCCCAGTCTTTGAGGCTTAAGGCTAATGTAACTTGTCTGCCAACACAGGTAGAAACCTGGCCCAGAGTCCAGGGTCTTAACATCAAACTCAACTCTTGGGGCTTCCCTGGTGGCGCAGTGGTTGAGAATCTGCCTGCCAATGCAGGGGACACGGGTTCGAGCCCTGGTCTGGGAATGATCCCACATGCCGCGGAGCAACTGGGCCCGTGAGCCACAACTACTGAGCCTGCGCGTCTGGAGCCTGTGCTCCGCAACAAGAGAGGCCGCGACAGTGAGAGGCCCGCGCACCGCGATGAAGAGTGGCCCCCGCTTGCCACAATTAGAGAAAGCCCTCGCACAGAAACGAAGACCCAACACAGCAAAAATAAATTAATTAATTAATTAAAGTTTAGTGCCTGACATGTGGCAGCTGCTGTGCAAAAAAACCAACAACAGAAAAAAAAAAAAAAAAAAAAAAAAAAAAAAAAAAAAAAAAAAAAAAAAAAAAAAAAAAAAAAACTCAACTCTTCTCTGCTTCTAGTCTCACCCTCCACCCAGACATCCCTCTTCTGTCAGAGGCCAGAGTCCTTGCTCTCACATCCATAATGAACCTGGCCCCAGTGAATGGACTTCTAGAAAAATATGGCTCATTGAACAGACACAGATTTATTTCCACTCCCTTCCAGAGCCCCACTAAGATGATAGGAAAGGAATAAACAAGGCATAAATCCACAAGGACAAAGGGCAAGAGAGAGGTGACGACGGCAGATGAAAGATGTCGGCAAAACTTCTAGAAGCTGGAAAGCAGATGATCGAGTAGCAGCTGACTTACCACAGCAGTGAATGCTGAGAGCCAGTCCTGCAGGGAGAAACTACCCAGAAGTGGGACACTGGAAGGGCTCAGGAATCAGGGTCCCAGGGACCCCTGGAGGCCTGTGCACCAGGAAGACTGAGGACAAGAGCCTGGCTGAAAGTCTGTAAGACCCACTAGATCCCTTTCCCAACCCTATGTAGCCAGGCGATGGCCACCTCCCTGCCTGGCAGAGGGCCGGGGTCACTCTCGGGGTGATCCAGGAGATCTGGTCCAGGAACACCAGGCACAGTGGAAGGCCTGAGGCAGAGGGACCTACAGAGGAAAGTCTACATGAGGAAGAGGCTGAGATAACCGCCAAGCTGCTTCCCAATTTGGATGCCAGAACGCTGTAGCCAGACTTACACCTTCCCAGGAAAAGGCTAGAGAATGCCTCTCTGGGGCAACAATCACTCAGAAAAATGACCCTAGATACTGACATTTAAAGATCTCCCAAAGAAACAGCCCCATCCCCACCAGTCCCTCAGCGGTGATGTGGAAAAGTGCGGCCCAGTCCACAGACCTCCCAACTGCCAGCCCAGTGCCTCCTTCCACGGAGGGAATACAGCCATGCCATCTCAAGAAAACCTATAACATGACAGAAAGATTGAAAAAAATAACTCAAAGGAAAGAAAGATATTGCAGGGAGCAAAAGAAAAAAAAATCCACATAAACAATAACCTCAGAAAGATAAGATACTCTACCCATGGAACTAGAACAGGAAAATAAAAAGGAGTATTTAGCGAAATAAGACAGTTCAGGAAAGCAGAAGTACAATAGGAAAAAATTTTTAAATGTAATAGAAGGGTTATAAGGTAAAGATAAGAAAAGATAAGGTAAGATAAGATAAAGGTTATAAGGTAAATATAAGGATGTCTTCCAGTAAACAGAAAAAGATGAAAAAAAGTAAAAAAATGTAAAAGTGAGAAAGGGAGAGGATAGCTGAATATGAAGGGTTCCAGAAGGAGAAAATAAAAGCAAGACGACTATCAAATAAATAATAAGAACATTTCCAAGAACTGAAGGGCATGAATTTTTAGATTAAAAGGGACTACCAAGTGTCCTCCCAGAATAAAAGTAGACCAAGGCACATAATTGCAACAGTTCAAATCACCAAGAGAAAAAAAGAGAGAGGGAGACACAGACAGAATATTCTCTATATTAAGAGAGCAACAGAGAAAACCCTAAAAGTTTCCAGACTTTTTAAAAGGTCACATACAAAGGTTTGGGAATTAGACTGGTATGAGACTTGTCAACAGCAGTGTTGGAAGCTAGAAGACAAGGGAAAGACACCTTTGAAATTCTGAGGGAGAAAGACTTCTAACTTAGAAGTTGCTATCAAATGATCAGTCAGGTATGAGGGAAGAATAAAGACAAGCAAACATTTTAAGACAAGCAAACCATTCACCTCCATACACCCCTTCTCAGAAGGCTACTTGAGAATATGCTCCACCAAAAAAGAAGAAGTAAACTCCTCTAGAAAAGGTAATAAGCAAGAGATCCAGGAAACAGAAAGACCATGCATGACAACTTTAGGGGAGCAACAGAAAGCATCCAGTTTAGACTGGAGCAGAAGGACAAAGGGAAGTTTTGGGGGATGTGTCCAGGAAAGAAGGAAACTGTTAGACAATGGGGCAGGGATTGCCTTCTGGAAAACTGGATTAAGAGACATTTTGTAGAATTGTTGGAGGATACGGAAGACCTAGAGAAGCAAAGAAAACTAGGCAAATAAAAAAGTGGTTCTTAAAAAGAGAACATCATTTTGTTACAACGCTTGGTTCGGCATTATCTATACAACCTTAATAATGAAAACATTGAACATGGATTTAATCAAGATATGCTAACAGGGGCTTCCCTGGTGGCGCAGTGGTTGAGAGTCCGCCTGCCGATGCAGGGGACACGGGTTCGTGCCCTGGTCCGGGAAGATCCCACATGCCGCGGAGCGGCTGGGCCCATGAGCCATGGCCGCTGAGCCTGCGCGTCTGGAGCCTGTGCTCCGCAACGGGAGAGGCCACAACAGTGAGAGAGGCCCGCATACCGCAAAAAAAGAAAAAAAAAAAAGATATGCTAACACGATATTGGGATGTGATGGCAGGGGCAAATGTGCAGGAAGTGACACAAGGAGGTTAAATCCCAACCTTCTATTGTACAAGTCATCTGATAATATCTAAATTGAAAAATCAAGAAACAGCACTCTAGGAAGGCTTTTTGGAAATATGAAAGTAAATAAGGTAAGAAAAAGCTAAAAAGGATGAAAGTTGAAAGTGGCTGCCCAAAGAATGGAGGGTAGGGAAGAGTGCAGCAGGTGATTTAAAGCTCTGCTACTGCCATCTCGAACTCTTAATATTTTTGAACTTGTGCTCTGTTAAGCGAGTTCTGATGGAACAAGAAGCATGCGCGCGAGCAGGGGAGATATGCAATGTCTGTGTCCTCTGCTCCTTGCCACCTCATGAGCACAGCATCCCAGCGGACCCATGACGTGGAGGAATTCAGTGAGACTCTAAGCAAATGGAAGATAAGCATGCTATGTCTAGGACAGCCCCAGAGGCCACACTTTGCACTACAACCAGAACTTGCTTCAAATGCAGAAGGCAATGATGTTTTAAGAAACAGAAATGACCAGGGAACTCTATTTGTGTTACTTCCTTGTATCAGCCAACTACTGCACTGAAAATGATGGGCTAGGAAATGTAAAGATAGTTCCATTTCCTGTCAGTTCTTCCTCACTCATCAGTAAGCCAAGGCAGAGTATTGGGAGAACGTGTGCATGTCATGAAGTGAAATAAAACCAGTCAAATTAGTTTCGTGCAGTATGTCCACCGTTCTGGTAAATATGAGCTATGAAATACGAATTGCATCATTTTGGTGATTTCACATATGAGTTCAATGTGCCTATATTTACATTTAAAAATTGGCACTGCATAAAGATGAATGGTAAAATTTACGCTAATCATTTAGAAATAAAGACTAAAAAAAATAGAAAAAAAACAATAAAAAAGATCAATAAGAGCTGGGCCCTCACCCCATATAAGGAACAAGCTCGCTGCCCCCCTCAGGGAGTGAGCAAGCAAGGGAACCTTTTGTTTGTTCGTGCCCCCCCCTGTTGCAGCAGGGGCCCCCATAAAGCCTTGCCTGAAAAAAAAAAAAAAAAGAAAAGATAAACAAAATTGATAAACCTTTAGCCAGGCTCATCAAGAAAAAAAGAGAGAGGGCCAAAATCAGAAATGAAAAACAAGTTACAACTGACACCATGGAAATACAAAGGATCATAAGAGACTACTACGAACACCTATATGCCAATAAAATGAACAATCTAGAAGAAATGGACAAATTCCTAGAAATATATAATCTCCCAAGACTAAACCAAGAAGAAACAGAAAATAGGAATAGACCAATTACCAGTAATGACATTGAAGTAATTAAAAAACAGAAACAAACAAAAAAACTCCCAACAAACAAAAGTCCAGGACCAGATGGCTTCACAGGTGAATTCCACCAAATATCCAGAGAAGAGTTAATACCTATTCTTCTCAAACTATTCCAAAAAATTTCAGAGGAAAGAACACTTCCAAACTCATTCTATGAAGCATCACCCTGATACCAAAACCAGACAAAGATATCACAAAAAAAGAAAATTACACACCAATATCACTGATGAACATAGATGCAAAAATCTTCAACAAAAGATTCGCAAACAGAATCCAACAATACACCATGATGTAGTGGGATTTATCCCAGGGATGCAAGGATGATTCAATATCTGTGAATCAAGCAATGTGCTACACCATATTAACAAACTGAAGAATAAAAACCATATGATCATCTCAATAGATGCAGAAAAAGCTTTTGGCAAAATTCAACAACTATTTATGACAACCCCACCCCAGAAAGTGGGAATAGAAGGAACATACCTCAACATAATAAAGGCCATATATGACAAACCCACTGCTAACATCATACACAATGGTGAAAAAACATCATACTCAATGGTGAAAAGCTGAATGCATTCCCTCCAGGATCAGGAACAAGACAAGGATGCCCATTCTCACCACTTTTATTTAGCATAGTATTGGAAGTCCTAGCCACAGCAATCAGACAAGAAAAGGAATCCAAATTGAAAAGGAAGAAGTAAAACTGTCACTCTTTTCAGATGACATGACACTATACATAGAAAAATCCTGAAGATGCCACCAAAAAACCACTAGAACTCATCAATGAATTTGGTAAAGTGGCAAGATATAATTTTTTTTAATGAATTTATTTATTTATTTTTGGCTGCGTTGGGTCTTCGTTGCTGTGCACAGGCTTTCTCTAGTTGCAGCTAGCGGGGGCTACTCTTTGCTGCAGTGCGTGGGCTTCTCACTGCAGTAGTTTCTCTTGTTGCAAAGCACAGGTTCTAGCTGAGTGGGCTTCAGTAGTTGTGGCACACGGGCTCTAGAGCACAGACTCACTAGTTGTGGCGCATGGGCTTAGTTGCTCCATGGCATGTGGGATCTTCCTGGAGCAGGGCTCGAACCTGTGTCCCCTGCATTGCCAGGCAGATTCTTTTTTTTTTTTTTTTTTTTTTTTTTTTTTTGCGGTACATGGGCCTCTCACTGCTGTGGCCTCTCCCGTTGCGGAGCACAGGCTCCGGACGCACAGGCTCAGCAGCCATGGCTCACGGGCCCAGCCACTCTGTGGCATGTGGGATCTTCCCAGACCGGGGCATGAACCCGTGTCCCCTGCATCGGCAGGCGGACTCTCAACCACTGCGCCACCAGGGAAGTCCCGCAAGATACAAAATTAACATACAGAAATCTGCTGCATTTCTATACACTAACAGTGACTTATCAGAAAGAAAATTAAGGAAACAATCCAACTGACCATCGCATTGAAAAGAATAAAATACCTAGGAATGAACCTACCTAAGGAGGTAAAAGAACTGTACCCAGAAAACTGTTAGGACACTGATGAAATAAACTGAAGATGACATAAACAGATGGAAAGACACACCATGTTCATGGATTGGAAGAATCAATATTGTTAAAATGACCATACTACCCAAGGCAATCTACAGAGTCAATGCAATCCCTACCAAAATACCAATGGCATTTTTCACAGAACTAGAATAATTTTAGAATCTGTATGGAAACACAAAGACCTCGAATAGCCAAAATAATCTTGAGAAAGAACAGAGCTGGAGATTTCATGCTCCCTAACTTCAGACTATACTACAAAGCTACAGTAATCAAAATAGTACAGTACTGAGAGAGGAATCAAGATGGCATAGTAGAAGGATATAAAACTCATCTCCTTCCCCAAACACATCAAAAATATATCTACAAATGGAATAATTCTCACAGAATACCTACTAAACACTAGCAGAAGACCTCAAACACCTGAAAGGACAGGAAACACCTTCACATAACTGGGCAGGATGAAACGGGGGGGGGGGGGGGAGAAGGAAGCAGGATGGGACCTGCACCCCTGGGAGGGAGAGGTAGAAGAGGAAAGGTTCCTGCACCCTGGGAAGCCCCCTCACTGGGAGATCAACTGGGACAGAAAGGGAGCTACAGAGGCTTGGAGAAGAGCAAAACAACTGGTTTGTGGCAGGCAGAACAGAGAGAGACCTGCATAGACAGTCCATGCCACCACCCTGCATGCCACAACCTGAGACAAGAATCTGCTGGTATAGGAGGGGTCTCGGTGCTGAATCTTGGGGTTTAGAGGAGACCTGGAGAGAGGACTGGTGTTGCCTGTGTGGAGACAGCCTGAAGGGGCTGGAATGTGGTATGGCTGCAACCAGGGCTATTTGCAGAAGAAGCCCAGGCCTGCCATAGAAGCGATGCACCATTGTTGAGTGGTGAGCAAAGGGAGGGGTGGGGCCGCCATAGCAGCCTCTTTCTCCATGCCCCAGCTGCCACCTGGGTGGGCCCACACACCCCAGCCACAGCCTTGGTGGGCTCCCATGCCAGCCACTGCCTTGGCGGGCTCCAGGAGCAGGTGCCAGTGGGTTGCCCAAGTGCAGAGGTGGGGCTGAAATCACAACTGAGCCCCAGTGACCGCATGACTTATGAAGCAGGGCTGAAATCTTTCCCCAGCTGTGTGAACTGCAGATTTACACCTCTGCTGCCAGCTTTGTAAATTCAGCACCTGTGGGACATCCAAGCAGACAATGGGTGCTCCTGTGGCTGGGATGGGTCTGGCCTTAGGAGCTGTGGGCTTTGTGGGCATTTGCACGCAGCGGCTGGGCCAAGCCAGGATCTGAGCTGCCTCACTCCCACAGCAAGTCCAGGTGCATGACTACTGCAGTCCTGGGACCTGACTTCAGTGGATCTGCACTGGTGGCCTTGTGAAAACAACGCCTGAGAAACATCAGGGTTTACTGACGTCATTCCCATGGTTGAGGCGGGGCCAAGGGCAGTGCCAACAACAGTGGACTTTGTGATCCCACACAACGGGTGACAGGTGACACAACAGAGCAGGCACACCAGTGGATGGCTCTGGCGGAGGAATACTCAGTGGTTCCTCTCCCAGTGGGAATGCTCCAGTCCTGCCTACCTTACACCTCAGCTCAGAAACGGATCTGGGGGCTTCTATTCCAACAACTAGGGAACAGTTGGACAAGGCAGTGACAACCACAGAGCAAAAAGGAAGGCCTTGCTCAACATCCAATGCAGGCTCTAGTCACACCTACTATCAAGGGGATAATGGCCAGCATACACTGAAGAAAGAGATAGTGGGCATTCATACTAAAAACAGCCCTTGCACCAAAAACTTATTAAACCCACACAGGTTGCACAGGGCCACTCCCACACAAAAACAGCCCTTCAAGACCACAGTAGATAATTGTTTCTCCTAAACTCAGAGCAAGAGAAATATAAGTAAAATAAAGAAGCAGAGGAACCGCTCCCAATTAAAAGATCAAGTGAATTGCCGTGAAAGAACAATGAAACAGATCTCTTCAGTCTAACAGACACAGAGTTCTGAAAATAAGAGACCTATGGGATAATGCCAATCTACGTATAATATGGCTCCCAGAAGGAGAAGAAAGAGAAAAGGGGATTGAAAATGTACTAAGAAGTTATGGCTGAAAACTTCCCAAACCTAAAGAAGGAAGTAGATATCCAGGTACAGAAAGCACAGAGGGTTCCAAACAAGATGAACCCAAACAGACCCACACCAAGACATATTATAATTAAAATGGCAAAAGTAAAAGAGAGGATTCTAAAAGCATCAAGAGAAAAAGAGTTGGGGAGGGGGAAGGGTAAGCTGGGACAAAGTGAGAGAGTGGCATGGACATATATACACTACCAAACGTAAAAACGATAGCTAGTGGGAAGCAGCCGCATAGCACGGGGAGATCAGCTCAGTGCTTTGGGACCACCTAGAGGGGTGGGATAGGGAGGGTGGGAGGGAGGGAGACGCAAGAGGGAGGAGATATGGGGATATATGTATACGTATAGCTGATTCACTTTATTATACAGCAGAAACTAACACACCATTGTAAAGCAATTATACTCCAATAAAGATGTT
>NW_006798010.1:554677-583735 GCF_000442215.2 Lipotes vexillifer | reverse complement strand
AAAGAGTTAATTACAAAAGAACCCCCATAAGGCTATCAGCTTATTTCTCTACAGAAACGTTGCAGGCCAGAAGAGAGTGGCAAGATATATTCGAAATCCTGAAAGGGAAAAATCTGCAACCTAGCATACTCTACCCAGCAAAATTATCATTTTTAAAATTTTCAATTATCACAAGCAAAAACTAGAAGAATATAGCAATACTAAACCTATCATAAAGAAAATATTGAAAGGTCTTCTCTAAATAGAAAGAAGACTCCTAAGAAAGAGAAAATCACAATTGGAAAGTAAATCACTTAAATAAGTCAGTACATAGATTTAAAAAGAAATCAAAAAATTTCTGTGAAAGAGATGATAACCACAATTAACAATAAAAGGATGAACATGAAGATGTAAAAGAGGACATTAAAATCATAAAATGTGGGTGAGGAGAGTCAGAAAATGTAGGGTTTTTTTCCTAGAATGTGTTTGAGACTATATGACTACCAGTCTAAGACAAGTAGATATAGTAAGGGGATAACATACTTGAAGAACAGGGTGACCACAAATCAAAAACATACAACAGATTCACAAAAGCCAAAAAGAAGAGAACCAAAAAGAAGTATAATACAAAAGAAAATTATCAAACCACAAAAGGAAAAACAAAAAGCAAAAGAAAGGGACAAAGAAGAAATATAAAATCAATGGAAAAACAAGGTTTAAAATGGCAATAAATACATATCTGTCAATAATTACCTTAAATGTCAATGGACTAAATGCTCCAATCAAAAGACACAGAGCAGCAGACTGGATTATAAAACAAGAGCCTACAATATGCTGCCTACAAGAGACCCACTTTAGGGCAAAGGACACACATAGATTGAAAGTGAGGGAATGGACAAAGATATTCCTTCATGCAAAAGGAAATGTCAAGAAAGTAGGGGTCACAACACTCACATCAGACAAAATAGACTTTAGAACAAAGGCTATAAACAAGACACGGAAGCAACCTAAATGTCCATTGACAGATGAATGGATAAAGATGATGTGGTGTGTGTGTGTGTGTGTGTATATATATATATATATATACATATCTGAATCACTTTGCTGTACACCTGAACTAACACATTGTAAATCAACTATACTTCAGTAAAAAAATAAATTAAAAAAAAACAAAGGCTATAAAGATAAAGAAAGGACACTATATAATGATAAAAGGATTAATACAAGGAGGTGATATTACACTTGCCAACATATATGCACCCAATATAGGAGTATCCAAATACATAAAACAAATACTAACAGACATAAAGGAAGAAACTGATGGGAACACAAGAATACTAGGAGACCTTAACACCCCACTCACATCAATGGATAGATCTTCAAGATGGAAAATCAATAAGGCAACAGAGATTCTAAATGATACAATAGAACAGTTAGACTTAATTCATATTTTCAGGACATTACATCCAAAAAAAGCAGAATACACATTCTGTTCAAGTGCATATGGAACATTCTCTAGGACTGACCACATACTAGGGCACAAAACCATCCTCAAAAAATTTAAGAGTATAGAAATTATTTCAAGCATCTTTTCTGACCACAACAGCATAAAACTAGAAATCAACCACAGAAAAAGAAACAAGAAAAAACAATTACAAACGGCTTCCCTGGTGGCACAGTGGTTAAGAATACGCCTGCCAAAGCAGGGGACACGGGTTCGAGCCTTGCTCCAGGAAGATCCCACATGCTGCAGAGGAACTAAGCCCATGTGCCACAACTACTGAGCCTGCACTCTAGAGCCTGCAAGCCACAACTACTGAAGCCCACGTGCCTAGAGCCTGTGCTCCACAGCAAGAGAAGCCACTGCGATGACAAGCCCACGCAGCGCAACAAAGAGTAACCTCGGCTCACTGCAACAAGAGAAAGCCCAGTGCAGCAATGAAGACCCAACACAGCCAAAAATAAATAAACTAATTAATTTTTTAAAAGCACAATTACCGGGCTTCCCTGGTGGCGCAGCAGTTGAGAGTCCGCCTGCCGATGCAGGGGACACGGGGTCGTGCCCCGGTCCGGGAGGATCCCACATGCCGCAGAGCGGCTGGGCCCGTGAGCCATGGCCGCTGAGCCTGCGCGTCCGGAGCCTGTGCTCCACAATGGGAGAGGCCACAACAGCGAGAGGCCCGTGTACCGCAAAAAACAAACAAACAAAAAAAACCCACAATTACCTGGAGAATAAACATGTTACTAAAAGACCAATGGGTCAACAATGAAATCAAAGAAGAAATAAAAAAAATACCTTGAGGCAAATGACAATGAGAACACAACCATACAAAAATCTATGGGATGCAGCCAAAGCAATCCTTAGAGGGAAGTTCATAGCGATACAGGTCTCCTTTAAGAAACAAGAAAAATCTCAAATAAACAACTTAACCATCTAAAACAATTAGGAAAAGAAGAACAAACAAAATCTAAAGTCAACAGAAGGAAGGAAATAATAAAGATCAGAGAGGAAATAAATAAAACAGATTTAAAAAACAATAGAAAAAAATCAATAAAACCAAGATCTGGTTCTTTGAAAGGGTAAGCAAAATTGACAAACCTCTGGCCAGGCTCACCAAGAAGAAAAGAGAGAAGACCCAAATAAACAGAATAAGAAATGAAAAAGGAGAAATCACAACTGCTACTGCAGAGATATAAAAAAACCATGAGCGAATATGATGAACTATTATATGCCAACATATTTGACAACCTAGAAGAAATGGACAACTTTCTAGAAACATACAGCTCACCAAAACTAAATCAAGAAGAAATAGATAACTTGAACAGACCAATCACTAGAAGTGAAATAGCATCTGTAATCTGGAATAAAAAAAAAAAAAAAAAACCTCCGTACAAACAAAAGCCCAGGACCAGATGGTTTCATAGGCAAATTCTACCAAACACACAAAGAAGAACTTATACTGATCCTTCTCAAACTCTTCCAAAAGACTGAAGAGGAAGAAAAACTCCCAAAGACATTCTATGAAGCCACCATCATCCTGATACCAAAACCAGACAAACACACTACCAAAAAAGAAAGTTACAGGCCAGTATCTTTGATGAATATAGATGCAAAAATTCTCAAAAAAATATTAGCAAACCAAAACCAACAACACATAAAAAATGCCATACACCAGGACCAAGTTGGATTCAACCCAGGGTCACAATGATGTTTCAACATATGCAAATCAACCAATGTGATACACCACATCAACAAGAGACAAAAACCACATGATCATCTCAATAGATGCAGAAAAAGCATTTGATAAAATTCAATATCCACTCATGATTAAAAAAAAAAAACCCTTGCAAAAGTGGGTATAGAAGGAACATATCTCGACATAATAAAAGCTACTTATGACAAACCCACAGCCAATATAATACTCAATGGTGAAAAGGTGAAAGCCTTCCCACTAAAATCTGGAACAGGACAAGGATATCTACTCTCACCACTTCTATTCAATATAGTACTGGAAGTCCTAGCCACAGCAATCAGAAAAGAAAAATAAATAAAAGGTACTCAAATTCAGAGGGAAGAGGCAAATCTGTCATTATCTGCAGATGACATGATATTATATATAGAAAACCCAAAAGACTCCACACAAAAACTACTAGAACTGATAAATAAATTCAGCAAGGTAGCAGGGTACAAGACTAATACAGAAATTGGTTGCATTTCTTTACACTAACAATGAAATATCAAAAAGGGAATGTAAACAAACAATTCCTTTTAAAACCACATCAAAAAAATAAAATACTTAGGAATAAACCTCACCAAGGAGGTGAAAGACTTATATGGTGAAAACTACAAAACATTAGTAAAGGAAATTGAAGATGATTCAAAGAAATGGAAATACAGCCCATGCTCTTGGATGGGAAGAATATTGTTAAAATGGCCAGCCTAATACCCAAAGCAACCTACAGATTTAATGGGATACTTATCAAATTACCCATGACATTCTTCACAGAACTAGAACAAAAAATCCCAAAACTGATGTGGAACCATAAATGACCCAAAATTGCCAAAGCAATCCTGAGGAAAAAGAACAAAGCTGAAGGGACTTCCCTGGCAGTCTAGTGGTTAAGACTTCGCCTTCCAAAGCAGGGGGTGCGGGTGGGGAGCTAAGATCCCACATGCCTCACGGCCAAAAAACCAGAACATAAAACAGAAGCAATATTGTAACAAATTCAATGAAGACTTTAAAAATGGTCATCAAAAAAAAAAAAAAAAAAAGGAACAAAGCTGGAAGCATAACCCTCCCAGGCTCCAGACAATACTACAAAGCTACACTAATCAAAACAGCGTGGTATTGGCACAAAAACAGACATATGGATCAATGGAACAGAACAGAGAGCCCAGAAATAAACCCACACACCTAAGTTCAGTTCATCTTCAACAAAAAAGGCAAGAGTATACAATGGGGAAAAGACAGTCTCTTCAGCAAGTGTTGTTGGAAAAGTTGGACAGCCACATGCACATCAATGAAATTAGAACACACCTTCTCCCCATACACAAAAATAAACTCAAAATGGCTTAAATACTGAAATATAAGACATGACACCATAAAACTCCTAGAAGAGAACATAGGTAGAACATTCTCTGACATAAATTATACCAATGTTTTCTTAGATCAGTCTCCAAGGTAATAGAAATAAAAGCAAAAATAAACAAATAAATGAAATAATGCCATTTGTAGCAACATGGATGTACCTAGAGATTATTATACTAAGCAAAGTAAGTCAGGAAAAGAAAGACAAACACCATATGACACCACTTATATGTGGAATCTAAAATACAACACAAATGAACATATCTACAAAACAGAAACAAACTCACAGACATGGAGAACAGACTTGTGGTTGCCAAGGGGGAGGGGGCATGGGGAGGGAAAGACTGGGAGTTTGGGATTAGCAGATGCAAACTATTACATATAAAATGGATAAACAACAAGGTCCTATTGTATAGCACAGGGAACTATATTCAAAATCCTATGATAAACCATAAGGGAAAAGAATATGAAAAAGAATGTATATATATATATATATATATATATAATGGAATCACTTTGCTGTACAGCAGAAATGGACACACTTTAAATCAACTATACTTTAACAACATTAAAAAAAACAGTATGGTACTGGCACAAAAACAGACACACAGAGCAGTGGAACAGAATAGACAGCCTAGAAATAAACCCACACACTTATGGCCAATTAATCTACGACAAAGGAGGCAAGAATATACAATGGAGAAAAGACAGTCTCTTCAATAAGTGGTGCTGGGAAAACTGGACAGCTACATGTAAAAGAATGAAATTAGAACATTTTTCTCAAACCATATACAAAAACTAAAGTCAAAATGGATTAAGGACCTAAACATAATACCGTAAACCATAAAACTCCCAGAAGAAAACATAGGCAGAACACTCTTTGACATAAATTGTAGCAATATTTTTTGGATCCATCTCCTAAAGCAAAGGAAATAAAAATAAACAAATGGGACCTAATCAGACTTAAAAGCTTTTGCACAGTGAAGGAAACTATCAACAAAATGAAGAGACAACCTACTGAATGGGAGAAAATATTTGCAAGATATGACTGACAAGGAGTTAATATCCATAGTATTTAAACAGCTCATACAACTCAACATCAAAAAAAAATAACCAGATTAAAAAATGGGCCAAAGACCTGAACAGACATTTTTCCAAAGAAGACACACAGATGCCCAACAGGCACATGAAAAGATGCTGAACATCATTAAACATCAGAGAAATGCAAATCAAAACTATGAGATATCACCTCGCACCTGTCAGAATGTCTATCATCAAAAAGAACACAAATAACAAATGCTGCTACAGACATGGAGAAAAGAGAACCCTTGTACACTGTTGGTGGGAATGTAAATTGGTACAGACACTGTGGAAAACAGTATGGCTCAAAAAAAGAAAAGCAGAATTACCATGTGACCCAGAAATTCCACTCCTGGGTATATATGAGAAAAAAATGAAAACACTAATTTGAAAAGATACATGCAAACCAATGTTCACAGCAGCATTGTTTACAACAGCCAAGATACAGAAACAACCTAAGTGTCCATCAACAGATGAATGGATAGAGAAGATGCGGTATATATATATACAATGGAATACTACTCAGCCATAAAAAAGAATGAAATAATGACATTTGCAGCAACGTGGATGGACTTGAAGAATATAATGCTTAGAAAAATAGGTCAGACAAAGAAAGACAAATACTGTATGATATCACTCATATGTGGAATCTAAAAAATAAAACAAACTAGTGAATACAACAAGAAAGAATCGGACTCACAGATACAGAGAACAAACTAGTGGTTACCAGTGGGAAGAGGGAAGGGAGGAGGGGCAAGATAGGGACAGGGGATTAAGAAGTACAAACTACTATGTACAAATAAATAAACTACAAGGATATATTGCACAGCACAGGAAATATAGCCAATATTTTATAACTATAAATGGAATATAACTTTAAAAATTGTGAATCACTGTTGTACATCTGAAACTTATATAATACAGTACCATCAACTACACCTCAATTAAAAAAAGAAAACAACTTGTGCTAATCATTTAAATTTTTAAGTTTGTCTTTACTTAGAGCATTAACTAGCAAATAAAAATATAACATAGCAAATCAAGAGGACACGAGAGAAAGGAAAAGCTTTATATTTCAGTGCCTTTAAGGGCACTTGCTTCCCTGCTTTTCACTGGACCCTTCCAGTCACATGGCCAGCCCTGTACCTCCTCCAGCTTCCTTTCCTATTCGGCTTTGGCTCCTGTAGCATCACTTAATATCCTGCCGTTCCCTGAAAATTATCCCACACTGCTCATGTCCTCGTGCCTTCGCCCTTTGCCTCTTCTACCAGGAATACCACTCTCCTTCCTTCTATCCATCCGTGAACTCCTGCTTATCCTCCAAGGTGCTGTCTGCATCTCCCCGGTCACACCCTGACCTCAGGGGCTCAGACAAGGCCCAGGGCTCAGGGGGGACTTACTCAAGGAACCTGGTGATGTACTCGCGGCTGCAGCGGGACCAGGTGAGAGGCGCAGCGTCGTACAGGAGCTGTGGAGACATGATGAAAGGCCGTTTCCCAACGGGTTCACAGTCATTGCCGCTTCCGTCATGCTGAATGCCAAAACTGTGTAAGAGCACAGGCCCCAGGGGCGAGTGAGCTGGTGGGAAGCCACCAGGCCGCCCCTCCCTCAGAGGTCTGCAAGGTGCTGGGTCCTGGCTCCCAGGCCTGGCTCTGCCACCAAACCACTGTGTGGCCTGGGGAAAGTCATATCCCATCTCTGAGACTCACTTTCCTTAAGGTAAAACGTGGGTGTGCTAACTAGTGTCCCACAGGGCCCTCTGCCAGGTGCACCAGCCTGAGCCTGAACTAAGCACCAGGGACGCGGAGCAGCCCGGCTCCTGCAATGAGCTGGCCAACATCGGCAAGCCAAGTGGCATGCGTGGGGCCCAGTGTGGCCCCCGCAACCTCACTGGTGCCAAGAACAGTCTGACAGAGTTCCTGCCACCCATCAGGTCCTGTCCCAAGGCTGTGCAGTGGAGTTAGGGAGTCTGAGCTCCTGCACCACAGGAAAAGTCTCAAGATGATCCTTGGGAAAGACATGAGAAAAATTACCTTTGCTGAGCACTTACTATGTGCCAGGCACCATACTAAGCACTGTGAGAAACACTATCTCTCTCAGCACTCAGGGATGACCCAACACCTCGGACCAACAGAGCTCTCTGTGAGCCTGCCCTCATTGGCTCCCAGACATCTAAGACTGCCATATTCACAGCTAAACAGTCTGGGCACAGAGGGCCAAGGGTACGGGCCATGCCTAGGCATAACAGCCTCATGTGGAGGTGTCCAACAGAGGGAGCCTTGGACATCACTGAATCCAACCCCCTCAATCAAGAGGGAACACACAGAGGCCCAGAGAGGGCAGGGAACTTGCCTAGGGTCACAGAGCGATTAGGAACAGGGGGTTGGCAGGGACTAAGAGTAAGAAATGCAAAGCACTGAGGGAAACAGGGAGGGACAAAGGCCTGTGGTGACTTTCTGGCCCATCTCAACCCCACTTCAAATAAGATTCACCCCTCTCCTAACAGGGAAGCGGCCTGTATGTGGGGTGGGGACAGTGCCAGGGATAGCATGTGGC
Source organism: Lipotes vexillifer (assembly GCF_000442215.2). Taxonomy (NCBI): domain Eukaryota; kingdom Metazoa; phylum Chordata; class Mammalia; order Artiodactyla; family Lipotidae; genus Lipotes; species Lipotes vexillifer. The sequence continues at coordinate 575,531 of NW_006798010.1, read as the reverse complement.
CAGGCTGGGCTCATTCCTCAAGGCAGGGCTCCCTTCCCTGGGATTGTGTGGGCCATCGGCTTGGCTGTCTGGTGCCCACAGGTTGGGAGGTGAGGTCGGGTTCTTAGTGTGGTAGTGGGGTTGGCAGGGTACCTGTGCCCGAGCTCGTGGGCCACGGTGAAGGCCAGGGGCAGGCCCGTGTCCTCATTGATGCTGCAGCTGCGGTGAGGCTGGCACATGCCCGCCACGTGGGACAGGCCCAGGGTCTCGCAGGGCTGGTTCATGGCAGCACACAGGTCCTTCCTGCACATGCAGAGAGAAGGGTCCCTCAGGCTGACTTGCCCAGAAGCCAGGCCCACCCAAGCTGACGGGGCTAGGGAGGGGCCCCTGCTGACCCTGAGGGAGGTTGGGAGGGAAAAGGATGCCCCTGCCATAGCTCCGAGACCAGTGCAGGAGCCATTTGAGAAGCAGATGCCCTCGTTCACCCAGGACACCTATCTGGGCCTGGGGAGTAGACCCATGCACAGACAATTTGGGTTACTACCCCAGCGAGGGTGCTGACAGAAGCTGCCGGAGCTCAGCAAAGGGAAATAACTCCACCTCAAGTTCAAAAACACTACCTCTCATAGAGGGAACTTTCCTCAACATAATAAAGGTCATATATGACAAGACTGCCCACTCTCACCACTCTTATTCAACATAGTTTTGGAAGTTTTAGCCACAGCAGCCAGAGAAGAAAAGGAAATAAAAGGAATCCAAATCGGAAAAGAAGAAGTAAAGCTGTCACTGTTTGCAGATGACATGATACTATACATAGAGAATCCTAAAGATGCCACCAGAAAACTACTAGAGCTAATCAATGAATTTGGTAAAGTAGCAGGATACAAAATTAATGCACAGAAATCTCTGGCATTCCTTACACTAATGATGAAAAATCTGAAAGTGAAATCAAGAAAACACTCCCATTTACCATTGCAACAAAAAGAATAAAATACCTAGGAATAAACCTACCTAAGGAGACAAAAGACCTGTATGCAGAAAATTATAAGACACTGATGAAAGAAATTAAAGATGATACAAATAGATGGAGAGATATACCATGTTCTTGGATTGGAAGAATCAACATTGTAAAAATGACTCTACTACCCAAAGCAATCTACAGATTCAATGCAATCCCTATCAAACTACCACTGGCATTTTTCACAGAACTAGAACAAAAAATTTCACAATTTGTATGGAAACACAAAAGACCCCGAATAGCCAAAGCAATCTTGAGAACGAAAAATGGAGCTGGAGGAATCAGGCTCCCTGACTTCAGACTATACTACAAAGCTACAGTAATCAAGACAGTATGGTACTGGCACAAAAACAGAAAGATAGATCAATGGAACAGGATAGAAAGCCCAGAGATAAACCCATGCACATATGGTCACCTTATCTTTGATAAAGGTGGCAGGAATATACAGTGGAGAAAGGACAGCCTCTTCAATAAGTGGTGCTGGGAAAACTGGACAGGTACATGTAAAAGTATGAGATTAGATCACTCCCTAACACCATACACAAAAATAAGCTCAAAATGGATTAAAGACCTAAATGTAAGGCCAGAAACTATCAAACTCTTAGAGGAAAACATAGGCAGAACACTCTATGACATAAATCACAGCAAGATCCTTCTTGACCCACCTCCTAGAGAAATGGAAATAAAAACAAAAATAAACAAATGGGACCTAATGAAACTTCAAAGCTTTTGCACAGCAAAGGAAACCATAAACAAGACCAAAAGACAACCCTCAGAATGGGAGAAAATATTTGCAAATGAAGCAACTGACAAAGGATTAATCTCCAAAATTTACAAGCAGCTCATGCAGCTCAATAACAAAAAAACAAACAACCCAATCCAAAAATGGGCAGAAGACCTAAATAGACATTTCTCCAAAGAAGATATACAGACTGCCAACAAACACATGAAAGAATGCTCAACATCATTAATCATTAGAGAAATGCAAATCAAAACTACAATGAGATATCATCTCACACCAGTCAGAATGGCCATCATCAAAAAATCTAGAAACAATAAATGCTGGAGAGGGTGTGGAGAAAAGGGAACACTCTTGCACTGCTGGTGGGAATGTGAATTGGTTCAGCCACTATGGAGAACAGTATGGAGGTTCCTTAAAAAACTACAAATAGAACTACCATATGACCCAGCAATCCCACTACTAGGTATATACCCTGAGGAAACCAGAATTCAGAAAGAGTCATGTACCAAAATGTTCATTGCAGCTCTATTTACAATAGCCCGGAGATGGAAACAACCTAAGTGCCCGTCGTCGGATGAATGGATAAAGAAGATGTGGCACATATATACAATGGAATATTACTCAGCCATAAAAAGAAACGAAATTGAGCTATTTGTAATGAGGTGGATAGACCTAGAGTCTGTCATACAGAGTGAAGTAAGTCAGAAAGAGAAAGACAAATACCGTATGCTAACACATATATATGGAATTTAAGGGAAAAAAATGTCATGAAGAACCTAGGGGTAAGACAGGAATAAAGACACAGACCTACTGGAGAACGGACTTGAGGATATGGGGAGGGGGAAGGGTGAGCTGTGACAAAGCGAGAGAGAGGCATGGACATATATACACTAACAAATACAAGGTAGATAGCTAGTGGGGAGCAGCCGCATAGCACAGGGATATCAGCTCGGTGCTTTGTGACCGCCTGGAGGGGGTGGGATAGGGAGGGTGGGAGGGAGGGAGACACAAGAGGGAAGAGATATGGGAACATATGTATATGTATAACTGACTCACTTTGTTATAAAGCAGAAACTAACACACCATTGTAAAGCAATTATACTCCAATAAAGATGTTTAAAAAAAAAACAAAAAAAACACTGCCTCTGAACAGATAAAGAGTTGTCAGAGGTTGGGGTCATGTTGAAGCAGGGTGGTGTGTAAGATTTTCTGGTTATAAAGGAGTTGCACAAGAGATCCTTCTAATAGAACCATTCTATATCTAGACTGTGGCAGTGGATACAGAAACTTACACGTGATAAAATTGCATAGGACTTAATACACACACACACACACACACACTCAAACAAGTAAGTGCACGTAAAACTAATGAAACCTGAATAAGTCTGTGGATCATATCACCGTCAATTTCCTGGTTGGGATATAACTACAGTTATGCCAGATGTTACCACTGTGGGGAACTGGAGGAAGTATAGATGGTACTTCCCTGTAGTATTTCTGACAACTGCACGGAATGCACAATTATTCCAAAATAAAAAGATCTCCCCCAGTACTGCTGGAATCCAGTCTTGGGTCAAAGGTGTGAAAACCCTCCTCAAAATGAGGCTCCCTGAGAGCAGGGCTGTGTCTGCCCCTGCTGAGGGTCAGGTAGCACCTCCCGCCCACGCAAGCTCTACCGGCCACACCCATGGCCCAGCCCCTCACAGTGGCGGTACCTGGTGAGCAGGATGGCGGTGTCGTGGTGCAGCGGGTGGGCGTCCCTTTTCATGTTGATATTTTTCTGCCACTTGCAGAAGCTCCTCAGGGTGTTGTCTGCGTGGTGACTGATCTTTAGGTCCTCCTAGGGGCAGAGAGCGTGGCCACTCAAGCCTCTCCCTGAGCTCTGAAGGGTCAGGCCAAATTCTCCTTCACGTGAAGGCGGGAGACAGAGGCCCAGAGGTGGCAGTGGGCAGACAAGCAGGCAGGCCCCCAGTCCAGCCTCCAGTCTGACAACCCCGCCCACAGACACGTGCCAGACGGGACCTAAGAGAGGGTCAGCCAGGGACTGGGGGTGACAGATGACACTGATTGGGCCAAGGAGGCTCTCACTGTGCCCTTCCACATGAGGCAGCTCAGGCAAGTGGCAGGAGGGCCCTGGCAGACGATGCCCATTCCAGGGGCAGTGTGGGGCCACGTGACCTCTCACCTCCTCATCTTCCAGCAGGACCAAGCGCACGACGGTGATGTGGATGGGGTTCCCGATGCTGGGGTCATGAAACAGGCCGGCCACCTGCCCAAGAGATAAGGGTCAGGCTGTCACCTTGGATACAGGATATGGGCAGCCTCTGCCCACCTCAAGGGATGCACACCCAAGTTCTCACAATGGGGAGCTCACCAGTGCATGCATCCCATACATGAACGTGCCCACACCTGTACACACACTTCCCCAACCAGCAACAGCAGAACCTGGGGAGGACGAGAGGGCCTCCCAGCACCCGGCCATTCCTGAGCACCAGTTTGGGATCCTATTCCCCAGCTCACACCTCCAAATGCTGGCTTGTTGGCCCATCTCAGGGCCCTAACCTGCCCTGGCTGGGACAGCCCTGCAGCCCCCTCCTGTCCTGAGGACGCCAGGACCAGCATCCCAGGAGTGAGCCCTCCCATGAGGCATGACCTGGGCATGGCCTGGGGGAGGTGTGGAGGCAGGCAGAGGCCCATCTTCCCTGGGGCTGAGAGCCATGGGGCCAAGAGGAAAGGTGTGTGTGCCTCTCAGAGGCCCCCATAGCTACAAGGGCAGCTCCACACTCAGCCCCAAGACAGAATGCCATCCCCAAAGATGGACAGTGTGCCAAGGTGCTGGAAAATGGGGGTTAAAGCTATCTGCTCTTTTAAAGCTCCCTCAGAACAAGAAAGGGGCCAGCCCACAACTGGGGACAGTTGTCAAGGTCCCAGCAGGCAGAGATGTCAGGACACACCAGTTGTGAGTTGGCTTCTAGCAATTCCATCAAGAAAAATAATATTCAAATAGGAATGGACAACACACACACTGTTAAGACGGCAAAAAGCCCCATTGATAATGGGGATGAATTACACCGTCAGAGCCCAAGGTCAGGAATGGTGAAGACAGTGATGCAACGTGTCTCTGTGCCCTCCATGCACGTGCTGGAGCTGGGAGCCCCTCTGCACTGCCTTCTTCCACCACATCAGCCAGTTTTGCCTCCTAAATTTTGTCCTCTAGCCCACCTGCAGCCTTGCACCCAAGTCATCTGTCTCTGAAATGCAAACCCAATCACCCTATGCCCTTGCTTAAAGCAATGAGTGGGTCTTCACTACCCACACATAAGGAAAAAGTCCTAGACCTGGCATACAGGCCTGTGTGGTCTGGCCCCTGCCCACCTCTATGGCCTCACTCCCCTCCTCAAACCCCCTGACTCCTGGCTCCAACCACTCTGGCTTTCTCTCAGAATCCCATGATCCTTCCTACCACAGGGCCTTTGCACATGCTGTGCCCTCAGCCTGGAACACCTTCCCAAGTTATCTCTCACCCTCTCTGAGCTCTCACCCCTCCATCATGTCTTTTGGGGAGCCTTTATTCCACCCGACACTCCCAAACCACCATGAACTTGTCCTTCCTAGTACCCCCTCCATCACACCTTCATATTCATCAGGGTGACGGCTTCATTAATGCCTCTCTCCCACTCCAGACCATAAGCTCCATGAGGGCAACGTCTGTGTGGACTCTCTCTTACAGCCCCAGTGATCTGTCCAGTACCTGGCACATGATGGACTCAAGAAACAGTTGTGGAATGAATGAAACTTGAGCACATGCTAAGTTTTTCCAATGTGTTATTTCATTAAAAAAAAAAAAAAAAACAGTGAAAAATGAAAAGAGTACCCCGGAGAGAGTCAGATTAAAAGAACAAGTCTTTCCCAGTTGACATGCAGGTGAACTCAGCAGCAACACCCAACAAAGTGGCTCCAGAGGAGCCCCTGAGGGTCTGCTAAGACCTGTCCCAACAACTAGCCCAGCCCATATCCTGAGTTAGCGCTGGGATAGCTTCCTGTCACCACAAAGCCCCACCCCCAGTGGATATAACACCTCTCACTGTCCCCCAAGAAGTATGGAGGTGAAACAGATGCTGGGAGGGACTGGAGGGTGGCAGAGTCATTATTTGTTGACCAGATCAACCAATGAGTGTCTGTTTATGGCCTGAGGTCAGTGTGGTTGTCTGGATAAACGATACCCAGGGAAGATGAGCCCTGCTCTGGTGCAGGCCTGGAGAGCAAGCCAGGGTGGGCAGTATTCATGAGAGTAAGATCTGGGGGTTACAGGTGACCACAAGCTCCCAATGAGCTGACAGTATGGCATGAGCCACTCAAAAATGGCCTGTGACCTCAGAGGACATAAATAGAATTGAGGGCGCAAAGTTGGGTGGGGGGGACCTCTCTTGCTATGCTTGAGAGACCCACCTGAGCTCCCGGGCTCAGACCTGGGTCTGGCACAGAGAGGACACTGACAGATTGGAACCTGCAGGAGGCCCTGGTAAAGAGGAGTGAGCTGTCGTGAAGGCTGTGGGGCCGAAGGGCAGATGCTAAAGCAGCCACAAAAGCAGCAGTAACACTGACCGAGCCTAGGACACACAGTCCTCATGCTGGGAGCGTCACATGCCTTATCTCACTTAACCTTCTTACTTCTCAGGCAGGCATAACCATCCCCACCTTACAGATGGAGTAACGAGGCTCAAAGAGAGGCTGAATAGGGGATCAGAACCCAGATCTGACTGCATCAAAGTTTCTGCTCTTACTTCTTAAGTTAGGAAAGTGCTGCCTGCCTCCTCTCTGAGGGATTCTCAATGCCTATAGCTTTGGAGGCTCTGAGAAGTCCTGCAGTAAAGTCTGTGTTCCTTTTTTTTAACCCTGTGTTGCCAAACTTTTTCAACAGCGCCATCTTTCTTCACAGAACACTTAGTAGCCTGGAATATTCTTTAAGAAATGCTACAATGAGGTACAGCTTCCCCAGCATGGGATCCTATTCTTATGCATCCATCACCTCATCCTTGGTACAGAGCTGGCACTCATCACATCAGCGTTACAGAACTGCTCCAGAGGGAAAAGAGGGTAAGTTCTCCCCATCCACACCACCCTGTTCCCCCATCCTTCCAGCACACTCTGGCCACCACAGCTACCCAGCTGTCCCTCTCTGGGGCAGGCTGAGGGGCAGAGAGGACAGAGTGGGACTTTGGAAGCAGATAAATCTGACCTCCGATCTCAGCTCTGCCACTCACTAGCTGTGTGACCTTGAGCAAGCCCCTTGGCCTCGCTGAACCTTTGTTCCTTCAACTATGAAATGGGGCTGAGCCTTAGATGAGGCAGTGAGTGTGAAGCACTGGACAAACAGCAGGTGTTCAGAAGGCTCCAGCCCTAACATACGGTCCAGCCCTCCTCGGAGGCCGGCTGCATGCCACCCCCCATGCCCCTGCCATCTCCTGGAGTCTCCCTATCAGGTATCTAGCACTGTTAGGCTCATAGGTGCCCCGACTCTGTCCTGACCAATGCTGGACTTGCCAGCTTGGGAAAACCTGATACTGTCCAGAGCAGGTGACTATGAGAGCCAGACCCTCCCTCCTCCAGGGTGGGGCTCACAACGTAAATGTGTACGTCCTGTGAGCCTGGACAAGGAGGCAAGAAGGGGCCCCGCTTTGGGGCCAAATCCTTGACCCCTGGCACACAGGGGATGTCACGGGGGAGCCTGGAGGGCTCAGTACCTGCCCACATGGAACACTCAGAAAAAATGAGGCAAATAAACCCAGCTAACCATTGGTGGCTCCAGCCAAGCTCCTGGGCCTCCTTCAGGCTGAGCCCCTGAGTGGAGGATCTCATGGCCTGGGAACCTGACCTTGCCCACCCCGAGCCCAGAAGCCAGGCCCCGCTGTCCAGCAACAGTCCCTCCTGAGCCCTGGCCTTTAGTGGTTTGTCTCCCTGGGCAGACAAGGCTAAATAGAAGCTTGGCTGGGTCTTAGAGCCCTCAAGTGCCAGGCAGGAGGCTATGGCCTTTATTCCATAAGGAGGAGGGAGCCAACATGGGTGGCCAAGCCGGGCAGGAACCGGCCCAGAGCTGAGCCTGCCAACGCAGACTGAAGCAGTGGGGCATGGTGGCCACAGACAGTGCCCCTTTCTTTCTCTGACCCCAGGCTTCATGGCGATAAAAGGGGTGGCCAGACCTTCGATGACCCAGAGCGCACTTCCTTTAATGTTGCAGGGGGTGTGAGGCTGGCGCGGGCGCAAGCCACAGCACATGACACTGTGGCCACATCAGCTGCAGAGCACACCGTGCTGAGAACCTCACCTGTTCTCAGTCACCCAGCCCAGGAGGAAAACAGTGTTGTTCAGTGGGTGGCCTGCTAAGAATGCCAAAGGCAGAGATTTTTTCTCCCGGCGGCCGAAGGAAGCAACTTGGCTGCCCGAGGCCTCCCACCTGCACACCCAGGGCAGCAGCAGGGAGGGACTGGCTGGCACTATAGGAGCAGGAATCACCACCTCCAGCCTGCCACAGTGCCTCAGGTGGGACCTGGGAGACCTGGGCTCCTGTTCAGCTCTGTCTTGCCTCGCTTTTGACCTGGGCAAGTCACTCACCCTCCTGGGGCCTAGTTATCTCAACTGTCCCGTGGCGTCAAGAGCAGTATGACAACGCTGTAAGGTACTATTGTCATCCCCAGTTCACAGGTGGGCAGGCTGAAGCTAAGACAGGTAATGTGGCTCGCCCAAGGTCACCGGCTAGTAGAATACAGAACTGTACAGATCCTTCTAACTCTGCTGCGTGCTGATGTCTCAGGCAGGGGCTGGTCTGATTGGTCATTTCCGTGTCCCCAGCGACCAGCACAGGTCCCGGCACAGAGGAGGGAGGTTTGTTCAGAGTGGTGTGGATGGGTCAACCAGTCTACGAGCTCCCTCAGCCTCCCCTCCCCCAGCTCTGGTCCTGGCAGCGGTGGAGGGTGCTGAGCCAACGGGGTGGAATGACACTCAGTGGTGTCCTCACAACAGCCCCAAAGGCCCCACCTCTGCCCAGGCTCTCTCCTAGTGACTCCCTGCGGGGCCTCCCATCCCCTCCTAGACTTAGGAGCTGGAAGCTTATACCTCCTGCTTGGGGCCTGGGGTACACCCACCCTTTGTACCTCAACACCACCATCCCCTGGCAGCCCTCGCCACCCCCCACGCACCGCCCGCAGCAGCCTCACCATGTTCATGATGGTCAGCACGTAGCTCTCGACGTTTGGCTGCCCGTGGTACTCCACCATTTTAGCATCGGCTACCACCAGGGTCTCCACCCACTTCTCTTTGCTGACCGAGCGCTGGTGTAGACGCCTCGGCCGCTGCCGCCGCCACTGCTGCCGCTGCTCCCAACGCTCCCGCCGGGGCTCCAGCTCCAGGGACTCTGTGGGCCCCAGACGGGCTGTGGGTTAGCTGCCAGTAGACTGGCCTAGGGCACACGTCTCAAGGGCCTTTTCCCAGTGAGCTCTCTCTGGGTCAGTGGGAACAGTGCTGGGATCAGTGGCAAAAGGCCTGGACTCCCATCATGGCTTTGCCCCAGACCTGTGCTGTGTGACCCTGACCTGGTCACTTCCCTTCTCTGATCCTGGGGGATGCCTGACTATAAATAGATAAGTTGATCAGCCTCACAGAGTGACTTCGGGGGGCTAATGAAATGGTGGATATGAACACAGTAAAGCACCGTGTCCGTGAGGCGAGCTCCTAAGCCCCTATCTCCCCACACTGATCCCTCCCTCGCTGGGGGGTAAATACATCCCAGCACATGCAGATCCACCGGCCTAACCCCCAGCCTGGGGAGGCTGACCAAGACCCCAACCAGCTGACCCCACTGGGGACCTGCCCCACTGACCCAGGCTGCCCCTAGATCAGAAGAGGAAGCACATCTATGAAGCTGGGGAAACTGAGGATGAGAAGCATGCCTCTTTGGATATCTGTTCCAGCAAAGAGAGTCGCTGAGCTGTGGGCAGCTTGTGAAGTTGGAGCAGTCCCCAAACCCCAGCAGCCCTTAGCAGGCAGCTCCTTACAGAGGCTGGCGAGCACTGACCGGCCACTCTGCAGAAGAGGTGCTGGGTGCCACACTCTAGGTCTCCAAAATGGAAGTCAGTTATCCTGGGGTGGGACCAGAGTGGGGAGGGGAGGGAGGTTCCTGGCTAGCTGTCCTGCTGGGGTTGGGTATGGCCCGGCCTCGCCTGGACACTCGAAGAATAGTTGGCACAGCTGGAGGTGCCCCAGGCAGTGAGTGGGGAGGGGCAGGGAGAGACAGAGACGGAACCCTGAGGTGGGGAGACGGATGAGCTGACAGTGAGAGGTGCCAGCCCAGGGCATGAGCGGGGGCAGGCCTGACAGGCAGAGGCCTCAGGCCTGTGGCACATTTGGAGGGCACAGGCTATGAAGATGTGTCTGTCTGTCGGTCTGTGTCCCTTTGGTCTAACAGGAGCTGGGCATGGAGGTGCTGACAGAGGTTTCTAGAAGGCCCCTCCACGCCCCCAGACCCATTCCCTACCCCAGAGCTGGTAGCAGAGAAGCATACCTTTCACCCCACAGGTGCCTGGAGCCCTGGGGTCCCCCGGCTCTGCCCACCTCTCAGGGGCTTGGCGCTTGTATACCACGTGCGGCTGGGCGCGGCCAGGGCGGGCTGGGACACCATCCAGGGGCTCAATGTAGTAGTCCTCGTTGGAGAGCTGGAACACACCTTTCTGGGAAAGAAGCACCAGGGTCACCTGGGGAGGGCTGGCACTCAGCTGCTCTTCCCACCCATCCCAGAGGCCTGTCCTGCCCAGTGGAGCCCACCACCCCAACTGACCCCGACATACCGTGCTTTCCTCCCTCTGGGCCTTTGCTTACTTTGTACCCTCTGCCTGGAATGTCCTTCCTTACAGGTTCACCCAGCCAAAGGCTTCTAGGCTAAGCTCAGAAGCCACCAGCCTAGCAAGCTGCTCCATACACCCACCCTACTCCCTAGCCCATAAGAAGCAAGAAGTGGGTCTGCATCTCCTGCATCCCCAAAGAAAAGCAGGAATTACAATTAAAAGCTTAACATCAAGAAGAAAAAAAAAAAGTCCTGGGGATGTAATGTACAGCATGGTGACTATAGTTAATAATACTGTATTGTGTATTTGCAAGTTGCTAAGAAAGATCTTAAAAGTTCTCATCACAAGAAAAAAAACTATATGTACATAAATTTGTAACTAGACTTACTGTGATCATTTCACAACACACAGGTGTCAAATTGTTGTCTGAAACTAATATTCCAATGATATCTCAATAAAAAGAAAGAAATTTGATCACCGAAAGAAAGAAAGAAATGGGTCTCCTTCCGAATCTAACAAGATGTCCACAGAGATGCCCACTGCCACGAGGACATCCTGGTCCCAGGGTCTGCCAGAGAAGGAAAGCTGGCAGGGATGTCTTGGTCGTGTCCACTGGTATTCAGAGAGGCCAGAGGAAGGAGGGGCCTTGGTAAGTATCTTTGAGCAGCCCACCACCTCCTGGGGAAGCTCAGGACTCCAACACGGAAGAAAGTTTGACCTCCCTTGGACCTCCCTCACTGGCTCTAAGTCGGCCAGTTGCGTCACTCAGGGCCAGAGAACCTGGAGCGCTAGATGGTGCATCATCAGCTCTAGGGGCTGGAGACCTGGGTTGAATGCAGACTCCACCACTGGATACCTGGGTGACCTTGGGCAAGTTCTCTGAGCCTGCTTCCTCACTTGTAAAATGGGAATGATGCACCTGTCGCTCAGGCTCAACAAGATTAATCAACTATATGGAAAGGGAGGGGCACAGACTGGGTAAATGAGAGAACTTCCCAGGCATATGGGCTCTCAAAGGCCCAGATACCCTAGAGCCTGTGAGGTGGGCTGTATTAGGCCCTGCCCTGTCACAGCCCATGGCTTTTCCTGAGCAATCTGAGCTGAGGCTCCCCCCCACCAACAGTGGATGGCTGAGAATGTGCAACCCTCCAACTCCTCCCACACCCCACGCTTGGGAGCTGGGAGCAGAAAGGGGCCCTATCCTGCTTGGAGTGGAGCTGCTCTAACTGGGCACTCAAGCAGAGGGAGGCAATTAGGGCTGCAGGCAGTAGCCAGCATTACCTCAACCCAGAAAAAGCTGGAGGTTGAGGCCTGCTCTCCTCATCACCCCCCGAGACAAGGTAAAGGTGAGGAAGCCTGTCCTGGAGAATAGCAGCCTAAAGGGTGGGGGGCGCAGAGGGAAATAAAGTCATAACTGATCCCCCAAAGAAGAGGGATTCAGCTGCTTTCTAAGTTAGTCTACACACACCACAAACAGTGGTTCTCAAAGTGGGGTGTCTGGACCTGCAGCTTCAACACTATCTGAGAAATTGCCAGAAATTCAGATTTTGCTACCCCCCCCCATGGTACACTGGGTTTTTAACAAGGCCTGGGTGACTCTGGCTCGCATTAAAGTTTGAGAACTGCTAGAGAACAAAGAGGCCTGCGTTGTCCACCCCGTTTTACAGGTGTGAATACTGAGGCTGGGAGAGGAAAAGCCAACAGGCCGAAGCTAGCAGGCAGGTCCGTGGCCAGTCCGGGGGCAGCCCTGCGTCCCGCCAGCTCACCCGGCGCAGACTCACCAGGCCGTCGCAGGCGCTGATGGCTGCCAGGCCGCCCTCGAGCTCAGGGTCCTGCACCTCGCCGAGCAGGTGGCAGGCGGGGGCGCGGGCCCGGATGTGAGCGCGGCCCAGGCCGCCGCGCCGCCGAGTCTCGCTCACGAAGCCGGGCGCCAGCAGGTGCGAGTTGGCTGTCAGGTTGAAGCGCAGCTCCCGGCCGCGGTACTGCAGCTCGTAGAAGGCGGGCGCAGCGGGGCGCGCGGACACGTCCCTCTTACGCAGCGCGCGCGGCCACAGCTCGTAGGACAGGAAGGAGCCCCCCGCGTCCACGCGCACCGGGTGCACGATGTCCAACGCTGCCCGGCCCTCAGCGGCGTGCTCTGCAGAGAGAAGAGCCGGACCCGAGTGGGGTGCGGCCGAGAGGGCGGCTGAAGTCTGAGCGCGGGGACTCAAAACACCCACCACCTGTGCTATTTCACCTCTCCGTGCCTCGGTGGCTCCATCTAGGTTATCGGGATAACCGCTTAACAGGTTTCCCTGCTTCCGCGATTGCCCGTGTGGCATCCTTCCCCCCTAGTCTATTTTCAGCGTAGCAGTCACAGGGATTCATTCCAAATCAGTCAGATCATGGCCCTCCTCTGCTCCAAACCCTGCAGTGGCTTCCAGCTCACACACAGCAGGAGACAAGAGTTATGGCGATGGCCTGTGAGGCTTTAGGCAAGGTTACCGCTCCAATCTCATCTCTGCTACACTTCCCGAGTTCCCTCCACTCAGCCACTGGCCTCCTTGCTGTTCCTCAAAGTCAGACATGCTCCTGCCTCAGGATTTCGCTTTGCTATTCCCTCCACCGGGAACACGCTTCCCTCAGTGTTCCACCTGACTAAACCCCTCACCTCTTTTCAATTCCTTCTTCAAAGCTCTCCTCGCTTTATTTTAAAATTGCAACTCCCTGGCTCTCCCTATTCCCCCTTCCCTGCTTTATTTTTCCCCATAGCACTTCTGACATACTGTATCACTTAACATCTTCATTCTTTTTCCTATTTTTCTTTCTCCATCTCCTCCCAGTGTGAACTCTAGGAGGGCAAGAATCTTCATAGTCTTTGCTGAAGAGTTGAAGTGCCAGAGTATCTGGAAACTAGTAGTTTCTCAGTAAATGTCTGTGTAAAATCTGTAGAATGGGGATAATTAGTTACACTTTGGGAGCTGAGGATTAAATGAACTGAACAGCTCCACATATAGCAGTGCCTGGCCCACTGACTGAACATGATGGCAAGTATGATTAGTATGACTATTAGCCTAAAGGATTTTTTTTTTTAAGTGCCTGAGGGTTCTGCACACATCTCCAGGTCTCCTGAGATGGGGAGTCAGAGAAGGACCACCCAGGTAGGGCTCCCTAGCCCCTCATCACTACCACTTCAGCGGAGCAGCTCTAGTTTCTTTCTTTCACATTTAAGAGTTTGAATGAAAATGTTCCAGGGCTGCAAAACTTCTGCAGACTTCTGCTCAGGCCCTTGCCATTTGCAGAATCCTCTCCTAGTCAGTCTGCTTGGATTTCCCAGTAAGGCTTCATTCTTAACCTTTTTTTGCCATGGACTCCTTCTCAGAAAAATGTTTTTAAATGTATAAGATTAAATATACCAAGGAAATTGATTATATTGAAATACAGTTGTCAAAATAATTTAAAAAGTAGGTGTGAAATTATGTGCTCCTTTACGAATGCACTAAACAAGATCTAATGGCAAATGTAACAACTATGGTGATTTAGAAGTAGTGATAAATGTCAACCTTATTTCAAGATACCTGCAACTGTACTGAGATAAAATATTTTGCTTTTCCTATTGGTAGCAAAATCACAGATACTGCCAACACTATTATGATTTGTTGCTAATATTTATAATTGAAGGAAATGCTACATTTCACTTCAAGGTTACAAAAATTAAAGATGTAATATATTCCCATCCAAGGTCATGGATCCTCTGAATTCTACCCAGGTCTCTATGGCTGCAGATCCAGGTTAGGACACGGGCAGTAGAGTCCCCAGATTGCTTCTGGAGAAAGCAAAGAGACATTCAGAGAAGTGCAGAGACTGGCTTAAAGCCACACAGCGAGAGTGATAAAGTCTCCCAAATGGCTTCAATCTCTCAGTAACATCGTTCTACATTCAGCAGTCTGTCCCTTGCTGGGCCTCAGTTTCCCCTTCACCAACGTAAGGAGTTGGACCAGATCAAGTTTTTCAAACTATTTTGGCCACCAGACCCAGTCTTCAAAAGAAATCTCATGTGGACACATACACACATAAGAGCACCACTGCTGGGGGTGGGCGGGAACCCCAGGGCTAATACTCTTGTTCCCCCTTTTCCTTCTCTGCAGTTCCCAGGCTCTGAGGTACAGGTAGGAAACTGGCCCATGTGAGGTGTCTCCCAGCTTCAGGTCCTGCCCAGATCAACTGGCTTTATGCTCAGCTCCTGGGATCCTGGCTGCTCGTGACAATAACCCCTCGAGGCCACAAGAATGCCTGAGTGCCCTGCAGCTGTCCCACAGGGCTCTCTGTGTGGCCACTGCCGGGGCTGGAAGGGAAGCCAAGCCCAGCCTGAAGCTCCATCCAGGCCAGGCCGCAGAAACCCAAACTGCCCTCCAATCTGTCTCCTGTCAAACCATGTGTAAAGCGCCCTGCACACGCCAGTGGTGTGCCCCCCTGATGAGGACATCCCCCGCGGCCCACAACTGCCCCAGCAGGCCAGCCATCAGGGCATGGTACTCTAAGAGCATGCTCCGAGCGAGGCAGGGTGGGCTGGGGTGACTTGCCGTGTGGCTCTGGACAAATTTTCCCTGTCTCTGAGTTTCAGGAGGGCACCAGTGCAAGGATTTTCCAGACATCTCAGATGAGAATTTGTTAAAAACAAATTCCCAGGCCCTGCCCCAGACCCACTGAATCAGCATCTCCAGGAAACAGGACTGGGAAGCTGTGGGGTTTAAAAAAAAATTTTTTAACATCTTTATTGGAGTATAATTGCTTTACAATGGTGTGTTAGTTTCTGCTATATAATAAAGTGAATCAGCTATACGTATACATATATCCCCATATCTCCTCCCTCTTGCGTCTCCCTCCCAACCCTCCCTACCCCACCCCTCTAGGTGGTCACAAAGCACTGAGCTAATCTCCCTGTGCTATGTGGCTGTTTCCCACTAGCTATCTATTTTACATTTGGTAGTGTATATGAGTCCATGCCACTCTCTCGCTTCGTCCCAGCTTCCCCTTCCCCCTCCCCATGTCCTCAAGTCCATTGGAAGCTGTGTTTTTACCAAGAGCCTCAGGAGACTGTGATCATCAGGGAAGTTAGGAAATTCCTCACTGGAAGTGAACCTGGCTGAACATCGGCAGTACCTGGAGAGCTCTGAAAAACTGCAGCTGTCCAGGACCCAGCCCAGAGATTCTGATTCCATAGGTCTAGGGCTCTGAGGCCCCAGAATCTGTATTTTTTTCTGTATTTTTCTAAACCTTCTGGGGATTCTGTTGTAACCATTTCAGGGCTGGCATTTGAAAGCCACTGGGCTGGATAATTGAAGGAGACTTCTTGCTCTGACATCCTAATAAGGGCATTTGGGATGGCAACTCCACAACCACAGCCGGCAGACTTGTTTTTTTGTTTGTCAGTGTATTGACTTGGGGGGTGGCATGGTTTGTTGGGCTGGCAAAAATGTTGGAAAGTATTTAATCAGTTGCTAGTGTTTAAAAAAATCACATAATTTTGTATAATCTCCATTTTCAGCTTAAAGTCTTATCGTCCATCCCTGTCAGGCCTAAATTCACACTTGTCAAAAGTGGCCCTTTAGAGGGGGCCTGTGCTCCGCCATCTGCCTCAGTCTCTACCACTCCCTATGGTGTTCTCTACACTGTAGCTAAATATAGCTTGCCCTCAGCTTCACACTCAGTATTGTCTTTCATTCAGTAAAGAACTGAATCTCTAACAAAAATGGGAAAACAAGGGATGGGCCAAGAAGCCCCATGTTTCGAGAAAAATGTCTTCCCACCAGCCTTGTTACGTTACCTGCCTGGTCCATCCCTCAGAATAGAGAAATGGGTGCAGGGCACTCGTGATCCTTACCCCTGGCACAGTGCCGAGAAGGTCCAAGAGAGAGGAGGGGATACCCCACAGATGGACGGGGATGAAGAAAATCTTCGTTAAAGGGGCACATGTGAAATGTCCCTTGACATACAGGTACGTATTTAAGCGTGAAGATGGGGAGGGCATGTTGGTGGTGGACACCATGTGGTAGACCCCCAGAGAAGTAGGAAAAAGCCAGGGGTGAGGGGAACAAGCAGTAAGAAGCTTGGCCCAGGTGTGTGTTTTGTGAAATGAGAGACAATGGAGTGACAAAATAATGCACTGTCAAAAGTATGGGCTTTAAACGTAGGAAGACCCAGGTTCAGGTGCCAACTTGGCCACTTAATAGTCGTGTGGCCTAGACAGTCACTTAATCTTGCTGAGCCTCAGTTTCCTCATCTGCTCAGAGAATCCAGGTCAGAAAACTTAAGGAGGGTCACAGGGCAAATAGATGGAGAATAAGACAACAGCCACACTCCAAGGCTTTGTTTTAAATGAGTATTAACAGCCGTTCCCAGGGCATGAACCATCACAGCCAACACAGCCAACGCTGCTAAAGACAAGCTGAAGGTCTGACGCTAACCAGCCATGAAGTGCTCAGTATACCAGAAAAACAAAAGCTACATGGCATACTTCTAGGCAACAGCAGTGTCCGCAAACATGTGTGGGTGGGAGAGGGTAGTATGTATGTGGCTGGGGAATTGGAACCACTGGGGAGAAATGGCTCCAAGAGCTCAACAGTGTCCCTGGGGAGGGATCCATGACCTCGGGGTTATGCGGTCCTGTTGACAATCCCTGCTCCAGACCTTGGGAAATTATTGCAAGACAGAAATTCAAGTGAGTTATAAAGAAGCGTCCTCTTAAGTTCAAAAATGTAATGGGGCTAAGTAGAAATATGCTGCAGGTGAAAGGCATTAGAATTAATGTGCTCTAGAGACAGAGTGCCTGGGTTTGAATTTGCAGCTCTGTCACCTACAGCTGTGAGGCCATAGGCAAATTACTCAGCCACACAGTCTCAGTCATTCCATCTGTAAAATGGGTATGATAATAATCGTACCTTAGGTTGTGTAAGAATTCAATGAGTTAATACGTAAGTGCTTAGTACAGTAGATAACATATAGCAAATGTGAACTAAGTTATGATTGAAAATTAGCAAGAGAAGTTCTAAAGTATAGTTAGCCATTTCTTGAAAAACATGTTTTATCTCTTTGCCTAATGGTGTAATAAAATATTTTTTAATCAAAAATTTAAAAATACTTACAGGATGTTACCACTTTTACTGCAATAATTTTCATCTTCTTGTTTTGTTCTGCATTCATTTTCAATAGTCAATTTGTATTGTTTTGCCATTAAAATATTTTTAAATGAGGACAGAGTGAGTTAAAAAATAAACAACTCTTTCAACGTCTCCGACAGCTGACCCCTGGTAGCGACAGTGGTGGCTGAACCTACCACCACCCAGTGCCAGCAAAGGGTAATTGCAGGTTCCAGTCTCTGGTCTGTGGGTGCATCAGAGATGAGCCAGCAGAGCTAAAGCTACAGCA
This sequence comes from Lipotes vexillifer, assembly GCF_000442215.2. Taxonomy (NCBI): domain Eukaryota; kingdom Metazoa; phylum Chordata; class Mammalia; order Artiodactyla; family Lipotidae; genus Lipotes; species Lipotes vexillifer. The sequence goes on along the minus strand of NW_006798010.1, from coordinate 557,548 downwards.
GGATGGGAGCAGGGACTACTAGTGGTTTATGGCTGAGACTGTCCCGCCAGGGTGTGATTGGATGGAGTTCCTGCCACAGTGGGTGTTGAATACTTTGAATATCACCCCTAGGTGACAGAACTGTCACTTTGGAGCTTTTCCCAAAGAAATGCCAACATGGTGTTTACCCTCACCTCCTTATCGAGTACCTGAGTTACAATCCAGCCCTTCAAACGACCCACAGTTCATGCCAAAGAGAAAAAATAACCAGGGTGTGTGTGTGTGTGAGACACACACACACACCCTCCTCGAGTCTGTCCTCACTTGCCTGTAAGCACATGTGTGCACACACACATAGAGCTCACATGTGTGATACAGTGTTTTGATGGCCCTTGCCCCAGTCCCAGCAATCCCAAGTTCTTGCTTTGTCACATTTTCCTAAAAGTGAGCCCAAGATAAGTTCTCTGGCCTGAAAGAAGGTAGCATTCAGTGGGCAGGGGCCCCGGTCTACATCCCCCAGGCAAGTCCAAAGAAAATGACAGAGCTCAAGCCTCAGGATCAGGGATCCTGATCAGGAGCAGACTGGGGAGAGCCCCATGCTACGTATCAATGGGAGTACTAGAGACAGACAGACACTCACCTTGAAGGGGGACCCAGATTAGATAGGAGGGGTGCCTGCCTCGCTCCACCCCAAATGGCAGGTTCAAGTTACAGGACACACCAAGGACTCCCTGATCTTACTGGGTCTGCCTGGCAGATGAATAAAAATCACAGCCACCACGTGGTAGGCTCTCTGCTCTGGGCAAAACAATCACATTTAGCATCTCACTTAATTCTCACAAAAACCCTTGGAAGTAGATACCATTATCCCCATTTAACAAAATGGGCAAGCTCATACATGTGTCTGGTCTGCAGTAGAAGTAAAGGGTACCCTGACCACAGGGGACCCCCCCCCCCCCCACATGTTTCTCCCAGGGGGCCTGGACCCAAGTTCAGGCTCAGGGGCAGTTCCTTGGGGTAACCACTTTCCTGCTCCCTCATCCCCATCACCTGGTTCTTCCTCATGGGTCCCCAGCTCTGGACAGAAGGAAAACACAGGCTTCACCCAAGTGGCCCAGGAGTCTAAACCTCGGCTACCTGAGAGGAGAGGTCACTCTCCTCTCTGAACCTCTTCCCTCATTTATAAAAGGACTTTCCATCACACACCTTGCAGGTTGTTGTGGAGCTGATGAGAAATAAGAACTAGGGAGGCTGGCACATGGTATTTCTCATTAGATGTTTGCTCTATCCCATACACATTGCTGCTAGATAGGGAGCCTCCTCCCTAAAACACTGCCTTCATCAGCTGCTCCCCTCAACGGCTCCCCCAACCTCTAAGATCTGGTTTAAATGTCCCCTACGTTCAGGCGCATATGCTTTTCTAGCCTCACAACCACAATCCCTCTGCTGGGGAGGCAGGTCTCCCCCAGGCCCAGCACGCAGGCCTAATCTAGCCACCTCCCTCCACCAAGCCCGGCCGGGATGCACCCCCACCCCCAACCCAGCCCATCCAACCCAGCACCCTTCCAGCCCATCCAAAGTTCATCCATCCTTCCAGTGCCTCCAAGCTCAGGCCCCTCCTCTCCTACAAAGCCTTCCCGTCTGCCTCGCCAGAACGGCTCTCCCCACTACTCGACCCGCCCCCGTCAGACCAGGAGCTCCCTGAGGGGCAGGCCAGGGGTCCTCTACACCCTCTGCTCCTAAATTCCCAGGCCGGCTACTCCGGACGCTCCAGGAGCTCCGCGGCCCGGCGGCCGGCGGCGGAGCAAGATTCTGGACAAGGGCCAGAGGCTCGTCGGAGGCCAGTCGGCCGGGGCGGGGAGAGCCAAGCCCAGGGCTGGGGAAAGAAGCTCCTTCTCCCCGCTCCGCTCCAGGCGCCTTCACACTTCGGGGAGGGGGAGGCAGGAAGCGCAAGGACCGCGGGAGACCCGGCCCGAGGAGCCGCCGAGGGCCGGCAGGCACCTAGAGGCGGTGGGTAGGGGACGGGGCGGGTGCGCGGTGGGGGACCGCGTAGACCTGCGACCCCGAGCACTCATCCGCAGCGCCCTGGCCAGCCTGCTTTCCAGACGAGGCGCACTGAGGAGGGCGAGAAGCTGAATCCATCGCGTGTAAGCCACGCTCCGTCCAGTTCCTCCGACGAGAGATCCCCGGGAGAGACAGACGAGCTCTGCGGTACCCGAGGTGGGGAAACTGGAGCCCGGAGAGCGTCTAAGAGGCTCTTTCCGGCTACAGGCAAGGTGGGTAGCGGAGTCGGGGGCTAGGGAAGGCTCCCTGGAGGCGCGGTTTCGCGGCCCCAACCCCACCCCTGTCACTAACACCAGGGGGCGCGACAGCTCCAGGCAGAGCCTGGCGGGCACAGGGTCTTGCAGAGGTGAGAAGGGGCTAAACCGAGGCTGGGGAAGCAGGGAGGGGCGGCAGGGCCAGCCGGCCGGGGCGGGGCGACCACCCACCTGGTGCAGATCCGTTGGCGCCGGGCGCCAGAGCGCAGAGGAACAGGAGGAGTGGGCGCAGCAGCGGCGCGGGGCTGCGGGGATTCGGGCCGCCGGGCATGGCCGGTGCCGGGCGGCCACCGGGCGATCCCGCGCGCACACTCTTCGTCTCGTCCACTCGCTGCCCGGTCCCGGGTCCGGCTCAGGACATGCCCGACCCGCGTGCAGCTCCCGGCGTCCCGGGCCCAGACTCCGGCCCGGCGGGCGGCTACGCTCAGTCCGCTGGCAACAAAGGCTGCAGAGCCCGCCCCCTCGGCCGGCAGCGGAGGCAAAGAAAAGACCGGAGAGTGAGAAAGAGAGAAAGAAAGAAAGGGAGGGTGGGAGAGAAGTCGCCGGCCCCCGCCCCGCCCCGCCCCTCGGGCTC
>NW_006798010.1:506874-554616 GCF_000442215.2 Lipotes vexillifer | reverse complement strand
CTCCGGCTCGGCCTCGCCCCGCCCTGGCCCCGCCCTGGCGGGCCACTCGGGCCGGTGCCGGCGGCCCACCGCTCTAGGGCGGAGCTGGGGCAGGGAGCTTGTAGCGCTCCCAGACAGCCGCTTGGCCGCCCACCGGGCCGAGGGCGCCCTCTGGCGGTGGAGCCGAGCAGGCCCCTCCCGACCTGAGCCCCCCAAGGCCCCCCAAAGAATCTGGAATTTCTGGAATTTCTGCCTCGTCCCTAAACTGTGCTCGAGGAGGCGCCCTTCGGTGTGCTCCCTGGGCTAAGCAGGCCTGCCCTTCTAAGGAAAAGGGACACGGAGGCCTCCCGAGGGTCCAGGGTCTCCAAAGCCAGGTGGGGAGAGAGGCCCAGACTCTTCCCAAGTGGACAGCTGTTTCCCACGAGGGGCGGGGTCCCTCAATTCCTCATGTCCAGACTCCTTTCCAAGTGTGTTTGCCTGGAGGGAAGCAAAGCATTCGGCCCACGGGCTGGAGCCCACAGACTCTCAGCAGGGGCCCCCTGGGAGCTTGGAGGCCAGCCAACCCCAGCCTCACATCCTCTGCTGCAAACACAGGCCATCTGTCCTTCCGTGGCCGCAGCCCTGATCCTGGCTTCCTGCTCCCTCCCCCGATGCTCCCCGGAGCCCCAGCCCCTGTCAAGGAGCACTCCCACCCTCCACCTCCTGCTTCACTAAACCTGGTCGACCTCTTGTTCCTCAGGACAGTGGTGGCCTGCTTTCTTCCCCTGGCCAGCCTTTGTGTATCCACCCCCCTGCCTTCTGCTGCCCACATACCTCCTCCCTGTTCAATCTCACATGCACTTTCCCTCATTCCTGGAAGCTCCCTCTGGCTCCTTCACCCCAAGCCCTGCTGCCCACCTGGGGGACCCTTGATCCTTGACCTCCTCATCTCTAATGACCCTTCCCTGCACTTTAGCCACCAGCCCTCACCGCCACAGCCTAGGCTACGTCATCCCCAACTGCCCACTCTGAAATCTGAAGACCAGATGCCCCACTCTCACACCACACCCTGATGTCTTTCCCACCCTCCCTGAACGTTCACAATCACACTACGTATTTTCCTTACTCGCCTCTTGTCACCTGCCTCTTCCCCCCACCTACCTGCCCCTCCTGGCTTCACCTACTTCCCTCCCTAGCTATATTCACCCCGGCCCCTACCCAACCACTTTCCATTTCTCCCCTGCCCCTAACAGCAGTTGGCCTTGCTGCCAGTGACAGGGACAGTTCAGACCACCACATCCTGTCCCCCACACCTCCATCCTGTGCACCAAGCATCTGTAACTGGCACCCATGCATTTCCCCTCCCTCTGAATGCAATGGAGCAGGCACCTTCCAGCGGTCAGAGACAAAGGCTTCCACCAGGCCTTTGTGCTCCCCTCCCCTCTCCTCATCCTCCTCACCTAGGACCTTGCTCTAGGGGTTCCCCTCTTTCCTTGGTCTCCATTGGTTCCTGACCCTTAGTCTAAAAACATTCTGGTCTCTCTCCTATTAAAGATAGTGATTATACCCGTCCATGGACAAGTGGTCCCTCTAGTTCCCACCGCACATCTCTGCTCCCTTTCTCAGTGTAACTTCTCCAGGGCGTTATCTAGATTTTTCCTCCTCCCATCTGCACCTCAGACTCACCCCCTCCACCATCTTCCACCCTGGTGCCAGAGCCATAAGACCCTTTTCAGTCCTTGTCACCTTGACCTGCCCGATGCATTCTAGAGGTGCCCTCCCCCTCCCCACTCCTCAACTCTACCCTCGTCTGCCTGGCAAACCTCCTCTTCACCCCACAGATGTTGGGTATCCACGGGGGCCACAGCAGTGAATGAGAGGGTATGGTCTCTGGAACTCTCACTCTGGAGGAGAGCCACAGGCCACAAGCTAGTAGACAGAGGTATAAACAAGACCAGCTGCTGAGAGGGGCTATGAAGAAAATAAAACTGGAAGGCTAGAGGGTCTACTTTCCAAGGGGTCAGTCAAGGAGGGCCTTCCTGAAGAGGTGACATTTACCAGGCATGTGAAGTTAAAAGGGAAGAGATGGGCACACACTTGGTGCATCTGAGAACTGTCCTTTCAGGCTCAGCTTATATGTCACCTCTCCCAGCAAGTCTTCCCCCACTCCCTTCTCAGGGTCCCCAGAGCACCCTTTGCCACCCCCATCATGGCGCGAATCACACTGCACTGCTGTTGTCTGTTTATGTGTCTGTCCACCCCACCACACTGTGAGACTCTCAGGCCATGTCTTCTTTGTTTTGTGATCCCAGCCCCCAGCACAGTAAGCCCCAGAGACAGAGAGGATCTGGGGAGGGGACACACAGTCCTCCCCGGCCAGCACCACAACCTGCTGTCCTCGATCCTTTGGTGAGCCGCCATTGCCAAACACAGATTAGAGGATTTTCTGAAAGGCAGCCTAGAAGTTTGTGTTTTCAAACGCATCAGCTGACAACAGTCCTCACCTGTTTCCATTTGCATCCCAGGTCCTGGCCTTTACTCTGTTCACACCCTGCTGGGCTGCCTTCATTTTAAGCCTCCTCGGGAGCCATACTGGACACGACAGGATACAAAAGAATGCGAGGTTTAGTCCTGCCCTCATGACACAAATAACAATCCAACCGGAAAAATAAGGCCAGCCAACTCCAAATTTGGGGGGTAAAGTGTACATTTTGAACAAAGCAAGAGATTTGATATTTCAACATGTAATTATCCAGAATGTCAAGTTTCCGATTAGAGTTTCCCCCTGCCAAATCTTGTTAGAAGTATTTTGTTTATTTTTTAAATGATTGTTATGCTACGTAGCCCAACATCTCCAGTAAGATTTAACTTAGCTAAAACGCTCCAGAAACTGATCAAACTAAAGAAACTAAATTCATTCTGCTTCTATATATCCACTTAAATATTAATAGATTGCTTAAAAAGAAGCAAGTACAGTAGAGCACTGTATATTTAAAATCATAAATGAATAGGTAACAATGAAAAAATGAGGTATATAATTTTTTTAAATACTATAAAACCTCTTTGGGCCTCAACTTTCTTATCTGTCTAATGGAGACAGTGATTCCCACTCCCCCATTTCACAGTTTTCTAGAGCAGTGGTTCTCAACCAGGGGTGATTTTGCCTCCACGGAATTTTGCAGTGTCTGGAGGCATTTTTTTGGTTATCACAACTATGGGAAGGGTGCTACTGGCAAAGGGTGGGTAGAGGCCAGGGATGCTGCTAAACACCCTACAGTGGACAAGTCAGCTCCCCACAACAACAAAGAATTATCCAGCCCCAAATGTCAATAGTGCCAAGGTTGAGAAACTCTGGTCTAGACGATTAAATAGTCTGAAGGCAGGCACTTGGCAGAGTAAAAGTCCTTTTGTTTTAGTATTTTATTTTGTGTTTTTTGGTAAGGCAAGCACAGGATAAACATTCAAACTTTATAAACAGTGAAAAGTAACTCTTCCCTCCCAAAGGTGACCCCTAGTCCCTCCGTGCTCCATCCCAGGAGCCATCACCGTTTCTGTTTCTCCTGAATCCTTCTAGAAAAATTCTATGCAAATACAGAGTTACATTGTATACGCATGGTGGCACATATACACTCTGTACCTGGCTTTTTTCATTTAACAGTATAGCTCAGAGGTGGAAGCTGGGCCAGCATCCTTGCTTATGGACCTGCTGCGGTCTTTTGATAGCATGTGGCACATCAACCAGAATGTAAGCTCCATGGGGGCAGGAAATCTTTGTTTTGCTCACTAATGTATCCTAGGCACTTAGAACAATCACTGGCACATAATACACGTTCAGTAGATATTTTCAATTATTCATATAAATGTTGGATGCTTGACATTCCATTATGTGTATACGCCATTATACCCATCTCCTACTGGTGGGTATTTAGATTGTTTCTGATCTCTTGCTGTGACTATCCTCTGTGCATATGGGTGAGTACATCTGTAGGATAAAGTCCTGGAACTAGGATTGCTGTCAAGGGCATGTGCAGATTAAGGGCATTATTTTTGATGGGTCCCTTCCACCCCAGCAAATTGCAAGAACTGCGAAAATAATTTTAAATGCTAATTTAGGGTACAGATTGCTAAACAGGGATGCCCAAAAAAAAGCCCCCTCTGTGGGAACTGGGCTAAGAGCTGGCCTTGGAAATGCGTAAAATGATTGACTTGGAAGGGGATGATGAGCTGCCACCATGGACCTGATTAGCCATTGTTCTGGAAGCCCTGGAGACATGGGTGTTCTCAATATATTCCCATACTTTGAAACACTGCGGCCTTTGCCTGCCAACTACCCAGCCTTAGGAGGGGTGCCTGCCCCTACACTGCCATGAGGGACAACACCACAGGAGTCATGGACATCATCCACATGGAGATTTCAGAGCTGTCAGTCAGCTTAGGGGATAAAGGTTCAAGATTGGCTTCCACTGTCTCACCAGCAGCCATCTGGGCAGTGAGAATGATGATTAGACAGAGGCGAATTGTGATATTGAATGAGCACTGTATCCCATGTGTTGGCACTATGCTTACACGCAATGTCTCACATAACCCTCCTCCCAACATGAAGTGGACACTATTATTATCTTCATTTTACAGATGGAGAAACTGTAGAACGGAGAGGTTAGGTAGTTTGCTGAAGGTCCCAGCACCCAAGTTCCTGAGCCCTACACACCTCTGCCTCCCAGATTGCCAGTTTCAGCTTCTATGCATCAAAGGATCTGTTCCTTCCCGGCTCCTCCTTTGGGAGTTGTTTCTAAGTCTGTCGGACAGCTAGATGTGTGGGAAATGGGCCACTTACCCTTCACTAGGGATTCACCATGGCTTTCATTTAGGAAAACCTCCCAAGTGACAAGCACCAAGAGCCATGCTGATTTCCAAAGGGACCCTTAAGAATTCTCATCACATTATTCCCTGCAGTCAAATCTTGTCTTCACATCTAGTCCACGAACTCCCGGAGGGCCAGGGTCCTAAGGGGCTGAAGACTAGTAGATCTCAGGGGAAGACTTGTGTGGGAGGCTGTGTCCCCAGCCTGACCCTGGCACAACCCTAACCATCCTTAGATCTCTTAATGCCCCATACTCGGTAGCCTGATGATTGCCTTGGTGGTTTGTTTAATATTTTTTAAATTTATTTTATTTTATATTTTGGCCGTGTTGGGTCTTCGTCGCTGCGCGCAGGCTTTCTCTAGTTGTGAGCGGGGGCTACTCTTCATTGCGGTGAGCGGGCTTCTCAGTTTGGTGGCTTCTCTTGTTGCGGAGCACGGGCTCTAGGCGTGCGGACTTCAGTAGTTGTGGCTCACGGCCTCTAGAGTGCAGGCTCCGTAGTTGTGGCGCACGGGCTTAGTTGCTCCGCGGCATGTGGGATCTTCGCGGACCAGGGCTCGAACCCTTGTCCCCTGCATTGGCAAGAGGATTCTTAACCACTGCGCTACCAGGGAAGTCCACCCTCCTCCCCACCCTTTTTTTTTTTAATTGTGTTTTTTTCTTTTTCTTCATGCTCTTGTTTCAGCAATGAGTGTTCCATATCCTTGTGTCTGGAAATAATCTGAAAACTTTTTATGCTTTTCTACTGTATTTATTGAGTGTTTGGGAGCTCTTTCTGTTCGTTATTTATACTGTAACAATTTTTTCACGTATTTTTATTAACTTTTGTAAAGAAAATACTTGTTTCAACATCTAAAAATTAGAATCTTTGCTGGTAATAAGATCCTGGATAAAATTAATTACATGGGTCATTTTTCTTTTTCTCTTTTTTAATCAATAAATCACTTCACTCCTTTATTTATCCAACAAATTCTCACTTGTGCTGCCTGAAGTGGAGCTTGAATGAATAAAAACAGCATGAAATTTATTCTGAAATTGCTATTGCCAACATTAAAAATGGAATTGGTTATATAATTTGGGGGTTGGGAAGGACATTTTAAAGATGAAATCAATAGCAAAATATGTAGGAAAAACAGTTAATAGATGTGCCTACATGAAAAGCGAACATTTCTCCATATTGTAAAATTCCCTAAATCCAACATCAAAATTTAAGAGACCTAGTGAGATCAGAGAAAATTATCAAATAAATGATACAAGAATCTTTCTCAGAACTGAACCACATGAGTTTCTAGATTGAAAGAGTTTACTGGCATCCACCACAATGGATGAAAAAGACCCACACCAAGACACAACATCTTGACGTACCAGAACTTGTAGGAACTAGAGAAAATTGTTTTCAGAGTTTCCAGAGACAGGGAGAAAACAGTCACAAAGACTCTACAATCAGAATGGCACCAGGACTCTCTACAGCAACCCTATAAGCTAGAAGCCGACAGAGCAATGCCTTCAAAATTCTGAGGAAAGTGGTTTCCAACAGAGAATTCAATTCTCAGACTCTCAATCAAGTGTGAAGGTAGAATAAGGTCATTTTAAGATATGGAAGGTCTCAAAATATTTACCTTCTATGCTGTTTTTCTCAGAAAGTTACTGGAGGACGTGCCCCACCAAAATGAGGAGGTAAGCTATAAGAAAGACCTGGGAACTAGGAAACAGGTGACCCAGCACAAATGTAAGGTAAAGGGAGTCTCAAAAATAATAGTAAAGGAAAATTTCAGAATCACAACCGTTTAGAAGGCCAAGAGAGTCACCAGTCCACAGTGGAAGTCAGAGATGCAGAAGGGAGGTCTCAAAAGAAATGAACAAAAACTGAAGAAATATAAGTTACCTGATGTATGTACAAGAACCCACAAAGGCCTAATTGCTAACTATCTGAATGACCGATTCCAACACTCAGTGGTAAAGATAAGACCCACAGGCTTGGCTAAGCTTAGCTACCACTCTGGGCTGGCTGGGTTCAGGATCTAGAGATGTTTTCAAGGTGAGCTCCACACAGTGATGGAGTGGGTGACAGACTCTGCAGTCGGCTTGGTTGGGTTTAAGTCCCAGCTCCGCCTAGAACTAGCTGCATGCCTTTGGGCAAATTGCTCGATCCTTCTGAGCTTTATAACCTTATTAAATAAGAGATTTAAACAATGATCCATGATATTGCGAAGATTTGTTAAGATGATACATGTGCAAGTGCTTTGTAAACTGGTATTCGTCACAGTGGAAGTTATCCAGCAACCACTGCCAACCCAACTCACTAAAACTTTGCCATTGCTATGAATGTTTGTGTCCCTCCAAAATTCATGTTTTGAAATCCTAACACCCAAAGGTGATGGTGTTAGGAGGTAGGGCCTTTGGGAGGTCATTAGGTCATGAGATTGGAGCCCTCATGAATGGGCTTCATAAGAGGTCCCAGAGAGCTCCCTCGCCCCTTCCACCACGTGAAGATACAATCACAGCGGGAAGTCTGCCACCTGGAAGAAGGCCCTCACCTGACCATGTTAGCACCTTGATCTTAGGCTTCTAGCTTCCAGAGCTGTGAGAAATACATTTCTGTTGTTTATAAGCCACCCAGTCTGTGATATTTTGTTTTAGCAGCCCCACTGGACAAAGACAGCCAATCTCCCGGGAAAATATACAGACTACTGCCCAAGGCATGCTGATCTCTTGCTACTGGTAAAGTACAATTTCCCACCCTATATCAAGTGTGATCCTTTGGACCAACAGCACAGGCATCACCTGAGAGCTTGTGAGAAATGCAACGTCTCAGCCTGCCCCAAACCTGCTGAATCAGAATCTGCATTTCTCACCAAATCCTCAGGGAATGGGTGGGCACCTTAAACACTGGTCTAGCAGGCCCCAAATATTTCTCTTCCCACCAAATAAGCTGCAGGCTTCCCAAGACCTACTTGGATTTGTTCCCAAACCAGTTTATACTGTTGCTTCTGCGATGATATTATGAAACATAATTAAATAGGTAAACCCAAACCTAAGTACAGAGGGAGAGTTGTTGTTTCTATGACAACTAGGTTGGATGTTTTAGGAAGACATGATAAAGGTGAGTGGCCTAGAATTATAGTTCAGTACAGGAGCCCTCTGGGAAGGGTTTGATACCTGGAGCTATTGCCTGCCGGTGTACTGTACCTCAGGGGCCAGGCCTGAGGACAGCGAGTCCTCCCCATTTACCCTGAGTCAGCCCTGTACCTCCCGCACTACCACCACCCCAGCATTATAGCTATTCCTATCCAATCCAAGCGTTCTTTATTCCTGAACTAACATTGGCATACTTACATGAGGGATGCTTTATGTGAATTTTCTATTAACCCTGGAGCCACCCTATGAGGGAAGCTATTACTATCCAATTTATAGGCAAGAAAAACGGGGATTAAGTCACTTGTGTGAGGTTACACAGTCACTGGCAGAGCAGGACTTGAAAGGAGGTCGGCCCTCAGGTGCCACGTTCCAACCATGCCACTGTTCCTGGCAGCAGACACCAAGAGTTTAGGGAAAACACAGATAGTGCAGAAACATTTGAGAAATGTACAACCCTGCCAGTAATTAAAGGGATGTAGATCCCAGCAGCTACAGAGCACTTCTCACCTGTCAAATTTGCAAAGGTTTTTGTTCTTTTACAATTTAATTTGCATTTATATCAAAGTAATACGTGTTCATGGTTTACAAGAGTCAAACGGTACTACCATACAAGCTGAAGAACAGCCACTCTGCGGGAGGAGGGGATGCAGTTCCAAGAGGGCGCTCATGAGCCAGGCCATTCCCGCCATGGCCTCCACCTTCTGTCCCCTGCTTTCCAACCTCCGCACTTCCTCTGGGCTCTCCAGGGCTTCCTGTGATCTTCCTAGTACAGCGAAGCAAGGAGCTGAGTGGTCCAGACTGGGCGTGGAAATGGGAAACCAGAGGGGGTTACACAGCAAGAACCCAAAATGACCCACGCCCCTTGACATTGCCATCTGTAATCTCACTTGGGGGGGCGGGGGGAATCATCCCAAAGGGAAAAACCAACATTGGCCATGTCATTTGTAGAAAACTCTCTGTGGAAGTGCTACTTTTCCATTGTACTAACAATAGTAAAGAGATTTTTTTTTTAGTTTTATTTTTTAGAAAAAGAAAATAGATCCCCAACCTGTCACCCTCTTCCACCAATAACTACTTTCTCTTGGGTGGATCCCCAAACATGCAGGTTTTCGGAGAGTTGTCATTAGAGCACCACAGGGAAAATGGCTCTACAGAGGGAGGCTTGGGGTCAACTCCTGGTTCTGCTGTGGGACATAGGGCAAGCCCCCTCTCTGAGCCTCAGTTCCCTCCTGTGTGAATGAGGATCACACTTCCCGCCTCACAGGGGAGCTGGAGGATTGGAGAGATGATACTTGTAAAAAGCCTGGCACTGGGCCTGGCACATAGTAGCTGCTCAACCAAGGGGACGGCAGCTGCCTCCCAGAAAGCATCTCGGCGCCCTGGCCTCAGTGGTATCCCCTCCCCTGGCTCCAACTGCCCTCTCTGGAACACTCCCTGGGCCCCTGTCCTGGTGAATCCACTTTCTAGCACTTGTCACTCACTGCCCCTCTAGCTCTGGCCTTCCTGAAGGCCCAGACAAGGCCTCCCCATAACCAGAACCCTTCCAACAAGGTGTGCTCACAAGTGCTCATGGAATGAATCCTTACAGCCCAGCTCAGAGCTCACAGCCCCCAACCCTCCCTGCCTGACCCTGCAAGAGACTTCTGCCCCCAACACTGTCTCAGTGGCCCTCATTCAGCGCTGGCCCTCCCTGTCTGAATTCTCCTGTGACCTGTGAACTCAGGGGTAGGACTGTTTCTGGTCCAGCTCTGTCTCCATCACAATGCCCACCAAATGCTGAGCCAGCTGGGCAGTGGCCTGCAGGCCTTCATCCCATGTTTCTTTACTGACCTCCCACCATGTGGGATGAACATGACAAGGACAGTCCCTGCTTTCATGAAACTAACTTTCTGGTGGGGGCAGATTTTAAAAATGCCAACAAATACATAAATTCTGATTGTGACAAGTGCTGTGAATAAAACAGGGTGATCATACAGCAGTGAGGATGAATGATCTACTGCTACACTCTGCAATACGAATGAACTTCACAGACCCACACAGCCAGACACTAAAGTGTATGCACATATGTTTCCATTCATATAAAATACAAAAACAGGCCAAACTAATCTGTGCTGTTAAAAAGGAGGATAGTGATTACCCCGGGAGGAAGCAGGGGGTCTAAAGAAACATGAGGGGGCTTCTAGGGATGCTGTTCATGTTCTTTTTCTTGAATGTGGGTGTTGGTTACATGGGTGTGTTTGGTATGTGAAAATACACGATACATATTTGCTTATGATATGTGAGCATGTGCATATGGATATTACACTTCATTTAAAAGTTGTTTTTTTTTTAATTCTAGGGGGATGATAGGGAGACTTGGGGGTAGAGGTGGGACTTGGTGATATGGGTAGGATGGTCAGGGAGGACTTCTTGGAGGAGGTAACATTTGATCTGAGACCTATGGGTTAAGAGTCAGTTTTGAGAAAAGATAGTCTCTTCAATAAGTGGTGCTGGAAAAACTGGACAGCTGCATGTAAAAGAATGAAATTAGAACATTCCCTAACACCATATACAAAAATGAACTCAAAATGGGTTAAAGACCTAAATGTAAGGTCAGATACTACGAAATTCCTAGAGGAAAACATAGGCAGAACACTCTTTGACATAAATCATAGCAATATTTTTTTTAGATTCACTTCCTAGAATAATGGAAACAAAAGCAAAAATAAACAAATGGGAACTAATTAAACTTAAAAGCTTTTGCACAGCAAAGGAAACCGTAAACAAAACGAAAAACAACCTATGGAATGGGAGAAAATATTTGCAAATGATGCTACTGACAAGGGATTAATTTCCAAAATATACAAACAGCTTGTACAGCTCAATAAAACAAACAAACAAAAACTCAATCAAAAGATGGGCAGAAAGGACTTCCCTGGTGCTCCAGTGGTAAAGAATCTGCCTTCCAATGCAGGGGACATGGGTTCAAACCCTGATCGGGGAACTAAGATCCCACATGCCACAAGGCAACTAAGCCTGCACACCACAACTGCTGAGCTTACGCGCCTCAACGAGAGAGCCCGCGTACCGCAAACTACACAGCCCACATGCCCTGGAGCCCGAGGGCCACAACTAGAGAGAGAAAACCCACAAGCCACGACTAGAGAAAAGCCCGCGCACCGCAACGAAAGATCCCACATATGCCTCAACAACCTGACATAGCCAGAAAAAAAAAAAAAAAAGATGGGCAGAAGACCTAAGTAGAGATTTCTCCAAAGAAGACATATTTCATGAGCCAACAGGCTCATGAAAAGATGCTCAACATCGCTAATTATTAGAGAAATGCAAATCAAAACTACAAAGAGGTATCACCTCACACCAGTGAGAATGGCCATCATCAAAAAGTCTACAAATAATAAATGCTAGAGAGGGTGTGGAGAAAAGGGAACCCTCCTATACTGTTGGTGGGAATGTAAATTGGTGCAGCCAGTATGGAGAACACTATAGAGGTTCCTTCAAAAGCTAAAAAAAGAGTTACCATATGATCCATCAATCCCACTCCTGGGCACATAACCAGAAAAGATCAAAACTCTAATTCCGAAGGCTACATACATCTACCTCAGTTTTCATAGAAGTACTATTTACAATAGCCAAGGCATGGAAGCAACCTAACTGTCCATTGACAGATGAATGGATAAAGATATGGTATATACACACACAATGGAATATTACCCAGCCATAAAAAAGAATGAAATAATGCTATTTGTAGCAATATAGATGGACCTAGAGATTACCATAATAAGTGAAATCAGACAGAAAGAGACAAATATCCTATGATATCACTTATATGTGGAATCTACGAAACTGATACAAATGAACTTATCTATGAAACAGAAACAGACTCACAGACATAGAAAGCAAACTTATGGTTGCCAAAGGGGAAAGGAAGTGGGGAGGGATAAATTAGGAGTTTGGGATTAACAGATACACACTACTATATATAAAATAGATAAAAAACAAGGATCTACTGTATAGCACAGGGAACTATATTCAATATCTTGTAATATCCTATAATGGGAAAGAATCTGTAAAAGAAAACATACATACACACACACACACACACACACACACATATAAAACTGAATCACTTTGCTGTATACCTGAAACATTGTAAATCAAGTATACTTCAATAAAAATACATTAATTTTCAAAAATAAATAAATAAATAAAAGTCAGTCTTGGGACAAACTTGGGGAAAGCACCCCAAGCAGAGGGCTTGGCAAGTGCAAAGTCCCAGAGGCAGGAAAAAATTTGGCACCCTGGAGGGACAGCAGAGGCCAATGCAGGTGGAGCCCAGCACAGAGTGGGTTGGAGGGCTACTAGACGAGATCAGAGAGGTGACCTGGCACCAGATCAGGCAAGGCCTTATGGTCAGGGAAGGAGTGAGGATTTTATTCTAAATAAGATAATATGTCATGGAGGGTTTTATTCAGGGGCATGCTGTGATCTGACTCACCTTCTGACTGCTGAGGGGAGAAGAGATCCTGGGCTGTAGCACCCCAAAAGTCATACATGAATGAATGAAAACAAGACATACATAGAGAACTCTTAGCATGTGAGAACCACAAGGGGACTTACCGACCATTTTACAAGTGAGAAAACTGAGGCCAGAGAGGGCAAGTCATTTGCCCCAAGTCACACAGCAAGCTAGTGGTCAGGGCACAGAGACTAGCAACCCAGGCTACCTGACGCTCAGTGATAACTCTCATCAGAGGAAGAAGAATTCCTAGGCCCCCAGGGTCCCCAGGGAAAGTATATAATCTAATTTTGCAAACTTTCTATCAGATTACCAGTTCATCTGGGTTCTGGCCCAGACTAGAGCTGGGTAATTGGGTTAATTTCCTCTTTTGTGACCACTGGGCAGAGAATCCCACTGGCTGCAGATTCTCTGTCTCCTGGGCAAGGGAGGCCTGGGAGTGAATCTGCCTTAGGTCACTGATCAAGGATAGGAGACATGGGGAAGACCTGCCCTCTGGGGACTACCTCCCAGCTCCTGGCGGTATTCTGTCCCAATGCTCCTGAGGAGGGTAGGAGAGAAGGAAAGGGCTCTTGAGAGTGGGAGCAACAGACTAAAGCCAATGGGGGACTGGCCACCACAGAGAGGGCCTTCAGCAAAACAGGAGGTTGGCCAGGCCTCTCCATAAGAATAAGAATGAGAATGAGAATGAGAGTGAGGATGGGGGGGGAGGGCGGGAGGGCTCCATAGCAGGGAGAGCTAAGAGCTTTCCCTCATTAGCTTGATTAATTCTCCCATGACCCTCGCAAGAGGTTATCATTATCCTCCTTTACAGATGAGCAAGGTTAATCAATTAGCCCCAGGACACGCAGCTGGTAAGTAACATAACGGGGACTATGGTCTCCTCCTTCCTGGGAACTCTCCCATCCTTAAACCCAACCCCCCTTCCTTGAGCCTCCTGCCCTAACACCCACTGAGTTATTACCCTGTTTTTGTTTTTGTTTTATTTAATTTGTTGCACTTTCCCCTGTATGAGTTCATCCCATTTTTTTGTCTTTATCCCCCAGCAGAAAATACACTCTATGTGCATTGCTGCATCCCCAGTGCTTAGCAAGGTGCCTAGCACATAGAAGGTATGCAATAAATATTTTTGGAAGTACAGAAGGAGATGGTTGAGGGAAGGTTTTTCTGAGGAGGTGACATTTGAGCCTAAGTGCTGAGAAAGAGCCAGCCATAAGAAAATCTGGCCATGGGAAGGAGGTCTCAGGCATGTAGAGAACAGAAAAAAATGGGAGTGGGGATGAGGAGTACCCAGAGCTAAAGCACAGTTAGAGAAATGCCTTTATCAAGAGAATTCAGAGATTGGTTCAAGATGGCGGAGTAGAAGAACATGCTCTCACTCCCTCTTTCGAGAGCACCAGAATCACAACTAACTGCTGAACAATCATCGACAGGAAGACACTGGAACTCACTAAAAAAGATAGAAGCCACAATGGGACTGTAGGAGGGGTGCAATCACAATAAAATCAAATCCCATAACTGCTGGGTGGGTGACTCACCAACTGGAGAACACTTAGACCACAGAAGTCCACCCACTGGAGTGAAGGTTCTGAGCCCCACGTCAGGCTTCCCAACCTAGGGGTCCGGCAACGGGAGGAGGAATTCCTAGAGAATCAGACTTTGAAGGCTAGCAGGATTTGATTGCAGCACTTCGACAAGACTGGGGGAAACAGAGACTCCACTCTTGGAGGGCACACACAAAGTAGGGTGCACGTCGGGGCTCAGGGGAAGGAGCAGTGACCCCATAGGAGACCAAACCAGACCTACCTGCTGGTGTTGGACGGTCTCCTGCAGAGGCGGGGGGCAGCTGTGGCTCACCAAGGGACAAGGACACTGGCAGCAGAAGTTTGGGGAAGTACTCCTTGGCGTGAGCCCTCCCAGAGTCTGCCATTAGCCCCACCAAAGAGCCTGGTAGGTTCCAGTGTTGGGTCGCCTCAGGCCAAACAACCAACAGGGAGGGAACCCAGCCACACCCATCATCAGCCAAGTGGATTAAAGTTTTACTGAGCTCTACCCAACAGAGCAACACCCAGCTCTACCCACCACCAGTCCCTCCCAACAGAAAACTTGCACAAGCCTCTTAGATAGCCTCATCCACCAGAGGGCAGACAGCAGAAGCAAGAAGAACAACAATCCTGCAGTCTGTGGAACAAAAACCACATTCACAGAAGATAGACAAGATGAAAAGGCAGAGGGCTATGTACCAGATGAAGGAACAAGATAAAACCCCAGAAAAACAACTAAATGAAATGGAGATAGGCAATCTTCCAGAAAAAGAATTCAGAATAATGATAGTGAAGATGATCCAGGACCTCGGAAAAAGAATGGAGGCAAAGATCGAGAAGATGCAAGAAATGTTTAACAAAGACCTAGAAGAATTAAAGAACAAACAAACAGAGATGAACAATATAATAACTGAAAAGAAAAATACACTAGAAGGAATCAATAGCAGAATAACTGAGGCAGAAGAACGGATAAGTGACCTGGAAGACAGAATGGTGGAATTCACTGCTGTGGAACAGACTAAAGAAAAAAGAATGAAAAGAAATGAAAATAGCCTAAGAGACCTCTGGGACAACATTAAAAGCAACAACATTTGCATTATAGGGGTCCCAGAAAGAGAAGAAAGAGAGAAAGGACCTGAGAAAATATTTGAAGAGATTACAGTCAAAAACTTCCCTAACATGGGAAAGGAAATAGCCACCCAAGTCTAGGAAGCACAGTGAGTCCCACACAGGATAAACCCAAGGAGAAGCATGCCGAGACACATAGTAATCAAATTGGCAAAAATTAAAGACAAAGAAAAATTATTGAAAGCAGCAAGCGAAAAATGACAAATAACATACAAGGGAACTCCCATAAGGTTAACAGCTGATTTCTCAGCAGAAACTCTACAACCTAGAAGGGAATGGCATGACATTTAAAGTGATGAAAGGGAAGAACCTACAACCAAGATTACTCTACGAGGAAGGATCTCATTCAGATTCCATGGAGAAATCAAAAGCTTTACAGAGAAGCAAAAGCTAAGAGAATTCAGCAGCACCAAACCAGTTCTACAACAAATGCTAAAGGAACTTCTCTAAGTGGGAAACACAAGAGAAGAAAAGGACCTACAAAACCAAACCAAAAGAAAATGGTAATAGGAACATACATATCGATAATTACCTTAAACATGAATGGATTAAATGCTCCAAGCAAAAGACACAGGCTTGCTGAATGGATACAAAAACAAGACCCATATATATGCTGTCTACAAGAGACCTACTTCAGACCTAGGGACATATACAGACTGAAAGTGAGGGGATGGAAAAAGATATTCCATGCAAATGGAAATCAAAAGAAAGCTGGAGTAGCAATACTCATATCAGATAAAATAGACTTTAAAATAAAGAATGTTACAAGAGACAAGGAAGGACACTACCTAATGATCAATGGATCAATCCAAGAAGAAGATATAATAATTATAAATATATATGCACCCAACATAGCAGCGCCTCGATACATAAGGCAACTGCTAACAGCTCTAAAAGAGGAAATCGACAGTAACACAATCATAGTGGGGGATTTTAACACCTCATTACACCAATGGACAGATCATCCAAACAGAAAATGATTAAGGAAACACAAGCTTTAAATGACACAGTAGACAAGATAGATTTAATTGATATTTATAGGACATTCCATCCAAAAACAGCAGATTACACTTTCTTCTCAAGTGTGCACGGAACATTCTCCAGGATAGATCACATCTTGGGTCACAAATCAAGCTTCAGTAAATTTAAGAAAATTGAAATCATATCCAGCACCTTTTCTGACCACAACGCTATGAGATTAGAAATCAATTACAGGGAAAACACACAAACACATGGAGGCTAAACAATACATTACTAAATAACCAAAAGATCACTGAAAAAGTCAAAGAGGAAATCAAAAAATAACTAAAGACAAATGACAATGAAAACACGACGATCCAAAATCTATGGGATGCAGCAAAAGCAGTTCTAAGAGGGAAGTTTATAGCTATACAAGCCTACCTCAAGAAACAAGAAAAATCTCAAATAAACAATCTAATGTTACACCTAAAGGAACTAGAGAAAGAACAAACAAAACCCAAAGTAAGCAGAAGGAAGGAAATCATAAATATCAGAGCAGAAATAAATGAAATAGAAACAAAGAAAACAATAACAAAGATCAATAAAACTAAAAGCTGGTTCTTTGAGAAGATAAACAAAATTGATAAACCATTAGCCAGACTCATCAAGAAAAAGAGGGAGAGGATTCAAATCGATAAAATTAGAAACGAAAAAGGAGAAGTTACAACAGACACTGCAGTAATACAAAGCATCCTAAGAGACTACTACAAGCAACTCTATGCCAATATAATGGACAACCTGGAAGAAATGGACAAATTCTAAGAAAGGTATAACCTTCCAAGACTGAACCAGGAAGAAACAGAAAATATGAAGAGACCAATCACAAGTAATGATATTGAAACTGTGATTAAAAATCTTCCAACAGGTCTTCCATGGTGGCACAGTGGTTGAGAATTTGCCTACCGATGCAGGGGACACGGGTTTGTGCCCCAGTGTGGGAAGATCCCACATGCCGCGGAGTGGCTGGTCCCATGAGCCTATGGCCGCTGAGACTGCGCGTCTGAGCCTGTGCTCCGCAACGGGAGAAGCCACAACAGTGAAAGGCCCGTGTACTGAAAAAAAAAAAAAATCTTCCAACAAACAAAAGTCCAGGACCAGATGGCTTCACAGGTGAATTCTATCAAACATTTAGAGAAGAGCTAAAACCCATCCTTCTCAAACTCTTCCAAAAATTTGCAGAGGAAGGAACACTCCCAAACTCACTCTATGAGGCCACCATCACCCTGATACCAAAACCAGACAAAGATACTACAAAAAAAGGAAAATTACAGACCAATATCACTGATGAATATAGATGCAAAAATCCTCACAAAATACTAGCAAACAGAATCCAACAACACATTAAAAGGATCATACACCATGACCAAGTGGGATTTATCCCAGGGATGCAAGCATTCTTCAATATATGCAAATCAATCAATGTGATACACCATATTAACAAATTGAAGAATAAAAACCATATGATCACCTCAGTAGATGCAGAAAAAGCTTTTGACCAAATTCAACACCCATTTATGACAAATACTCTCCAGAAAGTGGGCATAGAGGGAACCTACTTCAACATAATAAAGGCCATATACAACAAACCCACAGCAAACATCGTTCTCAATGGTGAAAACCTGAAACGATTTCCTCTAAGATGAGGAACAAGACAAGGATATCCACTCTCACCACTATTATTCAACATAGTTTTAGATGTCCTAGCCATGGCAGCCAGAGAAGAGAAAGAAATAAAAGGAATACAAATTGGAAAAGAAGTAAAACTGTCACTGTTTGCAGATGACATGATACTATACATAGAGAATCCTAAAGATGCCACCATAAAGCTACTAGAGCTAATCAATGAATTTGGTAAAGTTGCAGGATACAAAATTAATGCACAGAAATCTCTTGCATTCCTATAAACTAATGATGAAAAATCTGAAAGAAAAATTAAGGAAACACTCCCATTTACCATTGCAACAAAAAGAATAAAATACCTAGGAATAAACCTACCTAGGGTTACAAATGACCTGTATGCAGAAAACTATAAGACACTGATGAAAGAAATTAAAGATGATACCAATAGATGGAGAGATATACCATGTTCTTGGATTGGAAGAGTCAACATTGTGAAAATGACTATACTACCCAAAGAAATCTACAGATTCAATGCAATCCCTATCAAATTACCAATGGCATTTTTTACAGAACTAGAACAAAAAATCTTAAAATTTGTATGGAGACAAAAAGACCCTGAATAGCCAAAGCATTCTTGAGTCTAAAAAATGGAGCTGGAGGAATCAGACTCCCTGACTTCAGACTACACTATAAAGCTACAGTAATCAAGACAATATGGTACTGGAACAAAAACAGAAATATAGATCAATGGAACAGGATAGAAAGCCCAGAGATCAACCCACACACCTATGGTCAACTAATCTATGACAAAGGAGGCAAGGATATACAATAGAGAAAAGACAGTCTCTTCAATTAGTGGTGCTGGGAAAATTGGACAGTTACATGTAAAAGAATGAAATTAGAACACTCCCTAACACCATACACAAAAATAAACTCAAAATGGATTAGAGACCTAAATGTAAGACCAAGCGCTATAAAACTCTTAGAGGAAAACATAGGAAGAATACTCTTTGATATAAATCACAGCAAGATCTTTTTTGATCCACCTCCTAGAGTAATGGAAATAAAAACAAAAATAAACAAATGGGACCTAATGAAACTTAAAAGCTTTTGCATAGCAAAGGAAACCATAAACAAGACGAAAAGACAACCCTTAGAATGGGAGAAAATATTTGTAAATGAATCTTCGAACAAAGGATTAATCTCCAAAATATATAAACAGCTCATGCAGCTCAATATTAAAAAAACAAACAACCCAATCCAAAAATGGGCAGAAGACCTAAATAGACGTTTCTCCAAAGAAGACATACAGATGGCCAAGAAGCACATGAAAAGCTTCTCAACATCACTAATTATTAGAGAAATGCAAATCAAAACTACAATGAGGTATCACTTCACACCAGGTCAAATGGGCATCATCAGAAAATCTACAAACAACAAATGCTGGAGAGGGTGTGGAGAAAAGGGAAACCTCTTTAGTGGGAATGTAAATTGATACAGCCACTATGGAGAACAGTATGGAGGTTCCTTAAAAAACTAAAAATAGAATTACCATATGACTCAGCAATCCCACTACTGGGCATATACCCAGAGAAAACCATAATTCAAAAAGACATATGCACCCCAATGTTCATTGCAGCACTATTTACAATAGCCAGGTCATGGAAGAAACCTAAATGCCCATCAACATACGAATGGATAAAGAAGATGTGGTACATATATACAATGGAATATTACTCAGCTATAAAAAGGAACAAACTTGGGTCATTTGTAGAGACGTGGCTGCATCTAGGACTGTCATACAGAGTGAAGTAAGTCAGAAAGAGAAAAACAAATATCGTATATTAAGGCATATATGTGGAACCTAGAAAATGGTACAGATGAACAGGTTTGCAGAGCAGAAATTGAGACACAGAAGTAGAGAACAAACGTATGGACACCAAGGGGGGAAAGCGGTGTGATGAACTGGCAGATTGGGATTGGTGGTGTGATGAATTGGGAGATTGGGATTGACATGTATACACTGATGTGTATAAAATGGATGACTAATAAGAATAAATAAATAAATAAACATTAAAAAAAAGAATTCGGAGGCGGGAGGGATAGTTAGGGAGTTTGGGATTGGCATGTACACACTGCTATATTTAAAATGAATAACCAACAAGGGCCTACTGTATAGCACAGTGAACTCTGCTCAATATTATGTAACAAATGGGAAAAGAATTTGAAAAAGAATAGATACATATATATGTATAACTGAATCACTTTGCTGTACACTTGAAACTAACATAACATTGCTAATCACCTATACTCCAATATAAAATAAAAAGTTTAAAAAGGAGGGGAAGAGGGGGAAGGGGGAGAGGGAGAGGGAGAGGGAATTCCCTGGCGGGCCAGTGGCTGGGAGTCCGCGCTTCCACTGCTAGGGTTCCAGGTTCCATCCCCGGTCAGTCGGGGAACCCGCAACCCGCAAGATCCCCCAAGCCGCATGGCGCGGCCAAAAAAAAAAAGTCGGGGATTGGGGGACCGTTCAGAGGATCAGGGCTGGAGGGCAGAGGGGCTGCCATGCCCTGCTGTCTGGTCTTGAGCAACCCTCCGCGGTCTCCCGTTGAATATCTCCAGACCCCCGCACACGCTGAAGGTGAAGGGGTATATGCTGCCTCCCGAGGCGAAATTTGTCTCAAACCGTCTCCTTCAGTCCCGAGTGTCGGAACCACTGCGGGAGAAGCTCTGTTGCTGGCGTTGCGTCTTCACGCAGCGACCCAAGCCGCGATCCTGAGCCCAAGTGAATCGAAGAAGCCATTTCCCGGGTCCCCACTTCCCGGCCCCCAGGTTCGCAGCTCCCGGCCTCCACCCAGGCGGCGGGTCCTCAGTTCTTGAGGAAATCGAAGGTGAAGAAGCAGCCAATAGAAATACAGCTTGGAAGCTCTTAGGGCGGGGCACGGGTGCAACTGGCCAATCGGGGCTGCCTTCATCCCTTTAAAAGTTCTGCGGCGCGCTACCGAGCACAGGTGCTTCTTGAAGCCCGGCCGCTGTTCTCTGAGGAGACCTGAGCGGACCCCTGCGCGCCACCAAGGATGATGGCGTCAGCCAGAGGCAGCTGTCGCATCGCCCGCGCCATTGGGGCCGTGCTCCCCCTGAACTGGCTTGGAGACGCGTCGTCGGGGCAGCCCCCTAACAGTTCCGTGGGCAACGGATCTGAGAGCACTCGCCCGACCTTAGGTCCCCGCAGACCTGGACGGCTTGGAGGGTGTGGCGGAGGCTGGCGCTGCGCGCACTGATCGCTGGCGCCTAGCTGGCCCTGTGCACTTTCGGGCTGGTGGGCAACGTTCTGGTGCTGGTCCTGGTGCGGTCCCAGCAACGGCGCCGCCGCTCGCTGCTCAGCTGCTTCCTCCTCAACCTTGCAGCCACCGACCTGCAGTTCGTGCTGACACTTCCCTTCTGGGCCGTTGACATGGTGCGTGACTTCAGCTGGCCCTTCGGAAATGCCATGTGCAAGGTGGTGCTCATGGTGCTCAACATGTAAGCCAGCAGCCTCTTCCTCAGCGCCATCAGCGTGGCGCGCTACTGCGCGGTGGCGAGCGCGCTGCGCCCCCGTCGGCCCGGCACCCCATGGGCTGTCTGCGTGTGCTGCTTGCTCTGGGCCACTGCAGTCCTGGCCACCGCGCCCACCGCCCTGTTCGCCACAGTGGCCAGCGTCAGGGGCGAACGCTTGTGCCTGCTGCGCTTCCCCGACGGCGGTCTCGACTGGCTGGCCTTCTACCATCTGCAAAAGATCACCGTGGCCTTTGTGCTGCGGCTGGCCACGCTGGGCACCTGCTCGCTGCTGTTCCTGCCTTTCCTGCGTTGGCTGCGGGCATGCTGGCCGCCTGGGGTCCGGCTCCGATGACGGTCCCGGGTTACCTGCGCGCTGGCCTGCGTGCTGCTGGCCTTCGTGCTCTGCTGGCTGCCCAACCAAGCACTTACGCTCCGGGAGGTGCTGGTCAAGCTGAACGTTGTGCCCTGGGACCGCGCCTACTTCCTGTCTCAGGCCTTCCTCTTCCCCCTGTCCATCTGCCTGGCGCACTCCAACAACTGCCTCAATCCGATGCTCTACTGCCTGCTGCGCCGCGACTTCCGCCAGGGCCTGCGAGAGCTCTGCAGCCGGCCGGGCCAAGCGCCCCATGGACCTCCGACCGTCCTCCGACTGCCCTGCCCCAGCTACAGCACTCTCTGATTAGGCCTGAACCCGCAGAACCACACCTCTCAGTAAGGACCACCCGCCGCTCCGTGGGTACCAAGAGTGATGCGGCAGATTATGCCACTTGGGTTTGGAGTGATGATGTCAAGGAGCAGTGGCTGACTTTAGGGCCCATGTTCTGGGTTCCAATGGAGAAGCAGGCCCTTTGGCCGGGGAGATTACTTAAGACAGGGAGTTCACCACTAAACTTCTGTGTGACCCAGGGTGAGTCCCTTCCTCCCTGGCCTCAGTTCCCTCATCCGTACAAGGAGAGGTAAGGAGTAGATGAACCCTGGGGACTCTGCCACGTCTAGCCCTTTGAGCCTCCTGGCACAACTCCTGCAAACAGTGTGAGCTCCATTCATCGCCCTCTAAGGCACTTAATCTGACTCCTGCTTTATGTTCCCTTTTGTTTTTTTTGTTTTCATGAGTTGTTTTTTTTTTACATCTTTATTGGAGTATAATTGCTTTACAATGGTGTGTTAGTTTCTGCTTTATAACAAAGTGAGTCAGTTATACATATACATATGTTCCCATATCTCTTCCCTCTTGCGTCTCCCTCCCTCCCACCCTCCCTATCCCACCCCTCCAGGCGGTCACAAAGCACCGAGCTGATCTCCCCACTTTTGTTGTTATAAGGGAGCTGTGAGAGAGGGGTGTGGGCTGTTTTTGGAAACCTAGAGTGGAGGGACTTCAGGGATATCAGGTAGCCCTTGATGGCTCAAGATTTCTGAGCTTTCATCTGCAAGGCCTGCCTGCTACTTGTCCTCCCTGGATCCTGGGGGCTTGGCTGACCCCACCATCACTCATCCAGCAGTATGCTATGACCCTGAGCATGCTAGCTGTTGCATGAAAAGTGGCTACAAGGAGCAGCCAGAAGGCCTGGAGCTATGCAGCTTGGTGGGGGGGAGCAGTGGGGGAGAGCAGCAGTGACCTGAGTGGCTCACATAGGACAGAACTGGGACCTGTGGGAGAGAAGTCATGGGAAGCAGGTTTCCATCCCTCGTTAGGGCAGACCTTTCCCATTTTTGAGCACCTGAGCTTCATGATGTAGTGAGCTCCCTGCCCTTGGAGTTATTACAACAGAGACTGTTGGAGACAGAATTGATGCATCAGATGGGGGTGCGTAGTTGCTAGATGATTTCGGCAATCCCTTTGAGCCTGGAGGCCTGTAACTGAAATGGGACAGGTGGGAGTGTTTGCATGATATAGGCCTTAACAGCATCTTCTCCCCCTGCTCTCCAAATGCACCACTGAAGGTAAATCAAAAGGCAACTGATTGAAATCCCTTCTCTGGTGGACAGCACTCGATCCTCATATTAATGCAGAGCCACCATAAAGCATTCTCAGCACACATCAGTTGAGGAGATTAGGTCATCAGAGGTCAGAATTTGTATTTGCATCCTTGCAAATAGTTGCTCGTAAATTTCATGCCTGATACTTCTGACAGAGGAAGACTTGATGCCTGAAGGCAGAGGAAAAAAACCTATTCCCCACTGCCTGGTGTCCAAGTCAGGAGCCCACGAAGGACCTTGGGTCAACTCAAATGTCTGCAGATTTGTCATCCCAGAGCAGCTGGAAGGGGGGGTGGTGAGGCCCACAGCTAGCCCTTGATGGAATGAGAGTCCCTGTGCCTCATGGTGTGGGTGATACCATTGTTCCTCTAAAGTACCACAGTACAGAAGAATCTGTATTCCTTGGAGTACTTGTCCGCTTAAAAAGAAAATAATGTTTTGCAAAGTAAAGAACTGTAGTGATTCACTGATAGCTCCAAGCCTTGCTTATTTTTCTCAGTGTTATTTTAAAACTGGTTCTCTTGCAGCTCATTTCTCCCTCATGTGCAGAGAAATGTGCTTTGTGGAAGCAACAGGAGGGATAAGGAGCCACTACTGCAGTTCTCACTTGTCTTCCTGCAGCCCATTCCCTGCTGTCCACGGGACCAGCCATAAGAACTAAAAGGGTGGGACATGGGGTGCTCTCCTAAGAGAGCATGAGACCTGTGTGGGAGCTGCAAGTGCTCTAAATAAGAAATAATAGCTTATTAAATACAGTAGTACATGTTTTAAAATATCAGTTGAGAGCAATGGTCATTTCTAAAATCATTCTGTTTAAAGAATATTGTAGAAAGTTACACTAATGACTCCATAAATAGTGGGCCCTAGGGTATGGGA
The DNA here is from genome assembly GCF_000442215.2 of Lipotes vexillifer. NCBI lineage: Eukaryota > Metazoa > Chordata > Mammalia > Artiodactyla > Lipotidae > Lipotes > Lipotes vexillifer. The sequence continues at coordinate 530,443 of NW_006798010.1, read as the reverse complement.
GGCAAAGACATTCAACTTGGAGCCAGCCTGATCAGAAGCCCTTGCTCCACCATGCTTTGTACCTTAAGCAAGTCACTCTGCCTGTCTGAGCCTCGGTTTCTTATCTATAAAATGAGTGTGTTGATAATTCCCTGTAATAATTGACTAATTTTTTACCCCCTTTGTGTTCTTTTCTAATCACTCTTTACTTGCAGACTGTTTTTAGGGTCCTTTCTCGCCACAACACTGTTCATTTAACTCTTAGTTCTTGTGAACTGTTCCCTTTATCAAGGTCAGGGTGAACTTTTACTGACTCATGTCATAAAAGCATCATGTTGCCCAGAAGAGGACTGTGGCTCCTGTGGAGGGTCAGATCAAATACCTTTATCGGTAGCCTCAAACCGTGGGCCCAGCTCTGAGCCAGCACTCTTGAGGCTTCCCTTGCAACTGCCCTGTGTGTGGAAATAGGACCCAGGTGTGCCCCAGAAGGACAGCCCCCCGTCAGGGGTGCATTCAGCGTGGTCCTGACCCCAGCACTGAGGGGATAGTGAGGAGGCAGGCACGGGGGACGGGGCACTCTGAGAAGACTGTCTGGAAAGGTGAGCTAGAAGAGTGCAACATCGCTAGATGTTAGGAGGGGCATGAGGGAAATGCACATGCAGACGTGCAGAATAAAAGATTTCTGAGGGAAAGAACAAACACCAAAACTTGTTGAGCAAGAAGAGCAGCGAACTGGCATTTGTTGAGCACTGGGCAGTGAGGCAGGCACAGGGCTTGTGTATGCTTGGTCCTCAAAAAGGATTTTGAGGTGTGTAGTATTATTCACATTGTAAGGAGGAAATGAAGGCTCAGAGAAGTTAGGGAATTGCCCAAGGTCACACAGCTTGTGAGGTGGCATAGCAAGCATTTCAAACTACAGCTCCCTGATTCCAAAGCCCAAACTCTTTTTTTTTTTTTTTTGAGGTATGCGGGCCTCTTACTCTTGTGGCCTCTCCCGTTGCAGAGCACAGGATCCGGACGCGCAGGCTCAGCGGCCACAGCTCACGGGCCCAGCCGCTCTGCGGCATGTGGGATCCTCCCGGACCGGAGCACAAACCTGTGTCCCCTGCATCGGCAGGTGGACTCTCAACCACTGCGCCACCAGGGAAGCCCCCAAAGCCCAAACTCTTAATCGCTTTTGGCTCATCTGCCAGATGCCAAGAATGGGGGTAAAATGCTCAAAGAGGCCAAAGGACAACTTGTGTCCCGGGCGTAGAGGCAACAAAGGAGCCAGGTGCCTCTGAATGAGTGAATGGACCCCAGGTCGGCTGTGGTGTCAGGTGCTGCAGCGGAGAGGAGAAGTGTGGGGAGTGATGGCCTGAATGAATCACAAGGACACCTTATATTGTCATTAACCCAGCACATCCCAGCCTCCTCGGTGGCCTGTAGGGGAGAGGCATGAGGGGATGCTCAGACTTCTGAAGCCCCTCCAAGTGGGCGGAGGTATAGAGCCGTGGACCCTGTGCCAGGAGGCGCGTGGGTGGCTGGCTTAAAGACATCTTCAGCTTGCAGAGATGACCCCCTGGCCCCTTGTAGCAGCCAGGCCCCAGTGCCTCAGCCTTGGCAAGCTTACTCTGCTGAATGCTTCCCTGAAGAGGACAGGACGCATCCCTGCACCCCTACCCCGAGTCACACAGCCCGGGAGTCCCTCCCGGTCCTGGCCACCTTTCTCTTCCCTTCAGGACAGGGGCAGCTGAGCCTTTCTTTCTCTTCCAAGTCACCTCACTCCCAGGTCCTCCATGGAGCATTTCAAGTGTTGGAACCCCAGGCAGATGTTCTAGACCTTTCCTCAACCCCAGCCTGCTCCCTGTGAAAATTTTTGGGGCCCTCGTGTCCTGCTTTGCACCCCTTCCTTGTGTGCCTCGAGTCTTTTCTCTGTTTTGGGTGCTTGGCTTTCCACTCTGCTGGCATCCCTGCAGTTCCTCTGCCCACCTTGGAGGACAAGGGCAGGCACACAGGTCTTCCTGGTCCCATGGGCAATGCTTTGCCCGTGAAAGATAGCAGACTGGGTGCTGAGTATGTTTCCATTTCTTCTTCAGTTATAAACTGTAAATATCTGTGTCTGAATCTTGCTTGTATCGCTTATACAGTAGGCTCTCAATAAATGTTTGATGAATGAGTGAACACTGCTCTGTGTGTCCTCACTCTCCTGTTTGCCTGTGTATGATGTGGTCTTTCATCTCTTTCTCCCTTTCCTCAGCCTGAGCAGGGTCTTCCAAAGCCTCCCCGGGGTTCCAGAAGACTGCTCCTAAAATCCAGGCTTCTGTGAACTGGGCCAACTGGCCTGGACCTGCTCTGGAACCCACGTTCATTCAGCCTATTACATTCTCCAGACTTCCTTTATGTCATCACCTCCATTCATCCTCATAGCATCCTTGGGAAACAGGTGGCATTATCCCCATTTCATGGAAGAGCAAACTGAGGCTCCAATTACAGAAGTGGCACATAGGCAACTGGCAATATCTGATACCATCCCAGGCCCGCCATCCTGCCTGCCTCTAATTTGAGTTGTCAGACTGGAGTTAATCAAGACAGAAATGATGTGAGTGAATGTGAAGACAGCTCATGGCTCCCTACCTTCCACAGTTGTTTTAATTTAATAGGAGCTCAGCGGGTAAATGTTCCAGAGGCCCTTGCAGATGTGGGGGTTGCAAGAGGAGGGTGGCCTTGGACTAAAGCAGAGACATCAAGACCCTGTCTGATGTCTGGAGTCTGACCATTATACCTCCTGGGAAAAAATGGGAAAGGCTGGATGGGGAAAGTCAGATTCTAGCAGCTGGTGGACAGGAGGGGAGGGGAGAAGCTAGAGATTGCAAATGTAGACAGCTCTTTCAAAGTGTCCCGTGATGGAGGCGAGAGGGTGAGAGGTCACAAAGGGCTGTGAGGGAAGGTGGTGGCCCTTTAGATGCTGGTGGGAAGGAGCAGAATGGTGGAGGTTGAACATTGAGGAGAGAGGGGATGATGGAGGAGTGACAGCTTGTGGGGATGAGAGGATCCAGAGTCCCTGTGGGTTGGGAGTCAGTTATAGACAGCATGATCCTCAGGTTGACAACCATATTTGAAAGCAGATATTGCTGTGAACTGAGTTGTGTCCTCCCAAAAGGTACACTGAAATCCAACCCCAGGTACCTGTGAATATAACCTTATTTGGAAATAGGGTCCTTGCAGATGTAATCAAGTTAAGATGAAGTCATAATGGATTAGGCTTGGCCCTAAATCCAATGACTGGTGTCCTTATAAGAAGGTCACATGAAGACAGACACACAGACAGGAGAGTGGTGTATGAAGATGGAAACAGAGACTGGAGTGATGCATCTACAAGCCGAGGATTGCCAGCAACCCACCGGAAGCTGGAAGTGGCAAGGAAGGATTCTTCCCTAGAGCCTTCCAAAGGAGCGTGGCCCTGCTGACACCTTGATCTCAGACTTCTAGCCTCCAGAGAACTGGGAGAGAATAAATTTCTGTTAAGCCACCCCATTTGTGCTAATTTGTTATGGCAGCCCTAGGAAACGAATGCAGACATCCTATGGGCTGAGCTTGCCTGTGGAGGAGGGTTGGGAAGGGGTGCTCACCTCTGGCTAAAGTCTGTAGCTTCCACTCATTCCTTCCAGCCTCCCTGGTGACCAGCAGCCTGGGGAGGTTAGAAGCATGGACTCACCCCACATGGTCTAACATGGAGCTGCAATAGAGGGTTTGGGCTCGGGGAGGCTGGCATTGAGTGGGGGAGGATAGGCAGCACAAAGGTAAAGGGGGAGTGCTTACAGTAGAGGTAGTGGCCTTGGAGGAAAAAGCACAGGCCCTGAGGCGCTTCTGGGCTGTGTGACCCTTGAGCAGATCATCTGACCTCCCTGGACCTCAACGGCCCCCACCTGTAGTTGAGACCATGCTCTCTGCAGCATTGGCACTGGGCCTCCCGAATAGTACAGTCCCAGTACGTGATAGCACTCGTTACCGTATGTTTTCATTCTAGCCATGGGGATCAATTTCACATTTAGCAAACATTTCTTGAAGGCTGACTGTGTGTCAGGCCCTGTGCTGGCTCCGGGGACAAGGACACACACACACGCACACCACACACACACAAGCAATTTATGGCCAGAGATCGTCAGACTGGATTTTAAAAATAACCTCATAATCCTGCTTTATGCTCCTTACACAGACACACCTAAACATAAGGGCAAAAACAGATTGAAAGTAAAAAGGATGGAAAATGGCACACCTAGCAAATACGAATCCAAGCAAATACAAATGGCGGTACTATTCCATTGGTATAACATTGTTAACATCTATAACAATGCTGAGGGCATTAAAGCATTAATGGGGTCTGAAGGCGTAAAAGCATTATTAGGGATAAAGATGATCATTATATAATGATATAAAATAACAATTCTCCCGTAAGATATTTGAAAAAGTTTAGCTTATATTCATACAACAACAACTGGTAGAAGTGCAAGGGAGAAATGGATAAATCCATGATCATGGTGGCAGATTTTTAACACACCTCTCTCAGTAACTGAGAGCTCGACAGGTTAAAAACAATTAGGGTATAGAAAATTTCAACAACACAATTAACAAGCTTGGTCAAATGGATGAGTATAAAACCCTGCACCCAACAGTTAGAGAATATACATTCTTTCCAGTGTTCATGAAATACTTTAAAAAAATTAGCCACGAACTAGCCATAGAACAACTTTCAACAAAAACTAATAAATCCCTACTGTACAGACATACAGTTTCCAATCACAATCCATTGAAGTTGGAAATCAATAACAACAAAATTAAGAAAACAAAATCCTCTTTGAGAAAAAGCTTCTAAATAATGCAAAAACTAAATCATAATGGAAATTAGACAACATTCGAAACTGAGTAATGAAAATACGAGGAGCTAACATTTATTGAGTGTTTGCTGAGTCAGGCCTCTTCCAAATGCCTTGTTGTTTATAGATCCCCATTTCCTAGGTGAGAAAAATGAGGCATGGAGTAGGTGAATAAATTGCGCAAGGTTCCACTGTAGCTAACTGGCAGAGCTGAGATTCAAAGCTGGTCTGGAGTTCAAGTTCATAACTACATATCAAAACCCTGATGTATTCTTAGCTGATGTGTTCTTAGCTGGTGTGACTGTGTGGCCTTCTTAGAAAGGAAGTATAGGCCTTCCCTACCCCCAGGACATGGCAATCAGCTCCCAGCATCCCACTGTCCCAGGCTGTCATTCCAGCGTCAGCAGCCTCATGTGGCCCCCACCCAGGAACCCCTCCCAGCCCCATCTTTCCCTGTTGAAATCCCAGCCTACATCAAGGCCCAGCTCAAAGGACCATTTTCTGTAGCCTTCCTACCCTCCTCTGACACTCCTGCAGGCCATAAACTGGAAAGCTGACCTTGCCACTTCTCTGCTTTAAACCCTTCTCTGGGTCCCTGCTGCCTGGCAGTGCTCCCCCAGACTTCTCCACTGCAGTACTCTGAAAGGCTCTGCATTCAGCTGTGAGTGAAATGTTCCTTAAAATCTTGAGTTTTATCTTCAGAATTCATCCAGTTTGCAGTCTGCTTCATACTATATCCATGTTTATTCCACAATAAAAATAATGTCCCCATCCTCAAGTGACTGATGCTCCAAATACACCCTGTGGTAGCACCACGGAGAACCTCAGTATGAGAAGCAGGAACTAACAAGGTAAAGCCCAGAAGCCTGTGCCCGAACCATGGGCTCCCTCTCCAGCCTTCTCTGGACCCTGGACCCCGCGCAAATCCACTCACGCTGTCCCCTCTACCTGGGGTGTCAAGCCTGCTAGATGGGGCACTGGCCTGTGTCCCACATTCCCTGCTTATTTTGTGCTGTGCTGCTCTGCTGGCCTGGCTGCTGACCCCTGGCCTTTCAGCATCCTGAATCTGAATTCCCTTTCCTGCCCCTGCCCTCCCCACCTCTTAAAGCATTTTCAGCTATCTCTTTTAAAACACTCAGGGACCACAAACAGTGGCTTGGGCCTGACTGAAAGAAGTTTCCGGCCTCTCAGTTATGGCAGGTTTGCACTGATAAAGTCATGCCCTCCAGCCACCATTTGTTTGGGCTTCCCCCACGTCCTGGGGACCCTCAGGGCACCTGCCACAGGGCACCCCGGGTTCAGTCCCTATGAGTACAACACCCTCCCTGGGCTGAGCAGGTGGTCCTCCAAGCCAGGGACCTTGCTTCTCCAATATGTTTGTCTCACCCTCACGATAGCCTCTGGGCTGATGTGGGTGCTGGAAGATTCCTTGCTGAAATGGAAATGTGTGTGGCCCTGACTCTTGACCCTTCCATTTAAAGTTTCTCTGCTCTTAGCTCACTGATTAAAATGTCAAGTAGGGCTTCCCTGGTGGCGCAGTGGTTAGAAGACCGCCTGCCGATGCAGGGGACATGCTAGGCCCGTGAGCCATGGCCGCTGAGCCTGCGCGTCCGAAGCCTGTGCTCCGCAGCGGGAGAGGCCACAACAGTGAGAGGCCCCCGGACCGCAAAAAAAAAAAAAAAAAAAAAAAAAAAGTCAAGTAAACAGGAATCTGTAAACCCACTTTCACTTCCCCGAGGGTGGAATGAGCTCCATTTTAAATGCCCTTCTTCTGTAGTTAGGAAGAATAATCATCTCCTAATTGACACACTTAATGAATGGACAAAGGAAGGGTGTGGGGGGCAGGACAGGGGAGGGGGCGTGGAGTGGGAAGGGTCATTCCTGAAGGAATCCAGTTGTCACCTTGGATTATTGTAGAGGGAGATGGCAATATGGGGACAGAAAGATACCATTAATTTGGTCAGCAAGATATAGACCTAGAAACCAAGGAATGTGTAAGCTAGAAGCACCCTCCTCAGAGGTCCTAGCCAAGCCCCTGTTTTAGAGGAAACTGAGGTCCAGGAAGAGGAGGGCACTGTCCAAGGTAACACAGGGAACCCATGTCACAGCCTGGATTTCTCAGTTTGACAAGGTCCCAGGAGGAGAGCAGGCCACCCTGACACAGGGTGAGCAACCATTTGCCTGGGACTGGTTTCCAAGAAGCTGGAACTTTCAGTGTTAAGACTGAGCAAACCTGGATGGTGATCACCCTAACCCCTGTGGGTCATGGTTTCTCTGTCTTCCCTGTCTGTATGTCTCCAAGAGAGGTTCTAGGAAAAATATGAAAAAAGCAAAGATATCTGATGCAGCCAGTCACTTGGACCCATCAGGACCAATGGCTTAGCCTGGGAGCGGGGTGGGCACGGGGGGCCCAAAGTGGCTGGGACTCTTAACGCTGCCCAGGCCCTGCTTGCTCTGAGCACTTTGCCTGAGTCTCCAGCTTGGCCAGTCTTTGACTTCTTTGCTCTATTGTACAAAGGACAATCTAAAAGCTCTCTCGGAGCTGTTTAACTTTGATCTCTATAAACATTTCTTTTGGTATATGCCAGGATCCACATGGCGTGTATTTTGAGAGACTGTTTAGCAATGTGCTGGCATGTCTTTCTGTTGCTTTGTAGTTTGGGTGAGGATCCGGACAGCTCTGTCCCTAACTTTCCATGTGACCTTAAGCAAATCTACGTATCTTTCTGAGCCTTGATTTCCCCATATGTGGGAAATTCCTATCTGACTTGCTCTGAAATTTGACTAGAAATTGCCTATCATATAGTAAGCACTCAATAAAAGGTTGCTGTTGCTACCTCCGGTCCCTGGTGGCTCTGTGTCCAGTCTATCCCTTCCTCTGAGGTTTGGGGGAGTTAGCTAGGGGTCAGTGAAGACACTGGGATTCTCTGTGGATGAAAATGTAAGACTTCTCTCTCTTGGCCCCTGCCAGTCCAGAACTCAAATCTGCTGTTAAATATTTAACAGTTTCCACACAGAGGCTTTTCACCAGAGCATCTTTTCTCCTTAAATTATCAGAACAGAGTTGAAGTTCTGAAGGGTGTTCATGTTTTCCACATAGAGAGCTACAATTATATAACAAGGGAGGGATTTGGATGTGGCTGGGTGGAGGTGGAGTGGATGAAAGGGCTGGGGGCTGGTAGAAAGGGCACTGGCCTGGGCATCAGGAGGCCCAGGACTCTGTCCCAAGTCTGCTCCTCATTTGCTTTTTGGCAAAAGCAAGGCCCTTTTCCCTCTGGGCCTCTCTGGCTCCCTATCCATGAGATAAGCAGGTTAGAGTCAGTGATCTCCAAGGCTCTATCTAGCTCTTAATTTTTTGAGTTTAGTTTTTTGGACCTGATTGTGCTAGCTACACAGTAGGCATTAATAAATGTGGCATTTAATGAATGTTTGTTTAATGAATTAATATATGCGGGAGGGTACGGACACCGGATGAGGACTTTGACCCATGCCATTCTCTTCTGGGAGAAGGGCCTGGCCCCAGCGTGGTATTCACTGGTCTGCTGGTTAGCCCCCAGCAGCACAGTCCTGAGGAAAACAAGAAGGGTTGAGGGCCAGGATGTCTGTCTCCCTTCCTGGGGTTCCAACACTGACTCCTTCCTTCCAGTGCAACAAACTTCTCTTCCAATTCAACTCCTACCTGGAAGTAGCCAAAAGACCCAGCTCCATATACCATTTATATGTGGAATCTAAAATATGACACAAATGAACCTATCTACAAAACAGAAACAGACTTACAGACATAGAGAACAGACTTGTGGTTGCCAAGGGGGAAAGGCAGTGGGAGAGTGAAGGATCGGGCGTTTGGGATTAACAGATGCAAACTATTATGTATAGGATGGATAAACAAGGTCCTGCTGTATAGCACAGGGAACTATATTCAGTATGCTGTGATAAGCCATAATGGAGAAAAATATGAAAAAAATATAGATATGTATAACTAAATCACTTTGCTGTACAGCAGAAATTAACACGACACTGTCAATCAACTACACTTCAATAAAATAAAATAAAATAAAAAGAAAAGTGCATTTGCATGAGGGGGCTCTGAATTCTAGTCCTAGATCTGCCCATTCCAACCTTCTGGGGGGAATGTGGGCAGTCTCCATCCCTTCTCCAGACCAGGGACATTTTTTCCTTCAGACACAGTGCCAAGGGCTTGCAAGAATGCTTTTAAAAAAAAGAAACTTATGAATGAATGCATGAGTACATAAATGTCTAAAGGCATAACACTACATCAACTCAACTCAGATAGGACTTTTGATCAACTTTTGTATTAAAGTATAACGTTAATATTTTAAAAAGCACAAGTGTCGTAAGTGTTTAACTCAAATTTTCACAAAGTGAACACACTCAGGTAAACAGAACCAAAATCAAGGAAGAGACCATGACCAACATCCCTGGAGGCCCTCTCACACCCTCTTCCATTACTACTTTCCCAAAATGTATCCACTCTTCTGTCTTCTGTCTCAGCTGCTTTTTGTATTTTATCCAGCTTTCCTAGTAGATCTTGGCAGGATAGTTGGTCTGCTACAAGCTAGTACAACATAGCCAGAAGCAGAAACCCTTGCCTTCCTCAACTCATACAGCTTTCTAAAATGTTAATATGTTTGATATGGTGTTTGGGTGGGGACTCCAATAATAAGTGTACTGAGGGCTTCGGATATTTTTTATTGTGGTAAAATATAATATTTATAACCATTTGTAAGTATACAATTCAGTGGCAATAAATATATTCACAGTGTTGTATAACTATTACAACTGTCTATACCTGAAACTTTTTCATCATCCCCAACCAAAACTGCATACTCATTTCACAATACCTCTCCCTTCCTTGCTTTTCCCAGACCCTGGTAACCTCTATTCTACTTTCTGTCTCTATGAATTTGACTATTCCAGGTACCTCATATAAGTGGAACAATATTTACAATGTTGCTTCTGTGCTTGGCTTATTTCACTTAGCATAATTTTTTTTTTTTGCGGTACGCGGGCCTCTCACTGCTGTGGCCTCTCCCGTTGCGGAGCACAGGCTCCGGACGCGCAGGCTCAGCGGCCATGGCTCACGGGCCCAGCCGCTCCGCGGCACGTGGGATCTTCCCGGACCGGGGCACGAACCCGTATCCCCTGCATCGGCAGGCGGACTCTCAACCACTGCGCCACGAGGGAAGCCCACTTAGCATAATTTTTTAAGGTCCATCTATGTTGTAGCATATGTCAAAATTTCATTCCTTTTTATGACTGAATACTATTCCACTGTATGCATATACTATATTTTGTTTATCCACTGATCTGTTGCTAGGCAATTAAGTTGTTTCCATCTTTTGGCTATTATGAACATTGGTGTACAAATATCTGTTCAAGTCTGAGATTTTAAAATGGCCCTATGGGGACTTATTTCCTACTTTGTAAATGAGCAATTGGGCGACTTCCAGCTCTAAGACTCCATGCAATGAACGGGCTCCCAAATGGACTAAGAGGGCTGGGAGGTCAAAGGTACATACATGCCAGTGACTTGCCCCTCCCCAGGAACGTAGAGGCTTCTCGTGTGCCCACTGTGTGTGGCAAGACTGGACAACGGGGGCTTCCCTGGTGGCACAGTGGTTAAGAATCTGCCTGCCAATGCAGGGGACATGGGTTCAATCCCTGGTCCTGGAAGATCCCACTTGCTGTGGAGCAACTAAGCCTGTGCACCACAACTACTGAAGCCGCCTGTGGGCCTAGAGCCCATGCTCTGCAACAAGTGAAGCCACCGCAGTGAGAAGCCCGTGCACCGCAACTAGAGAAAGTTCGTGCGCAGCAACAAAGACCCAACACAGCCAAAAATAAAATAAATTAATAAAAAAAAGCCCCTCTCTTTCCTTTCTCCTACAAAACTTGATAGTACTTTCAAAAAAAAAAAAAAAGACTGGACAACGGCATGGCTGGAGCAGCCCCTCCCTCCGCAGCTGCAGTCCTAGGGAGACAGAGGACAGTCTCCGGGTAAGAAGTGTTCACATTGAGCCTGGAATCCTGGTCTGACCCACCAGATCAGGTGGCAATTCCCTGAAGACTGGGGGTCTCAGGGTGGGGAGCTCTGGCCCAGGAGAGGATGTCTTTGGTAGTGAGGCATGGGGCCTCTGCTCTAACCCTTGGTGGCAGGAGCCTCTCCCCATCATGTCTGAGATGGCAGAAGGGCAGGGAGGCCTCTCTCCACCACTGAACCAATCCTGGAAGGTTCAGGGACTAACTGACTCAGTCTACTCCAGAGGTGAAGACTGGCAGCATGCAGGTTACAAGTGACCCATGGGTGGGTTTTGTTCAGCCAGCACGTTTTGGCATTTAAAAAAAGTTAGTTGTCAACATTTGAAAATCAGGAATTTTTGCTTAAAATCCAGATTTCTGGTTCCTTTTCAAATAAAGTCAGAAGAGCTGGTGGTCCTAGGCCTGCATGCCCGGCAGTGGCTGCCCCTTTAGATCAAACCTCTACTCTCACAGGCAGCCCTGGCCCCTTCACTCAACTGCCTAGCCCTGTAACACCAGAGTCCTTTTGACTATATTTTAATTCCTTTTCAACCAACTAAGAAATGCTTCATAAACCGCAGGAAATGAAAGGTCAGATTTAAGAATTTGTTAGCTGACTGGTGAATAATGACCAAAGCATGGGTGCTGGAGCCAGACTGCCTTATCCAAGTTCCAGCTCTTAGGATTCGTTGCATTGTACCCAACAGGCCTGCAAGCCTTGTAATTGCCCAGCTGCAAGACCAAAGAAAAAGCCCGTAGACAGTAACAGAGACGTCAACAATATGGAATCTTACACATCTGAAGCAAAAGGTCCTGGAGCAACACTCCACAGTGTATGGCAGATAGGACATGGCAGCCATCTTCATTACTCACAGGGAGAAGGAAGCTACCATATATAGGGGGAGTGGGGACTGACAATAGGTTGGGGCTCATCAGTTTCCAGGGAAACCAGAAGCTGGGGCAGGGGGCAAGCACCTAGTTAGTTACTGATTAAGCCCTATAATTAAGGGGATTGGACAGTCCTGTGAGTAAGCAGGGACTGGTCAAGCAGGAGATGTACGGAGAGCAAGAGAACAGCTATCTTGAGCAGCCTGACCGTACAGATTCATTAGCTGTGTGTCCTTGAGCACGTCACTTAACCACGCCATGTCTCAGTTTCTTTATCCTTATGATGATAATAACAACAACATTTTACTCCTAGGATTGTTATGAGGCTGAAATGAATTAACACATATACAGTACAGTACTTTGGAAAGTGCCTGGGTCATGGAAAAGGAGAAGGGATACAAGAAGAAGTGGTTATGACATTGGAGGCCTTGAAGGTGCCCCAGCACCAGCTTGACAGGGGTGTGTCAAGCCCAGCTCTGCTACGTGTTGGCTGTATAGTCTAGAGCCCAGCTGAAGGTCCTTTGAGAACATGGAGGCACTTCGCAGAGTGGAGACTCCACAATTGGTAGCTATTAGTATTAAGTGCGTGCTGAATGCTCTTGGCTTGCTTCCACACGAGCCCTGCTGCCCACCACTTTCAGGGCTGGGGAATGGATATTGACCTGGAAGACTGGGAGATTGAGCTGAAAAGAACAAAGAGGCTATGCTGGGTACAAAGGCACCATTGTGAGCATGCGGTCTCACAATTTCCTTTCTGTCCTTTCAACCTGCAGGGATGCCATTTGGGACCTGAGTGGGAAGGGCGTGGGAGTCCGTCCAGAGTTGACCAGCTGGTCTCAGGGAAGGTCAAAGAAGCACATGACGCCAGAGGAGAGACCGCCCTGCAAGGTCCTTGTGTGTCAGTCTCCTTGTTATGTAGGTGAAGAATCTGGGGACCAGAGTGGTTAAGAGCATCTGACATCACATTTGCTCTGACATCACGAGCAAATCAAGGGTGGGAACCAGAGCCTCACACAGGGGACAGCAGGAAGTCCTACTGCTCCAGGTCTTCTATTCATAAGGGCATTTGAGGCATTGTTCAGACATTTGACCCTTTTTCCAAATGAAGTTGTATATTCTATCATTAAACACACTGAGAAGATGGCAAAAGTAAACATTTATCTTGCAACTTAAATATTGAGAAGTGCACTTGGCATCATGGAAGCTGAAAAGTCCATGGCTTTGCTCTTTCTAGCCCAGTAGGGTTGGAGCATCTAGTACAGGTAGGGGTGGGTAATCGAAGACAGAGAGGTAAGTTGATCTTGATCAGGCAAGACCAGACAGGCTTCATTAAGGAGTTTGTAATTTGGGCTTCATCCTGAGGCAGTGGATGACCTTGGAGAGATTTAAGGGAAATAGCAGAAAGATCAGCATGCTGGCTGCAAAGATCTCCCCAGACCACTGAGGAGTGTGGTTTAGCTTCAGCTGGTACCCAGAGGGAGGAGGGAAGGAGACGGGAGTACCAGGGTGCTCATCTCAGCCATCTCCATGGTAACACTGGAAGATGGTACAGTTCCTTTCAATGAAATTTCCCTATTAAAATTTCAAGTGTTTTTTTTTTTTTTTGCCGTACGCAGGCCTCTCACTGTTGTGGCCTCTCCCGTGGCAGAGCACAGGCTCTGGACGCGCAGGCTCAGCGGCCATGGCTCACGGGCCCAGCCGTTCCGCAGCATGTGGGATCTTCCCGGACCGGGGCATGAACCTGTGTCCCCTGCATTGGCAGACGGACTGTCAACCACTGCACCACCAGGGAAGCCCCTCAAGTGTTTTTGTGTTTCAGGCTGGCCTAGACCTTGGCTTCACCCCCTTCTCTCTGAACACAAACAGGCAAACTGAGAAGTTGAGGGAGTAGAGAAGGAAAGGCTGGGTTGAGATGGTATGAGGCAGACGGGCCCCAGCAGTGCCACCAGCCTGTGCAACCTTGGCCACCCATCCTCCATCCTCCACCTTTAGGCCTCCCCAGGCCCAACATCTAGTGGAAATCAAGTTGTGCCTGTTCCGAATAAGAAAAGCTTTTCTTCTTACACTCACTCAGTGAAACTCAAGGGAAGCGACCAGCACTTCTGTCCAGGGGTCTATGTGGTCATGAGCTCCTTAGAGACCTCCTTAAGCCATCCCTTTTCTTAGCCTTCCCTCTCTCACTCTCATCCCTTCTCTCCCCACCTCTCCATATTTTGTAGATGAAGAAACAGAGGCCCGCGTTATGGAGGTGACTCACATAAAGGTTAAAATTACAAAGGAACTTCCTCAAAAAATTACACATAGAATTACCATATGATCCAGCAATTCCACTTCTGGATATACACCCAAAAGAACTGAAAGCAGGGAATCGAACAGATATTTGTACACCAACATTCAGAGCAGAATTATTCACAATAGTCAAAAGGTGGAAGCAGCCCAAATGCCCATCAACTGATGAACAGATAAACAAAATGTGGTATATTCATGAGATGGAATATTTATTCAGCCTTAACAAGAAAGGATATTCGGAGGTATTCTACAACATGGATGAACTTTGAAAACATTATGCTAAGTGGAGTAAGCTAGACACAAAAAGATAAAATATTATATGATTCCACTTACATGAGGCACCTAGAGTAGTCAAATTTGTGGAGACAAAAAGTAGAATGGCAGTTGCCAGGGGCTGAGGGGAGAATAGGGAGTTGTTTAATGGGTACAGAGTTTCAATTTGGGAAGATGAAATAGTTCTGGAGTTGGATGGTGGTGAGGGTTGCACAACAATGTGAATGTACTAATGCCACTGAACTGTACACTTAAAAATGGTTAAAGTAGTAAATTTTATGTTATGTTTATTTTACCATAATTAAAAAAAAAGAAACACATACACAATATGGAATGGTATCCAATCCAGGATCATCTATTGCATCGATAATTATGGCCACTTTATCTCTTTCAACCTAGCAAAAGTCATTTTTAAAAAATACAATACTTGGGCTTCCCTGGTGGTGCAGTTGTTGGGAGTCCACCTGCCGATGTAGGGGACGCAGGTTCGTGCCCCGGTCCGGGAGGATCCCACATGCCGCAGAGCGGCTGGGCCTGTGAGCCATGGCCGCTGAGCCTGCGTGTCCGGAGCCTGTGCTCCGCAACAGTGAGAGGCCACACCAGTGAGAGGCCCGCGTACCGCAAAAATAAAATAAAATAAAATAAAAATACAATACTTAACTTGTTGAAGTATTGTCCTGCAGAATTTCCCACTTTCTGATTTTGTGCCATTGCTTCCTTCTGCTGTCATTTGTCTGGTTCCTCTCTTTATTTCCTGTAAACTGGAATTAATATCTAATGGTTGATAGATCCACATAAAGTATTTTTTGGCTAGAATAAATAATGACCATTGATCTTGTGTACTTCAGATTATATCACCATTGAAGACACACAATCTCATTGAAGATTAGTAAACCACTAGCAAAACTCAGATTAATTTCTCAGTTAGGGTGGTGACGGCTTGATTCTTCCATTGTACAGTTACTCTTGAATCTAGGAAGTAACCCGTGTAGTGTTGCTTTGAACCTGTGTGACCCTTAACAATTATTAACATAACGGTTTAACCTCGAAGGATAATCCTCGTTTACAAGGGTTTGCCGATTTACGCTTTTTCTAATCCTACATTTTTTCCCCCACCCTATAGAGCACTCCCTCATCGACTGGGACTATTTGGTTACTATTAGAAAAGCAGAATAAATCTTTAATTTTTTTCGTTCTAGTGGGGAGAGGCTTGAAATAATGGTCCCTTCCCACACAGAGGTGTTATCCTACTGTAGGATAAATGTCTTTACCTTTTAGTTCTGTGTGTGAGCAAACGCCACAATTAATTCAATTAATTTCTGAGACTGCGTTAGCTTTTTAATAATCTACTATGTGAACAATGGGGCATGGCTTCGTTGAACCACCGTCGTGTCATAGAAAAATGCCAGATACCTCAAAGCCACACGGGGGCCCCCGAGAGGCCAGCCAGCTCTACACATGTGCTTTGGAGTCTGATCTTCTTTAGAAGGTACGCAGGACGTTCCTCCAGATCCAGCTGTTGTGTCCGGCCACGCAGGTGTCGAGAACATTCTTGGTCCCAGGAGCGGCAGGGGGTGAGCGCTCTCTCAGCGGGGATCTCGGGGATAAACAGGAGGCACCCCACGCTCACGTCCGTCCTCTCAGCCGGAGCTCAGAGGCGCCTGCATCAGCCCGCTTTACCGCTGACCACTAGAGGGCCATTTAAACATTTATTAAACAGTAAAAGTTTGTGTGCACAGAATCGGAAATGAAACACAATTTTCAGAGTAGTATAAAACTTTACCCAAAAAAATTATGGGAAAAAATTTAGATACAAAATATAAGTCCTGGAACAAGTTAAAACAATCTTATTACTTTGAAAAGATTTAGAAAAACGGTGGTGCTCAGCTGCCCGGCTAGCTCAGTCGGTAGAGCATGGGACTCTTAATCCCAGGGTCGTGGGTTCGAGCCCCACGTTGGGCGGTTGCTTTTCTGCGTTTTTTCCAATTCGCTATTACTTCATATGGTCCGTAATAATTGAACTCAATTTAGAGGATCTTACTTTCAAACTATTCAACACGTAACTGACTTCGATCCAGAGTTACTTATTTTCAAACAATTCAACACATTAAAAACTATTAAGACTGAACAAGTTAAAAAAAAGGGAACAATAAAACTAGAAAACAATTTCATATTATAAATACACAGTTAAAGGTTATCTCTGTATAAAAATATTTGTTACTGAGTGGTCTATTTGAAGGTCAGTGGAATGCCAAAGGTTAGGAGATAGAAGACATGAAAAATTAATGAAATTGTAGGGTTCATAAATATTGCTGAAGTGATCTCTGTCAAAATGTTTGAAATGTGTAATTTTAACTTTATGCTCTGTGATACTGAAAATCAGTTTGGAGATCAGCTCTGATTCACAGGGTTTACTATGCACATTAATTTCATATCCTTGAATTCCTCTAAGTAATTTACTTTGTGCATTTGAGAAGGGCTAGTGATTATTATGGGCTCTTTAAACCACTGTAAGATTGTTTTAGTGATGATAGCTATTGTGAACAGACATAGGAGTTTCGTAATTCTTTTTTTCTGAGTCAGTGATCCAAACTGAACATTTTTACTGTAGCAATTTTCCAGTCTCAAAACATATTCAATATCCTGTGATAAACCATAATGGAAAGTAATATAGAAAAGAATGTGTATGTATGTGTGTGTGCACGTGTGTGTGTAACTGAATCACTTTGCTGTACAACAGAAATTAACACATTGTAAATCAACTATACCTCAATTAAAAAAATATATATCTCAAAGCAAGTAATTATTTTTTCCTTTATATGTTTTCCTAAAAGAACTCAATTTCTTAGGGCAAAACTTTGCTTCTACGTTCACAGCTGCAAATTCTTTCCTTGCTTAAATATTTCCTGTCATTCCCAGCAATTCTCAAACATTCTCCACAATTACCATATGTTATTATCATCAATTCAAGATACTATTTCAGACTTTGGAAGAAACACATGGAAAATTTCACAATCGAACATGAAGACCCCTAAATACTCCTATTATTACAAAGGAATATTTAATCTCTAGGTGATGGGAGGTGAAGTAGAATTTTTTAAAAGGCAAACTCTGTCAGAGCAAAATCAAACTGGTAAATTGATGAGAAGTCAATGAAGATATACTTCCTTTTAAATATATATCCATTTTAAATTGAATTTGTGTCCCCCTGATATACGTACGTTGGAGTTCTAACCCCTGGTACTTCAGAATGTGACATTATTTGGAAATAGGGTTGTTGCAGATGTAATTAGTTAAGATGAGGTCACATCAGAGTAGAATGCACGCTTAATCCAATATGACTTGTGTCTTTATAAAAGGGGGAAATATGGACACAGGTAGGCACCCAGAAATGCACATTTGGACACATGGGAAAATGCCACGTGAAATAAAGGCAGAGATCAGAGTGATGTGTTTATAAGCCAAGGAATGCCAAAGATTGCCAGCAAACAACCAAAAGCTAGGTAAAAATCCTGGAACAGATTCTCCCTCAGGGCCCTCAGAAAAAAACAACCCTACCAACACCTTGATCTTGGACTTCTAGCCTCCACAACTGTGAGACAATGCATTTGTTGTTTAAGCCATCCAGTTGGTGGTATTTTGTTATGGTAGCCCCAGGAAACTAATGCAATCAGTGTTCTATGGGGAGGTGATTATGATTTTAAATTTATTTTAGTATACGTTATATTAATAGTTGCCATCATCTTCATTTCATTTCAAACTTATATTAAATAGTTGTCATCATCTTCATTTCCTTTCCTTTCCTTTCCAAAGCTGTAGGAAAAGCAATGGTTTGTTTAGATGTGGACCTACATTCAGCTCAAGTGAGGACATTATGATCACAGCTCCTTCAGAAGTAATATTTAGAAATGAGTGCAATCTCAAACTATATTTTCTTATTGTTGGCTGGTGATTTATTATGTTGGCTAATGATTTATAACTGTTTGTACTAAAATAATATATTCAAAGATACACTAAGTTAAACACATTTTCTTCTCCCATCGAACTCATATTTGGAGACTTTATATTCAATTATTCAATAAATAAATCACTTTAAGAAAGTGTGCTAATTCTCAGTGGTCCAGTTTCTTCAACAAATAAATGGCAAGAAAAAGAGAGTGACAGAGTGAACTCAATCAAATGAAATACATGGACCATGTTTGGATCCTGATTTGAACCAACCAATCATAAGATTATAATGTGACATACACAATACAATCATTAGATTGTATGAGACAATCCTGGGAATTTGAACACTCACTGGATACTTGAAGATATTAAGGAAGCATTTATTTTTAAATGTAATAATGGTATTGTTTTAAAAAAGCCCTTATCACTTAGAGATATGTACTCACTTGTTCAGAAATGAAATGGACATATTTGGAATTTGTGTGTATTTATTTTGTTGGGGGAGGAATAATTGGGTACCAACGGAGTAGTACCTTTGCTGGGGAAAGGGGCAGATGAGGGACTCACTATCTTCATTTTTATATTAAAATTTTTTTGAGTTATTGAATTTTGAATTATTTTGTATTCAAAACGTTAAAAAAGAAGTGTACTTCAGGGTTTTGGTGTGGTGGTGTGGTCACAAAGAGACCCTTGCCCCTTCTTTTGATGCTCTAAGCAGTACAGACCAGATGCTGTACAGACAATGGAGTGAGGGTTTTCTGTGGGTTTCTGTGGTCAAAGAACGGGCTGTGTTAAGGGAAGATTGAAGGAGAAGTTGGCGTCAGATAAATGGAGAGGCGTCTGGAATTCACGGGGTGCATAGCATGTTGTGGGGGGCGGGTTAGAAAAGGCACTGATGAGACAAGTATAACGCCTGGAGGACGGTTGGGGACTGTTTGTGGAAGGACTTCAAATGCCAAGCTAAGGACTTTGGGATTTATCCTCAACGTTTCTTAAGCACCAATTCACTGTTCAACACCGCATTAAGCCTTTCCATGCAATTCTCACAGTAAACCGATGGAAAAGTACTATTATTCTTCCCATTTTGCAGCTGAGCAAACTACACACTTTTTGAACAGGGGAACTGACATGAGGAAATTCATTTGTGTGTATATTCAATAATAGCTCAAAGAAATTAGGTGACAAAAATTTGCACAAATAGGGCAGGTGCAGAACCCCGACCTCGGTATTGTATGGTATTATTCACGTTGGCCTCTTTCGGAGGTGGGCTGAACTCCATTATCTCAAAAAGCCAGACTTCGACTCCCCCCAGCCTGCCTTGTGTCTCCCTCTCCATCCTCATTTCCGCAGGACCGGGGCTGGAGAAGGGGAGGAGCAGAACCCGATAGATGGCCGTCAGTCCCACCAAATAAACTGGCAGTGAGCCTGCTAAACAAGGAAGCTTCTAGACGCAGACTCCATTACCTACCCTCTTCCGGCCAGACTGCTGACCCTAAAGCTTTCCTATGCAGATACTAGTCGAGATGCTATTGAAAGTAGGCTTCAGAGGTAGCCTTTTCTCTCAGGCCATTTCAAAGCCCACATCTTTGTGGCCCTGTATTGCCTAAGGGCCTCCGAAACTGGGCCTTTCCCATTCTTTTATTGCGGGTGAGGCGCCGCCTCCCTTCCCATCGCCCCAACAACACACAAAATCAAATTTAAGCTTTAAAAATCCCAGGCATTCCGGGGGCGGGGGAGGGGAAGAAGCCGCCGGCCTCCCCCACCTCGCGGCGCCTCAAGTGCCTTGGAGCTACCAATCCTGGCTTGCTCCGGGACGGCGCCGGCGTAGGGGCACGTGCGCAGCGGGCTGCCATTGGCTGGAGCAGCGGCTGCGCGGGTCGCGATGCTGTCGGCTCGGCGGGTGCTGGTAAGTCCGGCCCAGGATGTAGAGATGGCGGTGCCTGACGGCGCGTCTGACGCGGAGTTGGGTGGGATAGAGAGTAGGGGGCAGTAGTCGGGGGAGGTAGGAGAAAGAGGAGGCGGCTGCGAATCGTTTACAGATGGCTCCGAAGCATGGCCTGAAGCCTAAGTTCCAGGAGGGTGAGTCTGAGCCCCTGGGGAAAAGGCGTCTAACAGCGTGTTAAGGGAGAGGGAGAAGAATTGTAATAGGGGAGGGGCAAACGCCAGCCCTAGCAGCCTCGCTGCTCCAGCAACCGCCGCTCAGCCATTGGTGGGCGCAGCAGCGGGCCCCTCCCCAAAGCGAGCAACTGTCAGTGAGCCACCGGTAAGTGGTCCGGCTCAGCCATTGGTGGGCGCCACAGTGGGCCTCTCCCCCTCCCCTCTTCTCTATAAAAGGAGCGGGAATTTGGATTGAGGTAAAATGGTTTTGTTTTGTTTTTTTTTTGAGATTCTAGTTTGCCATCTTTTGGGTCGGCTAGCTTTCTGATTAAAATTGTTATTCCTTGTTCCAACAACTCAGCACCCGATTTATTGGCCTGTCTTGCGGCGGGCAGAACAAGGCTGGGCTCGGTAACAGGCGCAGGAGAGGGAGGCAGGCGGGCTGGGGTGGTTGAGGTTCGGGCACCGGGGGCGGCAAGGGCTGCGCTGCGAGGAGGCAGCGGGCAGGTCTTTGTGCGGGGAAAGCGCACTGCGGCGGGTTATTTCGGTGAGTCATGAGGAGAAAATACCTTGTGAAGCGAAAGGGTTAGGCAGGCGTTAGAGTGGCAGAGGGAGCCGTTGCCGCGTGGCAAAGCCTTAGTGCAGTGTTTGTTGTTCTGAGGAAGAAGGCCTGGAGAAAGTAGCCTATTGCAGGGAGGCGACGGGTGCGCCAAGGTGGGCGTTAGGGGAAGAGGTGTGGCATGAGGGAGGGGTGGGAGCGGCGGCGGTTTGGGGCGCCGGTGCGGAGCCCTCCGGCTGCTTGGGCGGCCAACGGCTGGTGCTCCGGGGGCGACCTCGAGCCCCGAGGTGGTCGCGCTCAGTGGAGCCTCCGGGCTGCGGCTGGTGGGGGGGATGGGCTTCGCGCCTAGCGGCCGGAGAAGTGCGTTGTAAAACGGCCGCTGCAAGATGGCCATCCCATCTTGGCCGCCAGCGCCTTGATCCCCCGGCTCCCCAGCCGCAGACGCCGCTTTAGGGCAGATGCAGCGCCCCCTTTTTCCACCGCCACCGTCCGGGGACCGGTTCCCCGGTGCTTACCCCAAAGAGGTGGGTGGGGACAGGAGAGAAAAAGCGCGAGCGTCTGGGTCGGCTTTGTATTGCCCGAAGGCATACCTTTGCTTTCTGAAAAGCCGAGTGCCAACATCCTATGGGAGTGTGAGTGCGCTCTTGCTGTGCAGTTGCTTGTAAAACAATAAATAAAAACTACCTTAATGGCATTCTGTTTCCATTTATAAGTCCCATTGCCTTGGTGTCATCTTTTAAGTACAGCAGTTGTTTGACTAATTGCAATAATATGTGATTAACAGTGATTCGAAAGTTGAGTTTTTATAGTCTTTGATCGACATGCCTTGGTTGACGGTAGAACTTGATTTCCAGTGGAAGCCAGCTCTTTAATTTTCACAATTAACGCATCTATTAATTTATATTAAAGTGGAGGCTTAATAGTAAGCTAAAATGGAAGTAAAATTCTGTAAGTCAAGGAAGAACATTTTAAAATTCCCATTCATTATTATGGGTGTATGTGTTAGTTACAATGGATGTCAAGACGTCTGCAAAAAGTTGTAGGGATTTTCAAACTTTAATGTGCGTTAGAATTACTTTGAGTCATGTACACAAAACACAATTATACTGTAACTTTATGGAATATTTAAGAGGTTTCCAAGGGTGTTTCTGCTATAACTCTTAATACCTGCTTTCTCCCACCCTGAGAAGTTGTGTGAGTTCTATGGATTGCTTTTTTTCTTTTTTTTAAACTAGATGTTTTACAGCAGGGATTCTTAATCTAGGGTCAGTGTTTATAATTCAGAAGATCCGTAAACTTGGACGGGAAAAAGTGTTTTTGCTATTGTCTCGCTAAAATTTAGTATTTCAGTTATGAATGTAGATCCCCTCCCCCACAAAAAAAGCAAAGAAAACCCGGGACTTCCCTGGTGGTCCAGTGGTAAAGAATCAGCTTTCCAGTGCAGGGGACGCTGGTTCCATCCCTGGTGGGGGAACTAAGATCCCACATTCCGCTGGGCAGCTAAGTCCACGCGCCAGAACTACTGAGCTTGCGCTCCTCAACTACAGAGCCCACGTACTCTGGAGCCCGCATGCCACAACTAGAGAGAGAAAACCAGCATGCCACAACTAGAGAGGAGCCCGCGCACCACAATGAAGAGTCTGCACGCCACAACTAAGACCCAATGCAATCAAAAAAACAAAAAAACAAAAAAAATAAATAAAAGAAAAGTAAAAAACCAAAAAAACCCACAGTAGTATTAGCTGTATGTTTTCACATCCCAGCATTACAGTTGTGGGAGATACATTCAGATGTAATGTATGCTCTTCATTACTTCAGAACTGTGGTAGTTATTGGATCAGCAGCTAAATGTTTACATCAGTTAAAGAGCTCATATAATACCATAGAACAGGATATTTTAAATGTTTTGAAAACTATTTCAGTACAGTTGGTTTCCTTTGTAATACTGTTTTATGTGTTCGTAGAAAAATTCTGGGAAAAGGCCCAAAGGCTTAATCAGACTGAAGGGTCCATGGTGCAAAAAATTAATCCCCACTGTAGGATATCAAAGGAGAATCACCCAGGTCTGGGACAGTTAAGGATGGCTTTCTGGAGGAAGTGCTTTAGTTCTAAACTAGAGGGATGGTAGAGTGAGAGGAGATAATAGTGAAGGAGAATCCATGTGCTGCTATAGTGTTGAATTAGACAAGAGTAGGAACCAATGTATCTGCAAGATTTAATTAATTTTTGGCTGCATCGGGTCTTTGTTGCTCCGTGAGGGCTTTCTCTAGTTGCGGTGTGCGGGCTTCTCATTGTGGTGGCTTCTCTTGTGAACCACGGGCTCTAGGTGCATGGGCTTCAGTAGTTGTGGCACTCTGGCTCAGTAGTTGTGGAGCATGGGCTCAGTTGCTCTGCAGCATGTGGGATCTTCCTAGACCAGGGCTCGAACCTGTGTCCCCTGCAGTGGCAGGCAGATTCTTAACCACTGTGCTACCAGGGAAGCCCCTCTGTAAGTTTCTGAAGCTACCCAAGAATCTGCAGTTACCATCACTTTCCAGACATGTTTTCTACTCTTGTGTCAAAGTTGAGTTGTATAACCATCTTTGAGAAGTTATAATTAGTTATTTATAAGACATTTTCAGAGAATATCTTGTAGGGTAAA